>NW_027646161.1:0-433000 GCF_951394435.1 Stenella coeruleoalba | reverse complement strand
GGTGAGGAACCCAGCACATGTGGCCTCAAACCAGAGGACACACATCACCAAGGGGATGGGAGTGAGGCAGGCAGGAGGAGCCTAAAAACAGAGGGCCCAAAGAATAAGAAATGTGAGGAATCCAGCAGTTGGAACCTCCCAGCAGGCGGCCGAGAGCACAGAAGCTATGGGATCCAGGCAGGAGTGAACTCACACCAGAGAGCCCACATCATGAAACTGTGAGCAACCCAGGTGTTGGGACCTCAGAGCAGAAGGCCCACATCCCCATGGGGATGGGAACCTGACAGGAGTGTCCTGGCATCACTGGGCTCCCATCAGAAAACGTGGGAAGCCCAGCAGTTAGGGCCTGATGCCAGAGGGCCATCATCACCGAGGGGAGGAGATTCTTAGCACACACCAACGGCCACCACATGGCTGACGTCGCCAAGGCAATGGGTGCCAACCAGGAAGGATTGACCTCACAGCTAGGGCCTACCTCACAGAAGGGTGAGGAACACAGCCAGGATCAGACTCTCACCAGGGGGTCCACATAACCAAGTGGATGGGAACCAGACAGGAGTGTCCTCACACCAGTGGGGCCACATCATCAAAAGGTGAGGAACCCAGCAAAGGTGGCCACAATCCAGAGGACCCACATCACCAAGGGGCTGAGAGTGAGGTAGGGGTCTGGACGGGCAATTTTACCTCTGATTTCCCACCAGGAAGAGGATTTAACCAAAGGCTCAGCGTGCCGTGCTGGAACCAGATTAGGGCCTGAAGCAATCCTGCGGTTTTGCGGCCAGCTTACAAGAAAGCGAGTTGAAGGAAGGAGCTCAGGGGCACTGTAATTCACAAACCTACAGTGTGAATTACATTCACACTGTAATTAAGACACCTGTAATTCACAAACCTAATTCACAAACCTGCAGCTCAGGGGCACTGTAATTCACAAATCTGTAATTACACAAACCTGTAATTCACAAACACTATAATTCACAAACCTAAGCACAGGGGCACTGTAATTCACAAACCTGCAGAGTTCTAAATGACAGCTATCGTCCAAAAATATATTGAAGTAAGGCTGCCAAGAGGTCTTGAAAGCGGGGCAGAATTGCAGGAAACTGATTTCAGGAGGTAGACGGGAATTGCATGAAAAGCATAGGAAAAGAGGCAGAACGTCCACAATGATGCACTTGGCCAAAAAGAGCCTATGCGTTTTTTTCAGAAAAAACGCATACGCCCTTTTTGGCCAACGAAGCAAGCTTGCAAAGGAAATCTGCACTACAATGAAGTCTCACTGCCCCCCGGTCAAAAGGCCATCTGAAAAAAGTGTAAAATCCAGAAAGGCAGGACAGGCCATGGAGAACAGGGAACCTTGTTATGCTGATGGGCGGGATGTAAATTGCCAACAGCCACTCTGGAGAAGTGTATGGTGTTTCCTGAAACATCTAAAAAACAAAGCAACAGAGCCTAGGGAACTTCCACTTATGGTTTTATAGCTTAGGGAAATTAAAATCAAAAAGACACAGCTACACCAAAGTTTGGGATGGCTCCGTTTACAAGAACCTCGTTTACGGTATAAGTTCAATATCGCAGAAAGTGAAAAATGGATAAAGAAGTTGTGGTACTTACGTACAATGCAATATCACTCAGCAATGAAATCTATGTCATCAGGCCCTTAGCAGCACAATGAGTGGATTCAGGTATGATGATTCTAACTGAAATAAGTCACACAGAAAAAGAAACATCATAAGATATCAGTAATACACGGAATGTAAACTTGGCTACACAGGAACTGAATTCCAGAACAGAACAGGGTCTCAAATTTAGAAAACCAACTTATGCTTGCTTAAGGGTAAAGGTGAGTTGGGGTGCTGCATAAAACCAGAGATTGAAATGAGCACAGATAAAGTTCCTTAAGCCAAATATGGAATAGACAAGAGCTACTCCTTGCTCAACGAAATGGACTCAACACCCCATATTAAACGCCTAAGAATGTACCTGACTAGTAAGTATCTTAAAACCTATGGATTGCTATGTCTCCAAAAGAGAATCAAGCATATGTACAGGGGCATAAACGCAGCAGTGATAGGATTGGAGAGGTTTGGTGAGCAAATGAAGACCCTTTGAAGTCATATTGCATGGTACCCATTCCACGGGTCTCAACTCTCCAGGTTTAAGGTATTCTTCCTTCAGCTAAAACATGCATGTGGAACCCAGAGTATGATCAACCGTGTGAACGGGAGACGTGTTCAAATATGTCTCAGTTTTCCTCCCCTGGTACTCGGGTGCAACATTCCAGACGCTTTACTAACACTCTCCCCACTTGGAGAGTCAGCACCTTTAACCTCCTGTTTGGCCCAGTTTGCAATTTCTGCAGAAGATGAAGAGGAATAGGGAGAACCAATGAGAGACTAGCTGGAGGTGTCTGGACGGGCAAATTTAACTCTCATTTCCCACCAGGAAGAGGAAATAACCAAAGGCTCAGCGTGCCGTGCCGGAACCAGATTAGGGCCTGAAGCCACCCTGCGGTGTTGCGGCCAGCTCAAAAGAAAGCGAGTTGAAGAAAGGAGCTCAGGGGCACTGTAATTCACAAACCTGCAGAGTTATAAATGACAGCTATCGTCCAAAAATATACTGAAGTATGGCTGCCAAGAGGACTTGAAAGCGGGGCAGAATTGCAGGAAACCGATTTCAGGAGGTAGACTGGAATTGCATTGAAAGCATAGGAAAAGAGGCAGAACGTCCACAATGATGCACTTGGCCAAAAAGGGCGTATGCGTTTTTTCCTGAATATATTCAGGAAAAAACGCATACGCCCTTTTTGGCCAACCAAGCAAGCTTGCAAAGGAAATGTGCACTACAATGAAGTCTCACTTCCCCCCGGTCAAAAGGGCCATCTGAAAAAAGTGTAAAATCCAGAAAGGCAGGACAGGCCATGGAGAACTGGGAGCCTTGTTATGCTGATGGGCGGGATGTAAATTGCCAACAGACACTCGGGAGAAGTGTATGGTGTTTCCTGAAACATCTAAAAAACAAAGCAACAGAGCGTAGGGCACTTCCACTTATGGTCCTATAGCTTAGGGAAATTAAAATCAAAAAGACACAGCCACCCCAAAGTTTGGGACGCCTCTGTTTACAAGAACCTCATTTACCGTACAAGTTCAATATCACAGAAAGTGAAAAATGGATAAAGAACTTGTGGTACTTACGTACAATGCAGTATCACTCAGCAATGAAATCTATGTCATCAGGCCCATAGCAGCATAATGAGTGGATTCAGGTACGATGATTCTAACTGAAATAAGTCACACAGAAAAAGAAACATCAAAAGATATCACTAATACACGGAATGTAAACTTGGCTACACAGGAACTGAATTCCAAAACAGAACAGGGTCTCAAATTTAGAAAACCAACTTATGCTTGCTTAAGGGGAAAGGTGAGTTGGGGTGCTGCATAAAACCAGAGATTGAAATGAGCACAGATAAAGTTCCTTAAGCCAAACATGGAATAGACAAGAGCTACTCCTTGCTCAACGAAATGGACTCAACACCCCATATTAAACGCCTAAGAATGTACCTGACTAGTAAGTATCTTAAAACCTATGGATTGCTATGTCTCTGAAAGAGAATCAAGCGTGTGTACAGGGGCATAAATGCAGCAGTGATAGGATTGGAGAGGTTCGGTGAGCAAATGAAGACCCTTTGAAGTCATATTGCATGGTACCCATTCCACGGGTCTCAACTCCCCTGGTTTAAGGTATTCTTCCTTCAGCTAAAACATGCATGTGGAACCCAGAGTATGATCAACCGTGTGAACGGGAGACGTGTTCAAATATGTCTCAGTTTTCCTCGCCTGGTACTCGGGTGCAACATTCCAGACGCTTTACTAACACTCTCCCCACTTGGAGAGTCAGCGCCTTTAACCTCCTGTTTGGACCAGTTTGCAATTTCTGAGGAAGATGAACAGGAATAGGGAGAACCAATGAGAGACTAGCTGGAGGTGTCTGGACGGGCAAATTTAACTCTCATTTCCCACCAGGAAGAGGAAATAACCAAAGACTCAGCGTGCCGTGCCGGAACCAGATTAGGGCCTGAAGCCATCCTGCGGTGTTGCGGCCAGCGCACAAGAAAGCGAGTTGAAGAAAGGAGTTCAGGGGCACTGTAATTCACAAAACTGCTGAGATATAAATGACAGCTATCGTCCAAAAATATACTGAAGTAAGGCTGCCAAGAGGACTTGAAAGCGGGGCAGAATTGCAGGAAACCGATTTCAGGAGGTAGACTGGAATTGCATTGAAAGCATAGGAAAAGAGGCAGAACGTCCACAATGATGCACTTGGCCAAAAAGGGCGTATGCGTTTTTTTCTGAATATATTCAGGAAAACACGCATACGCCCTTTTTGGCCAACCAAGCAAGCTTGCAAAGGAAATCTACACTACAATGAAGTCTCACTTCCCCCCGGGCAAAAGGGCCATCTGAAAAAAGTGTAAAATCCAGAAAGGCAGGACAGGCCATGGAGAACTAGGAGCCTTGTTATGCTGATGGGCGGGATGTAAATTGCCAACAGACACTCGGGAGAAGTGTATGGTGTTTCCTGAAACATCTAAAAAACAAAGCAACAGAGCCTAGGGCACTTCCACTTATGGTCCTATAGCTTAGGGAAATTAAAATCAAAAAGACACAGCCACCCCAAAGTTTGGGACGCCTCTGTTTACAAGAACCTCATTTACAGTACAAGTTCAACATCGCAGAAAGTGAAAAATGGATAAAGAACTTGTGGTATTTACTTACAAAGCAATATCACTCAGCAATGAAATCTATGTCATCAGGCCCGTAGCAGCATAATGAGTGGATTCAGGTACGATGATTCTAACTGAAATAAGTCACACAGAAATAGAAACATCATAAGATATCACTAATACACGGAATGTAAACTTGGCTACACAGGAACTGAATTACAGAACAGAACAGGGTCTCAAATTTAGAAAACCAACTTATGCTTGCTTAAGGGGAAAGGTGAGTTGGGGTGCTGCATAAAACCAGAGATTGAAATGAGCACAGATAAAGTTCCTTAAGCCAAATATGGAATAGACAAGAGCTACTCCTTGCTCAACGAAATGGACTCAACAACCCATATTAAACCCCTAAGAATGTACCTGACTGGTAAGTATCTTAAAACCTATGGATTTATGTCTCCGAATGAGAATCAAGCATGTGTAAAGCGGCATAAACGCAGCAGTGATAGGATTGGTGAGGTTCGGTGAACAAATGCAGACCCTTTGAAGTTATATTGCATGGTACCCATTCCATGGGTCCCAACTCTCCAGGTTTAAGGGATTCTTCCTTCAGCTAAAACATGCATAGGGAACCCAGATTATGGTCCACTGTGTGATCGGGAAATGTTTTTAAATGCATCTCAGTTTTCGTCCCCTGGTACTCGGGTTCACCATTCCAGAAGCTTTACTATCACTCTCCCCACTTGGAGGGTCAGTGCCTTTAACCTCCTGTTTGGCCCAGTTTGCAATTTCTGCGGAAGATGAACAGGAATAGGGAGAACCAATGAGAGACTAGCTGGAGGTGTCTGGATGGGCACATTTAACTCTCATTTCCCACCAGGAAGAGGAATTAACCAAAGGCTCAGCGTGCTGTGCCGGAAACAGATTAGGGCCTGAAGCAATCCTGCGGTGTTGCGGCCAGCTCACAAGAAAGCGAGTTGAAGAAAGGAGCTCAGAGGCACTGTAATTCACAAACCTGCAGACTTATAAATGACAGCTATCGCCCAAAAATATATTGAAGTAAGGCTGCCAAGAGGACTTGAAAGCGGGGCAGAATTGCAGGAAACCGATTTCAGGAGGTGGACAGGAATTGCATTTAAAGCATAGGAAAAGAGGCAGAACGTCCACAATGATGCACTTGGCCAAAAAGGGCGTATGCGTTTTTTCCAAGGCCCTCATAACCGAGGGGAGGAGACTCATAGCAGGCTCCAACTACCACCAGACGGCTCATGTCGCCAAGGCAACGTGAGCAAGCCAGGCAGGAGTTACCTCACAGCAGAGGTCCCATCTCACAGAAGGGTGAGGAACCCAGCCAACATCAGACTCTCACCAGAGGGCCCACATCACCAAAGCAATGGGAACCAGGCAGGAGTGTCCTCACACCAGTGGGGCCACATCATCGATAGGTGAGGAACTCAGCACATGTGGCCTCAAACCAGAGGGCCCACATGAACAAGGGGCTCAGAGTCAGGAAGGCAGGAGTAGCCTCACAACACTGGGCCCATAGAATAAAAAAGTGAAGAATCCAGCAGTTGGAACCTCCCAGCAAGGGGCCCAGAGCACCGATGCTATGGGATCCAGGCCAGAGTGAACTCACATCACAGGGCCCATGTCATGAAACTGTAAGCAACCCAGCCTTTGGGACCTCAGAGCAGAAGGCCAACATCCCCATGGGGATGGGAACCTGACAGGAGTGTCCTGGCATCACTGGGGTCACATCAGAAAACGTGGGGAGCCCAGCAGTTAGGGCCCAATGACAGAGGGCCCTCATCACTGAGGGGAGGACACTCCCAGCAGGCTCCAACTGACACCAGAGGGCCAACGTCACCAAGGCGAGGAGTGCCAACCATGAAGGAATGACCTCACAGGAGACGGCCCACCACACAGAAGGGTGAGGAACCCAGCCAGTATCAGACTCTCACCAGAGGGCTCACATCTTTAAAGGGATGGGAACCAGGCAGGAGTGTCCTCACACCAGTGGGTCCACATGATCGAAAGTTGAGGAACCCAGCACATGTGGCCTCAAACCAGCGGACATGCATCACAAAGTGGCTGGGAGTGAGGCAGGCAGGAGGAGCCTCAAAACAGAGGGACCACAGAATAAGAAATGTGAGGAATCCAGCAGTTGGAACCTCCCAGCAGGCGGCCGAGAGCACAGAAGCTATGGGATCCAGGCAGGAGTGAACTCACACCAGAGAGCCCACATCATGAAACTGTGAGCAACCCAGGTGTTGGGACCTCAGAGCAGAAGGCCCACATCCCCATGGGGATGGGAACCTGACAGGAGTGCCCTGGCATCACTGGGCTCACATCAGAGAAGGTGGGGAGCCCAGCAGTTAGGGCCTGACGCTAGAGGGCACTCATCACCGAGGGGACGAGGATCCCAGCATGCTCTAACTGCCTCCAGAGAGCCGACGTCACCAAGTCGAGGTGTGCCAGCCATGCAGGAGTGACCTCACAGCAGAGGGTCCACCTCACAGAGGATGAGGAACCCTGCCAGGATCAGACTCTCACCAGAGGGCTCACATCATTAAGGGGATGGGAACCAGGCAGGAGTGTCCTCACACCAGTGGGGCCACATCATCAAAAGTTGAGGAACCCAGCACATGTGGCCTCAAACAATTGGACACTCAGTTCCAAGGGGCTGGGAGTGAGGCAGGCAGGAGGAACCTCACAACAGAGGGCCCAAAGAATAAATAAGTTGAGGAATCCAGCAGTTGGAGCCTCCCAGCAGGCGACCAAGAGCACAGAGGCTATGGGATCCAGGCCGAAGTGAACTAACACCAGAGACCCCACATCATGAAAGTGAGCAACCCAGCCGTGGGGACCACAGAGCAGAAGGCCCACATCCCCATGGGGATGGGAACCTTGCAGGAGTGTCCTCGCACCACTGGGCGCACAACCGAAAATGTGGGGAGCCTAGCAGTTAGGGCCTCTCGCCAGAGGGCCCTCATCTCCGAGGGGAGGATGCTGTCAGCAGGCTCCAATTGCCACCAGAGGGCCGACGTTGCCAAGGCGAGGTGTGCCAGCCAGGCAGGAGTGACCTCACAGCAGAGGGCCCACCTCACAGAAGGGTGAGGAACCCAGCCAGGATCAGACTCTAACCACAGGGCCCACATCACCATGGGGATGGGAACCTGGCAGGAGTGTCCTCGCACCACAGGGCGCACATCAGAAAATGTGGGGAGCCCAGCAGTTAGGGCCTGACGCCAGAGGGCCCTCATCGCAGAAGGTAGGAGGCTCCCAGCAGGCTCCAACTGCCACCAGAGGGCCCACGTCTCCAAGGCGACCTGTGCCAGCCAGGCAGGAGTGACCACACAGAAGAGGGCCCACCTCACAGAAGGGTGAGGAACCCAGCCAGGATCAGACTCTCACCAGAGGGCCCACATCACCAAGGGGATGGGAACCAGGCAGGAGTGTCCCCACACCAGTGGGACAACATCATCGAAAGGTGAGGAACGCAGCACATGTGGCCTCAAACCAGAGGATACACATCACCAAGGGGCTGGGAGTGAGGCAGGCAGGAGGAGCCTCACAACAGAGGGCCCAAAGAATAAATTAGGTGAGGAATCCAGCAGTTGGAACCTCCCAGCCGGCAGCCCAGAGCACCGGCAATAGGGATCCTGGATGGAGTGAACTCACAGCAGAGGGCCCACATCATGGAACTGTGAGCAAGCCAGCCATTTTGACCTCAGAGCAGAAGGCGCACATCCCCATGGGGATGGGAACCTGGCAGGAGTGTCCTCGCTCACTTGGCGCACATCAGAAAATGTGGGGAGCCCAGCAGTTACGGCCTGACGCAAGAGGGCCCTCATCACCGAGGGGAGGAGGCTACCAGCAGGCTCCAACTGCCACCAGAGTGCCCACGTCGCCAAGGTGACATGTGCCAGACAGGCAGGAGTGACCTCACAGCAGAGGGCCCACCTCACAGAAGGTTCAGGAACCCAGCCAGGATCAGACTCTCACCAGAGGGCCCACATCACCAAGGTGATGGGAACCAGGCAGGAGTGTCCTCACAAGAGTGGGGCCACATCATCGAAAGGTGAGGAACCCAGCACATGTGGCCTCAAACCAGAGGACACACATCACCAAGGGGATGGGAGTGAGGCAGGCAGGAGGAGCCTAAAAACAGAGGGCCCAAAGAATAAGAAATGTGAGGAATCCAGCAGTTGGAACCTCCCAGCAGGCGGCCGAGAGCACAGAAGCTATGGGATCCAGGCAGGAGTGAACTCACACCAGAGAGCCCACATCATGAAACTGTGAGCAACCCAGGTGTTGGGACCTCAGAGCAGAAGGCCCACATCCCCATGGGGATGGGAAACTGACAGGAGTGTCCTGGCATCACTGGGCTCCCATCAGAAAACGTGGGAAGCCCAGCAGTTAGGGCCTGATGCCAGAGGGCCATCATCACCGAGGGGAGGAGATTCTTAGCACACACCAATGGCCACCACACGGCTTACATCGCCAAGGCAATGGGTGCCAACCAGGAAGGATTGACCTCACAGCTAGGGCCTACCTCACAGAAGGGTGAGGAACACAGCCAGGATCAGACTCTCACCAGGGGGTCCACATAACCAAGTGGATGGGAACCAGACAGGAGTGTCCACACACCAGTGGGGCCACATCATCAAAAGGTGAGGAACCCAGCAAAGGTGGCCACAATCCAGAGGACCCACATCACCAAGGGGCTGAGAGTGAGGTAGGGGTCTGGACGGGCAATTTTACCTCTGATTTCCCACCAGGAAGAGGATTGAACCAAAGGCTCAGCGTGCAGTGCCGGAACCAGATTAGGGCCTGAAGCAATCCTGCGGTTTTGCGGCCAGCTCACAAGAAAGCGAGTTGAAGAAAGGAGCTCAGGGGCACTGTAATTCACAAACCTACAGTGTGAATTACATTCACACTGTAATTAAGACACCTGTAATTCACAAACCTAATTCACAAACCTGCGGCTCAGGGGCACTGTAATTCACAAATCTGTAATTACACAAACCTGTAATTCACAAACACTATAATTCACAAACCTAAGCACAGGGGCACTGTAATTCACAAACCTGCAGAGTTCTAAATGACAGCTATCGTCCAAAAATATATTGAAGTAAGGCTGCCAAGAGGACTTGAAAGCGGGGCAGAATTGCAGGAAACTGATTTCAGGAGGTAGACGGGAATTGCATGAAAAGCATAGGAAAAGAGGCAGAACGTCCACAATGATGCACTTGGCCAAAAAGAGCCTATGCGTTTTTTTCAGAAAAAACGCATACGCCCTTTTTGGCCAACCAAGCAAGCTTGCAAAGGAAATCTGCACTACAATGAAGTCTCACTGCCCCCCGGTCAAAAGGCCATCTGAAAAAAGTGTAAAATCCAGAAAGGCAGGACAGGCCATGGAGAACAGGGAACCTTGTTATGCTGATGGGCGGGATGTAAATTGCCAACAGCCACTCTGGAGAAGTGTATGGTGTTTCCTGAAACATCTAAAAAACAAAGCAACAGAGCCTAGGGAACTTCCACTTATGGTTTTATAGCTTAGGGAAATTAAAATCAAAAAGACACAGCCACACCAAAGTTTGGGACGGCTCCGTTTACAAGAACCTCGTTTACGGTATAAGTTCAATATCGCAGAAAGTGAAAAATGGATAAAGAAGTTGTGGTACTTACGTACAATGCAATATCACGCAGCAATGAAATCTATGTCATCAGGCCCTTAGCAGCACAATGAGTGGATTCAGGTATGATGATTCTAACTGAAATAAGTCACACAGAAAAAGAAACATCATAAGATATCAGTAATACACGGAATGTAAACTTGGCTACACAGGAACTGAATTCCAGAACAGAACAGGGTCTCAAATTTAGAAAACCAACTTATGCTTGCTTAAGGGGAAAGGTGAGTTGGGGTGCTGCATAAAAGCAGAGATTGAAATGAGCACAGATAAAGTTCCTTAAGCCAAATATGGAATAGACAAGAGCTACTCCTTGCTCAACGAAATGGACTCAACACCCCATATTAAACGCCTAAGAATGTACCTGACTAGTAAGTATCTTAAAACCTATGGATTGCTATGTCTCCGAAAGAGAATGAAGCGTGTGTACAGGGGCATAAACGCAGCAGTGATAGGATTGGAGAGGTTCGGTGAGCAAATGAAGACGCTTTGAAGTCGTATTGCATGGTACCCATTCCACGGGTTTCAACTACCCAGGTTTAAGGTATTCTTCCTTCAGCTAAAACATGCATGTGGAACCTAGAGTATGATCAACCATGTGATCGGGAGACGTGTTCAAATATGTCTCAGTTTTCGTACCCTGGTACTTGGGTGCAACATTCCAGATGCTTTACTAACACTCTCCCGACTTGGAGAGTCAGTCCCTTTAACCTGCTGTTTGGCACAGTTTGCAATTTCTGCGGAAAATGAACAGGAATAGCGAGAACCAATGAGAGACTAGCTGGAGGTGTCTGGACGGGCAAATTAAATCTCATTTCCCACCAGGAAGAGGAATTAACCAAAGGCTCAGCGTGCCGTGCCGGAACCAGATTAGGGCCTGAAGCCATCCTGCGGTGTTGCGGCCAGCTCACAAGAAAGCGAGTTGAAGAAAGGAGCTCAGGGGCACTGTAATTCACAAACCTGCAGAGTTATAAATGACAGCTATCGTCCAAAAATATACTGAAGTAAGGCTGCCAAGAGGACTTGAAAGCGGGGCACAATTGCAGGAAACCGATTTCAGGAGGTAGACTGGAATTGCATTGAAAGCATAGGAAAAGAGGCAGAACGTCCACAATGATGCACTTGGCCAAAAAGGGCGTATGCGTTTTTTCCTGAATATATTCAGGAAAACACGCATACGCCCTTTTTGGCCAACCAAGCAAACTTGCAAAGGACATCTGCACTACAATGAAGTCTCACTTCCCCCCGGTCAAAAGGGCCATCTGAAAAAGTGTAAAATCCAGAAAGGCAGGACAGGCCATGGAGAACTGGGAGCCTTGTTATGCTGATGGGCGGGATGTAAACTGCCAACAGACACTCGGGAGAAGTGTATGGTGTTTCCTGAAACATCTAAAAAACAAAGCAACATAGCCTAGGGCACTTCCACTTATGGTCTTATAGCTTAGGGAAATTAAAATCAAAAAGACACAGCCACCCCAAAGTTTGGGACGCCTCTGTTTACAAGAACCTCGTTTACCGTACAAGTTCCATATCACAGAAAGTGAAAAATGGATAAAGAACTTGTGGTACTTACGTACAATGTAGTATCACTCAGCAATGAAATCTATGTCATCAGGCCCGTAGCAGCATAATGAGTGGATTCAGGTACGATGATTCTAACTGAAATAAGTCACACAGAAAAAGAAACATCATAAGATATCACTAATACACGGAATGTAAACTTGGCTACACAGGAACTGAATTCCAAAACAGAACAGGGTCTCAAATTGAGAAAACCAACTTATGCTTGCTTAAGGGGAAAGGTGAGTTGGGGTGCTGCATAAAAGCAGAGATTGAAATGAGCACAGATAAAGTTCCTTAAGCCAAATATGGAATAGACAAGAGCTACTCCTTGCTCAACGAAATGGACTCAACACCCCATATTAAACGCCTAAGAATGTACTTGACTAGTAAGTATCTTAAAACCTATGGATTGCTATGTCTCCAAAAGAGAATCAAGCATATGTACAGGGGCATAAACGCAGCAGTGATAGGATTGGAGAGGTTCGGTGAGCAAATGAAGACCCTTTGAAGTCATATTGCATGGTACCCATTCCACGGGTCTCAACTCTCCAGGTTTAAGGTATTCTTCCTTCAGCTAAAACATGCATGTGGAACCCAGAGTATGATCAACCGTGTGAACGGGAGACGTGTTCAAATATGTCTCAGTTTTCCTCCCCTGGTACTCGGGTGCAACATTCCAGACGCTTTACTAACACTCTCCCCACTTGGGGAGCGCCTTTAACCTCCTGTTTTGCCCAGTTTGCAATTTCTGAGGAAGATGAACAGGAATAGGGAGAACCAATGAGAGACTAGCTGGAGGTGTCTGGACGGGCAAATTTAACTCTCATTTCCCACCAGGAAGAGGAATTAACCAAAGGCTCAGCGTGCCGTGCCGGAACCAGATTAGGGCCTGAAGCCATCCTGCGGTGTTGCGGCCAGCTCAAAAGAAAGCGAGTTGAAGAAAGTAGCTCAGGGGCACTGTAATTCACAAACCTGCAGAGTTATAAATGACAGCTATCGTCCAAAAATATACTGAAGTAAGGCTGCCAAGAGGACTTGAAAGCGGGGCAGAATTGCAGGAAACAGATTTCAGGAGGTAGACTGGAATTGCATTGAAAGCATAGGAAAAGAGGCAGAACGTCCACAATGATGCACTTGGCCAAAAAGGGCGTATGCGTTTTTTTCCTGAATATATTCAGGAAAAAACGCATACGCCCTTTTTGGCCAACCAAGCAAGCTTGCAGAGGAAATCTGCACTACAATGAAGTCTCACTTCCCCCCGGTCAAAAGGGCCATCTGAAAAAAGTGTAAAATCCAGAAAGGCAGGACAGACCATGGAGAACTGGGAGCCTTGTTATGCTGATGGGCGGGATGTAAATTGCCAACAGACACTCGGGAGAAGTGTATGGTGTTTCCTGAAACATCTAAAAAACAAAGCAACAGAGCCTAGGGCACTTGCACTTATGGTCCTATAGCTTAGGGAAATTAAAATCAAAAAGACATAGCCACCCCAAAGTTTGGGACGCCGCTGTTTACAAAAACCTCGTTTACCGTACAAGTTCAATATCACAGAAAGTGAAAAATGGATAAAGAACTTGTGGTACTTACGTACAATGCACTGTCACTCAGCAATGAAATCTATGTCATCAGGCCCTTAGCAGCACAATGAGTGGATTCAGGTATGATGATTCTAACTGAAATAAGTCACACAGAAAAAGAAACATCATAAGATATCAGTAATACACGGAATGTAAACTTGGCTACAGAGGAACTGAATTCCAGAACAGAACAGGGTCTCAAATTTAGAAAACCAACTTATGCTTGCTTAAGGGGAAAGGTGAGTTGGGGTGCTGCATAAAACCAGAGATTGAAATGAGCACAGATAAAGTTCCTTAAGCCAAATATGGAATAGACAAGAGCTACTCCTTGCTCAACGAAATGGACTCAACACCCCATATTAAACGCCTAAGAATGTACCTGACTAGTAAGTATCTTAAAACCTATGGATTGCTATGTCTCCAAAAGAGAATCAACCGTGTGTACAGGGTCATAAACGCAGCAGTGATAGGATTGGAGAGGTTCGGTGAGCAAACGAAGACCCTTTGAAGTCATATTGCATGGTACCCGTTCCACGGGTTTCAACTACCCAGGTTTAAGGTATTCTTCCTTCAGCTAAAACATGCATGTGGAACCCAGAGTATGATCAACCGTGTGAACGGGAGACGTGTTCAAATATGTCTCAGTTTTCCTCCCCTGGTACTCGGGTGCAACATTCCAGACGCTTTACTAACACTCTCCCAACTTGGAGAGTCAGCGCCTTTAACCTCCTGTTTGCCCCAGTTTGCAATTTCTGCGGAAGATGAACAGGAATAGCGAGAACCAATGAGAGACTAGCTGGAGGTGTCTGGACGGGCAAATTTAACTCTCATTTCCCACCAGGAAGAGGAATTAACCAAAGGCTCAGCGTGCCGTGCCGGAACAAGATTAGGGCCTGAAGCCATCCTGCGGTGTTGCGGCCAGGTCACAATAAAGCGAGTTGAAGAAAAGAGCTCAGGGGCACTGTAATTCACAAACGTACAGTGTGAATTACATTCACACTGTAATTAAGACACCTGTAATTCACAAACCTAATTCACAAACCTGCAGCTCAGGGGCACTGTAATTCACAAATCTGTAATTACACAAACCTGTAATTCACAAACACTATAATTCACAAACCTAAGCACAGGGGCACTGTAATTCACAAACCTGCAGAGTTCTAAATGACAGCTATCGTCCAAAAATATATTGAAGTAAGGCTGCCAAGAGGACTTGAAAGCGGGGCACAATTGCAGGAAACCGATTTCAGGAGGTAGACTGGAATTGCATGAAAAGCATAGGAAAAGAGGCAGAACGTCCACAATGATGCACTTGGCCAAAAAGAGCCTATGCGTTTTTTTCAGAAAAAACGAAAACGCCCTTTTTGGCCAACCAAGCAAGCTTGCAAAGGAAATCTGCACTACAATGAAGTCTCACTGCCCCCCCGGTCAAAAGGGCCATCTGAAAAAAGTGTAAAATCCAGAAAGGCAGGACAGGCCATGGAGAACAGGGAACCTTGTTATGCTGATGGGCGGGATGTAAATTGCCAACAGACACTCTGGAGAAGTGTATGGTGTTTCCTGAAACATCTAAAAAACAAAACAACAGAGCCTAGGGAACTTCCACTTATGGTTTTATAGCTTAGGGAAATTAAAATCAAAAAGACACAGCCACCCCAAAGTTTGGGATGGCTCCGTTTTAAAGAACCTCGTTTACAGTATAAGTTCAATATCGCAGAAAGTGAAAAATGGATAAAGAAGTTGTGGTACTTACGTACAATACAATATCACGCAGCAATGAAATCTATGTCATCAGGCCCTTAGCAGCACAATGAGTGGATTCAGGTATGATGATTCTAACTGAAATAGGTCACACAGAAAAAGAAACATCATAAGATATCAGTAATACACGGAATGTAAACTTGGCTACACAGGAACTGAATTCCAGAACAGAACAGGGTCTCAAATTTAGAAAACCAACTTATGCTTGCTTAAGGGGAAAGGTGAGTTGGGGTGCTGCATAAAACCAGAGATTGAAATGAGCACAGATAAAGTTCCTTAAGCCAAATATGGAATAGACAAGAGCTACTCCTTGCTCAACGAAATGGACTCAACACCGCATATTAAACGCCTAAGAATGTACCTGACTAGTAAGTATCTTAAAACCTATGGATTGCTATGTCTCCAAAAGAGAATGAAGCATGTGTACAGGGGCATAAACGCAGCAGTGATAGGATTGGAGAGGTTCGGTGAGCAAATGAAGACCCTTTGAAGTCATATTGCATGGTACCCATTCCACGGGTTTCAACTACCCAGGTTTAAGGTATTCTTCCTTCAGCTAAAACATGCATGTGGAACCTAGAGTATGATCAACCATGTGATCGGGAGACGTGTTCAAATATGTCTCAGTTTTCGTACCCTGGTACTCGGGTTCAACATTCCAGACGCTTTACTAACACTCTTCTGACTTGGAGAGTCAGTCCCTTTAACCTCCTGTTTGGCCCAGGTTGCAATTTCTGCGGAAGATGAACAGGAATAGCGAGAACCAATGAGAGACTAGCTGGAGGTGTCTGGACGGGCAAATTTAACTCTCATTTCCCACCAGGAAGAGGAATTAACCAAAGGCTCAGCGTGCCATGCCGGAACCAGATTAGGGCCTGAAGCCATCTTGCGGTTTTGCGGCCAGGTCACAAGAAAGCGAGTTGAAGAAAGGAGCTCAGGGGCACTGTAATTCACAAACCTGCAGAGTTATAAATGACAGCTATCGTCCAAAAATATACTGAAGTAAGGCTGCCAAGAGGACTTGTAAGCGGGGCAGAATTGCAGGAAACTGATTTCAGGAGGTAGACTGGAATTGCATTGAAAGCATAGGAAAAGAGGCAGAACGTCCACAATGATGCACTTGGCCAAAAAGGGCGTATGCGTTTTTTCCTGAATATATTCAGGAAAAAACGGATACGCCCTTTTTGGCTACCTAGCAAGCTTGCAAAGGAAATCTGCACTACAATGAAGTCTCACTTCCCCCCGGTCAAAAGGGCCATCTGAAAAAAGTGTAAAATCCAGAAAGGCAGGACAGGCCATGGAGAACTGGGAGCCTTGTTATGCTGATGGGCGGGATGTAAATTGCCAACAGACACTCGGGAGAAGTGTATGGTGTTTCCTGAAACATCTAAAAAACAAAGCAACAGAGCCTAGGGCACTTCCACTTATGGTCCTATAGCTTAGCGAAATTAAAATCAAAAAGACACAGCCACTCCAAAGTTTGGGACACCTCTGTTTACAAGAACCTCGTTTACCGTACAAGTTCAACATCGCAGAAAGTGAAAAATGGATAAAGAAGTTGTGGTATTTACTTACAAATCAATATCACTCAGCAATGAAATCTATGTCATGAGGCCCTTAGCAGCACAATGAGTGGATTCAGGTATGATGATTCTAACTTAAATAAGTCACACAGAAAAAGAAACATCATAAGATATCAGTAATACACAGAATGTAAACTTGGCTACACAGGAACTGAATTACAGGACAGAACAGCGTCTCAAATTTAGAAAACCAACTTATACTTGCTTAAGGGGAAAGGTGAGTTGGGGTGCTGCATAAAACCAGAGATTGAAATGAGCACAGATAAAGTTCCTTAAGCCAAATATGGAATAGACAAGAGCTACTCCTTGCTCAATGAAATGGACTCAACACCGCATATTAAACGCCTAAGAATGTACCTGACTAGTAAGTATCTTAAAACCTATGGATTGCTATGTCTCCGAAAGAGAATCAAGCATGTGTACAGGGTAATAAACGCAGCAGTGATACGATTGGAGAGGTTCGGTGAGCAAATGAAGACCCTTTGAAGTCATATTGCATGGGACCCATTCCACGGGTTTCAACTACCCAGGTTTAAGGAATTCTTCCTTCAGGTAAAACATGCATGTGGAACCTAGAGTATGATCAACCATGTGATTGGGAGACGTGTTCAAATATGTCTCAGTTTTCGTACCCTGGTACTCGGGTGCAACATTCCAGATGCTTTACTAAAACTCTCCCGACTTGGAGAGTCAGTCCCTTTAACCTCCTGTTTGGTCCAGTTTGCAATTTCTGCGGAAGATGAACAGGAATAGCGAGAACCAATGAGAGACTAGCTGGAGGTGTCTGGACGGGCAAATTTAACTCTCATTTCCCACCAGGAAGAGGAATTAACCAAAGGCTCAGCGTACCGTGCCGGATCCAGATAGGGCCTGAAGCCATCCTGCGGTGTTGCGGCCAGCTCACCAGAAAGCGAGTTGAAGAAAGGAGCTCAGGGGCACTGTAATTCACAAACCTGCAGAGTTATAAATGACAGCTATTGTCCAAAAATATACTGAAGTAAGGCTGCCAAGAGGACTTGAAAGCGGGGCAGAATTGCAGGAAACCGATTTCAGGAGGTAGACTGGAATTGCATTGAAAGCATAGGAAAAGAGGCAGAACGTCCACAATGATGCACTTGGCCAAAAAGGGCGTATGCGTTTTTTCCTGAATATATTCAGGAAAAAACGCATACGCCCTTCTTGGCCAACCAAGCAAGCTTGCAAAGGAAATCTGCACTACAATGAAGTCTCACTTCCCCCCGGTCAAAAGGGCCATCTGAAAAAAGTGTAAAATCCAGAAAGGCAGGACAGGCCATGGAGAACTGGGAGCCTTGTTATGTTGATGGGCGGGATGTAAATTGCCAACAGACACTCGGGAGAAGTGTATGGTGTTTCCTGAAACATCTAAAAAACAAAGCAACAGAGCCTAGGGCACTTCCAGTTATGGTCCTATAGCTTAGGGAAATTAAAATCAAAAAGGCACAGCCACCCCAAAATTTGGGACGCCTCTGTTTACAAGAACCTCGTTTACAGTACAAGTTCAACATCGCAGAAAGTGAAAAATGGATAAAGAACTTGTGGTATTTACTTACAAAGCAATATCACTCAGCAATGAAATGTATGTCATCAGGCCCTTAGCAGCACAATGAGTGGATTCAGGTATGATGATTCTAACTGAAATAAGTCACACAGAAAAAGAAACATCATAAGATATCAGTAATACACGGAATGTAAACTTGGCTACACAGGAACTGAATTACAGAACAGAACAGGGTCTCAAATTTAGAAAACCAACTTATGCTTGCTTAAGGGGAAAGGTGAGTTGGGGTGCTGCATAAAACCAGAGATTGAAATGAGCACAGATAAAGTTCCTTAAGCCAAATATGGAACAGACAAGAGCTACTCCTTGCTCAACAAAATGGACTCAACACCGCATATTAAACGCCTAAGAATGTACCTGACTAGTAAGTATCTTAAAACCTATGGATTGCTATGTCTCCGAAAGAGAATCAAGCATGTGTACAGGGGCATAAACGCAGCAGTGATAGGATTGGAGAGGTTCGGTGAGCAAATGAAGACCCTTTGAAGTCATATTGCATGGTACCCATTCCACGGGTTTCAACTACCCAGGTTTAAGGTATTCTTCCTTCAGCTAAAACATGCATGTGGAACCTAGAGTATGATCAACCATGTGATCGGGAGACGTGTTCAAATATGTCTCAGTTTTCGTACCCTGGTACTCGGGTGCAACATTCCAGACGCTTTACTAACACTCTCCCGACTTGGAGAGTGAGTCCCTTTAACCTCCTGTTTGGTCCAGTTTGCAATTTCTGCGGAAGATGAACAGGAATAGCGAGATCCAATGAGAGACTAGCTGGAGGTGTCTTGACGGGCCAATTTAACTCTCATTTCCCACCAGGAAGAGGAATTAACCAAAGGCTCAGCGTGCCGTGCCGGATCCAGATTAGGGCCTGAAGCCATCCTGCGGTGTTGCGGCCAGCTCACAAGAAAGCGAGTTGAAGAAAGGAGCTCAGGGGCACTGTAATTCACAAACCTGCAGAGTTATAAATGACAGCTATCGTCCAAAAATATACTGAAGTAAGGCTGCCAAGAGGACTTGAAAGCGGAGCAGAATTGCAGGAAACCGATTTCAGGAGGTAGACTGGAATTGCATTGAAAGCATAGGAAAAGAGGCAGAACGTCCACAATGATGCACTTGGCCAAAAAGGGCGTATGCGTTTATTCCTGAATATATTCAGGAAAAAACGCATACGCCCTTTTTGGCCAACCAAGCAAGCTTGCAAAGGAAATCTGCACTACAATGAAGTCTCACTTCCCCCCGGTCAAAAGGGCCATCTGAAAAAAGTGTAAAATCCAGAAAGGCAGGACAGGCCATGGAGAACTGGGAGCCTTGTTATGTTGATGGGCGGGATGTAAATTGCCAACAGACACTCGGGAGAAGTGTATGGTGTTTCCTGAAACATCTAAAAAACAAAGCAACAGAGCCTAGGGCACTTCCAGTTATGGTCCTATAGCTTAGGGAAATTAAAATCAAAAGGCACAGCCACCCCAAAATTTGGGACGCCTCTGTTTACAAGAACCTCGTTTACAGTACAAGTTCAACATCGCAGAAAGTGAAAAATGGATAAAGAACTTGTGGTATTTACTTACAAAGCAATATCACTCAGCAATGAAATCTATGTCATCAGGCCCTTAGCAGCACAATGAGTGGATTCAGGTATGATGATTCTAACTGAAATAAGTCACACAGAAAAAGAAACATCATAAGATATCAGTAATACACGGAATGTAAACTTGGCTACACAGGAACTGAATTCCAGAACAGAACAGGGTCTCAAATTTAGAAAACCAACTTATGCTTGCTTAAGGGGAAAGGTGAGTTGGGGTGCTGCATAAAACCAGAGATTGAAATGAGCACAGATAAAGTTCCTTAAGCCAAATATGGAATAGACAAGAGCTACTCCTTGCTCAACAAAATGGACTCAACACCGCATATTAAACGCCTAAGAATGTACCTGACTAGTAAGTATCTTAAAACCTATGGATTGCTATGTCTCCGAAAGAGAATCAAGCATGTGTACAGGGGCATAAACGCAGCAGTGATAGGATTGGAGAGGTTCGGTGAGCAAATGAAGACCCTTTGAAGTCATATTGCATGGTACCCATTCCACGGGTTTCAACTACCCAGGTTTAAGGTATTCTTCCTTCAGCTAAAACATGCATGTGGAACCTAGAGTATGATCAACCATGTGATCGGGAGATGTGTTCAAATATGTCTCAGTTTTTGTACGCTCGTACTCGGGTGCAACATTCCAGACGCTTTACTAACACTCTCCCGACTTGGAGAGTCAGTCCCTTTAACCTCCTGTTTGGCCCAGTTTGTAATTTCTGCAGAAGATGAACAGGAATAGCGAGAACCAATGAGAGACTAGCTGGAGGTGTCTGGACGCGGAAATTTAACTCTCATTTCCCACCAGGAAGAGGAGTTAACCAAAGGCTCAGCGTTCCGTGCCGGAACCACACTAGGGCCTGAAGCAATGCAGCGGTGTTGCGGTCAGCTCACAAGAAAGCGAGTTGAAGAAAGGAGCTCTGGGGCACTGTAATTCACAAACCTGCAGAGTTATAAATGACAGCTATCGTCCAAAAAGATATTGAAGTAAGACTGTCAAGAGGACTTGAAAGAGGTGCAGAATTGCAGGAAACCTATTTCAAGAGGTAGACTGGAATTGCATGTAAAGCATAGGAAAAGGGGCAGAACGTCCACAATGATGCACTTGGCCAAAAAGGGCGTATGCGTTTTTTCCTGAATATATTCAGGAAAAAACGCATACGCCCTTTTTGAACAAGCAAGCAAGCTTGCAAAGGAAATCTGCACTACAATGAAGTCTCACTGCCTCCCGGTCAATAGGGCCATCTGAAAACAGTGTAAAATCCAGAAAGACAGGACAGGCCATAGAGAACTGGGAGCCTTGTTATGCTGATGTGCGGGATGTAAATTGCCAACAGCCACTCTGGAGAAGTGTATGGTGTTTCCTGAAACATCTAAAAAACAAAGCAACAGAGCCTAGGGCACTTCCACTTATGGTCCTATAGCTTAGGGAAATTAAAATCAAAAAGACACAGCCACCCCAAAGTTTGGGACAGCACAGTTTACAAGAACCTCGTTTATGGTATAAGTTCAATATCACAGAAAGCGAAAAATGGATAAAGAATTTGTGGTACTTACGTACAATGCAATATCACTCAGCAATGAAATCTATGTCATCAGCCCCGTAGCAGCAAAATGAGTGGTTTCAGGTACGATGATTCTAAGTGAAATAAGTCACACAGAAAAAGAAACATCATAAGATATCACTACTACACGGAATGTAAACTTGGCTACACAGGAACTGAATTCCAAAACAGAACAGGGTCTCAAATGTAGAAAACCAACTTATGCTTGCTTAAGGGGAAAGGTGAGTTGGGGTGCTGCATAAAACCAGAGATTGAAATGAGCACAGATAAAGTTCCTTAAGCCAAATATGTAATAGACAAGAGCTACTCCTTGCTCAACGAAGTGGACTCAACACCCCATATGAAACGCCTAAGAATATACCTAACTAGTAAGAATCTTAAAACCTATGGATTGATATGTCTCCGAAAGAGAATCAAGCGTGTGTACACCGGCATAAACGCAGCAGTGATAGGATTGGTGAGGTTCGGTGAGCAAATGCAGACCCTTTGAAGTCATATTGCATGGTACCCATTCCACGGGTCTCAACTCTCCAGGTTTAAGGTATTCTTCCTTCAGCTAAAACATGCACGTGAAACCCAGAGTATGATCAACCGTGTGAACGGGAGACGTGTTCAAATATGTCTCAGTTTTCCTCCCCTGGTACTCCGGTGCAACATTCCAGACGCTTTACTAACACTCTCCCGACTTGGAGAGTCAGCGCCTTTAACCTCCTGTTTGGCCCAGTTTGCAATTTCTGCGGAAGATGAACAGGAATAGCGAGAACCAATGAGAGACTAGCTGGAGGTGTCTGGACGGGCAAACTTAAGTCTGATTTCCCACCAGGAAGAGGAAATAACCAAAGGCTCAGCGTGCCGTGCCGGAACCAGATTAGGGCCTGAAGCCATCCTGCGGTGTTGCGGCCATCTCAAAAGAAAGCGAGTTGAAGAAAGGAGCTCAGGGGCACTGTAATTCACAAACCTGCAGAGTTATAAATGACAGCTATCATCCAAAAATATACTGAAGTAAGGCTGCCAAGAGGACTTGAAAGCGGGGCAGAATTGCAGGAAACCGATTTCAGGAGGTAGACTGGAATTGCATTGAAAGCATAGGAAAAGAGGCAGAACGTCCACAATGATGCACTTGGCCAAAAAGGGCGTATGCGTTTTTTCCTGAATATATTCAGGAAAAAACGCATACGCCCTTTTTGGCCAACCAAGCAAGCTTGCAAAGCAAATCTGCACTACAATGAAGTCTCACTTCCCCCCGGTCAAAAGGGACATCTGAAAAAAGTGTAAAATCCAGAAAGGCAGGACAGGCCATGGAGAACTGGGAGCCTTGTTACGCTGATGGGCGGGATGTAAATTGCCAACACACACTCGGGAGAAGTGTATGGTGTTTCCTGAAACATCTAAAAAACAAAGCAACAGAGCCTAGGGCACTTCCACTTATGGTTCTATAACTTAGGGAAATTAAAATCAAAAAGACACAGCCACCCCAAAGTTTGGGGCGCCTCTGTTTACAAGAAGCTCGTTTATCGTACAAGTTCAATATCACAGAAAGTGAAAAATGGATAAAGAACTTGTGGTACTTACGTACAATGAAGTATCACTCAGCAATGAAATCTATGTCATCAGGCCCGTAGCAGCACAATGAGTGGATTCAGGTATGATGATTCTAACTGAAATAAATCATACAGAAAAAGAAACATCATAAGATATCAGTAATACACGGAATGTAAACTTGGCTACACAGGAACTGAATTACAGAACAGAACAGGGTCTCAAATTTAGAAAACCAACTTATGCTTGCTTAAGGGTAAAGGTGAGTTGGGGTGCTGCATAAAACCAGAGATTGAAATGAGCACAGATAAAGTTCCTTAAGCCAAATATGGAATAGACAAGAGCTACTCCTTGCTCAACGAAATGGACTCAACACCGCATATTAAACGCCTAAGAATGTACCTGACTAGTAAGTATCTTAAAACCTATGGATTGCTATGTCTCCAAAAGAGAATCAAGCATGTGTACAGGGACATAAATGCAGCAGTGATAGGATTGGAGAGGTTCGGTGAGCAAATGAAGACCCTTTGAAGTCATATTGCATGGTACCAATTCCACGGGTTTCAACTACCCAGGTTTAAGGTATTCTTCCTTCAGCTAAAACATGCATGTGGAACCTAGAGTATGATCAACCATGTGATCGGGAGACGTGTTCAATATGTCTCAGTTTTCGTACCCTGGTACTCGGGTGCAACATTCCAGATGCTTTACTAACACTCTCCCCACTTGGAGAGTCAGTCCCTTTAACCTCCTGTTTGGCCCAGTTTGCAATTTCTGCGGAAGCTGAACAGGAATAGCGAGAACCAATGAGAGACTAGCTGGAGGTGTCTGGACGGGCAAATTTAACTCTCATTTCCCACCAGGAAGAGGAATTAACCAAAGGCTCAGCATGCCGTGCCGGAAGCAGATTAGGGCCTGAAGCCATCCTGCGGTGTTGCGGCCAGGTCACAAGAAAGCGAGTTGAAGAAAGGAGCTCAGGGACACTGTAATTCACAAACCTGCAGAGTTATAAATGACAGCTATCGTTCAAAAATATACTGAAGTAAGGCTGCCAAGAGGACTTGAAAGCGGGGCAGAATTGCAGGAAACCGATTTCAGGAGGTAGACTGGAATTGCATTGAAAGCATAGGAAAAGAGGCAGAACGTCCACAATGATGCACTTGGCCGAAAAGGGCGTATGCGTTTTTTCCTGAATATATTCAGGAAAAAACGCATACGCCCTTTTTGGCCAACCAAGCAAGCTTGCAAAGGAAATCTGCACTACAATGAAGTCTCACTTCCCCCCGGTCAAAAGGGCCATCTGAAAAAAGTGTAAAATCCAGAAAGGCAGGACAGGCCATGGAGAACTGGGAGCCTTGTTATGCTGATGGGCAGGATGTAAATTGCCAACAGACACTCGGGAGAAGTGTATGGTGTTTCCTGAAACATCTAAAAAACAAAGCAACAGAGCCTAGGGCACTTCCACTTATGGTCCTATAGCTTAGGGAAATTAAAATCAAAAAGACACAGCCACCCCAAAGTTTGGAATGGCTCTGTTTACAAGAACCTCGTTTACAGTACAAGTTCAACATCGCAGAAAGTGAAAAATGGATAAAGAAGTTGTGGTATTTACTTACAAAGCAATATCACTCAGCACTGAAATCTATGTCATCAGGCCCTTAGCAGCACAATGAGTGGATTCAGGTACGATGATTCTAACTGAAATAAGTCACACACAAAAAGAAACATCATAAGATATCACTAATACACGGAATGTAAACTTGGCTACACAGGAACTGAATTCCAAAACAGAACAGGGTCTCAAATTGAGAAAACCAACTTATGCTTGCTTAAGGTGAAAGGAGAGTTGGGGTGCTGCATAAAACCAGAGATTGAAATGAGCACAGATAAAGTTCCTTAAGCCAAATATGGAATAGACAAGAGCTACTCCTTGCTCAACGAAATGGACTCAACACCCCATATTAAATGCCTAAGAATGTACCTGACTAATAAGTATCTTAAAACCTATGGATTGCTATGTCTCCAAAAGAGAATCAAGCATGTGTACAGGGGTATAAACGCAGCAGTGATAGGATTGGAGAGGTTCGGTGAGCAAATGAAGACCCTTTGAGGTCATATTGCATGGTACCCATTCCACGGGTTTCAACTACCCAGGTTTAAGGTATTCTTCCTTCAGCTAAAACATGCATGTGGAACCTAGAGTATGATCAACCATGTGATCGGGAGATGTGTTCAAATATGTCTCAGTTTTCGTACCCTGGTACTCGGGTGCAACATTCCAGACGCTTTACTAACACTCTCCCGACTTGGAGAGTCAGTCCCTTTAACCTTCTGTTTCGCCCAGTTTGCAATTTCTGCGGAAGATGAAGAGGAATAGCGAGAACCAATGAGAGACTAGCTGGAGGTGTCTGGACGGGCAAATTTAACTCTCATTTCCCACCAGGAAGAGGAGTTAATCAAAGGCTCAGCATGCCGTGCCAGAACCACACAAGGGCCTGAAGCAATCCAGCGGTGTTGCCGCCAGCTCACAAGAAAGCGAGTTGAAGAAAGGAGCTCAGGGGCACTGTAATTCACAAACCTGCAGAGTTATAAATGACAGCTATCGTCCAAAAATATATTGAAGTAAGGCTGCCAAGAGGACTTGAAAGCGGGGCAGAATTGCAGGAAACCGATTTCAGGAGGTAGACTGGAATTGCATGTAAAGCATAGGAAAAGAGGCAGAACGTCCACAATGATGCACTTGGCCAAAAAGGGCGTATGCGTATTTTCCTGAATATATTCAGGAAAAAACGCATACGCACTTTTTGGCCCACCAAGCAAGCTTGCAACGGAAATCTGCACTACAAAGAAGTCTCACTGCCCCCCGGTCAAAAGGGCCATCTGAAAAAAGTGTAAAATCCAGAAAGGCAGGACAGGCCATGGAGAACTGGGAGCCTTGTTATGCTGATGAGCGGGATGTAAATTGCCAACAGCCACTCGGGAGAAGTGTATGGTGTTTCCTGAAACATCTAAAAAACAAAGCAACAGAGCCTAGGGCACTTCCACTTATGGTCCTATAGCTTAGGGAAATTAAAATCAAAAAGACACAGCCACCCCAACGTCTGGGACGCCTCTGTTTACAAGAACCTCGTTTACCGTACAAGTTCAATATCACAGAAAGTGAAAAATGGATAAAGAACTTGTGGTACTTATGTACAATGCAGTATCACTCAGCAATGAAATCTATGTCATCAGGCCCGTAGCAGCACAATGAGTGGATTCAGGTACGATGATTCTAACTGAAATAAGTCACACAGAAAAAGAAACATCATAAGATGTCAGTAATACACGGAATGTAAACTTGGCTACACAGGAACTGAATTCCAAAACAGAACAGGGTCTCAAATTTAGAAAACCAACTTATACTTGCTTAAGGGGAAAGGTGAGTTGGGGTGCTGCATAAAACCAGAGATCGAAATGAGCACAGATAAAGTTCCTTAAGCCAAATATGGAATAGACAAGAGCTACTCCTTGCTCAACGAAATGGACTCAACACCGCATATTAAACGCCTAAGGATGTACCTGACTAGTAAGTATCTTAAAACCTATGGATTGCTATGTCTCCGAAAGAGAATCAAGCGTGTGTACAGGGGCATAAACGCAGCAGTGATAGGATTGGAGAGGTTCGGTGAGCAAATGAAGACCCTTTGAAGTCATATTGCATGGTACCCATTACACGGGTCTCAACTCTCCAGGTTTAAGGTATTCTTCCTTCAGCTAAAACATGCATGTGGAACCTAGAGTATGATCAACCGTGTGAACGGGAGATGTGTTCAAATATGTCTCAGTTTTCGTACTCTGGTACTCGGGTGCAACATTCCAGACGCTTTACTAACACTCTCCCGACTTGGAGAGTCAGCGCCTTTAACCTCCTGTTTGACCCAGTTTGCAATTTCTGCGGAAGATGAACAGGAATAGCGAGAACCAATGAGAGACTAGCTGGAGGTGTCTGGACGGGCAAATTTAACTCTCATTTCCCACC
The DNA here is from genome assembly GCF_951394435.1 of Stenella coeruleoalba. Lineage (NCBI taxonomy): Eukaryota > Metazoa > Chordata > Mammalia > Artiodactyla > Delphinidae > Stenella > Stenella coeruleoalba. Next base: position 405,806 of record NW_027646161.1, on the reverse strand, counting down.
AGGAAGACGAAATAACCAAAGGCTCAGCGTGCCGTGCCGGAACCATATTAGGGCCTGAAGCCATCCTGCAGTGTTGCGGCCAGCTCAAAAGAAAGCGAGTTGAAGAAAGGAGCTCAGGGGCACTGTAATTCACAAACCTGCAGAGTTATAAATGACAGCTATCATCCAAAAATATACTGAAGTAAGGCTGCCAAGAGGACTTGAAAGCGGGGCAGAATTGCAGGAACCCGATTTCAGGAGGTAGACTGGAATTGCATTGAAAGCATAGGAAAAGAGGCAGAATGTCCACAATGATGCACTTGGCCAAAAAGGGCGTATGCGTTTTTTCCTGAATATATTCAGGAAAAAACGCATACGCCCTTTTTGAACAAGCAAGCAAGCTTGCAAAGGAAATCTGCACTACAATGAAGTCTCACTGCCCCCCGGTCAAAAGGGCCATCTGAAAAAAGTGTAAAATCCAGAAAGAAAGGACAGGCCATAGAGAACTGGGAGCCTTGTTATGCTGATGTGCGGGATGTCAATTGCCAACAGCCACACAGGAGAAGTGTATGGTGTTTCCTGAAACATCTAAAAAACAAAGCAACAGAGCCTAGGGCACTTCCACTTATGGTCCTATAGCTTAGGGAAATTAAAATCAAAAAGACACAGCCACCCCAAAGTTTGGGACAGCACAGTTTACAAGAACCTCTTTTATGCTACAAGTTCAATATCACAGAAAGCGAAAAATGGATAAAGAATTTGTGGTACTTACGAACAATGCAATATCACTCAGCAATGAAATCTATGTCATCAGCCCCGTAGCAGCAAAATGAGTGGATTCAGGTACGATGATTCTAAGTTAAATAAGTCACACAGAAAAAGAAACATCATAAGATATCACTACTACACGGAATGTAAACTTGGGTACACAGGAACTGAACTGCAAAACAGAACAGGGTCTCAAATGTAGAAAATCAACTTATGCTTTCTTAAGGGGAAAGGTGAGTTGGGGTGCTGCATAAAACCAGAGATTGAAATTAGCACAGATACCGTTCCATAAGCCAAATATGTAATAGACAAGAGCTACTCCTTGCTCAATGAAGTGGACTCAACACCCCATATTAAACGCCTAAGAATATACCTGACTAGTAAGAATCTTAAAACGTATGGATTTATATATCTCCGAAAGAGAATCAAGTGCGTGTACAACGGCATAAGCGCAGCAGTGATAGGATTGGTGAGGTTCGGTGAGCAAATGCAGACCCTTTGAAGTCATATTGCATGGTACACATTCCATGGGTCTCAACTCTCCAGGTTTAAGGGATTCTTACTTCAGCTAAAACATGCATGTGGAACCCAGAGTATGATCCACCATGTGATCGGGAAACGTGTTCAAATGTATCTCAGTTTCCGTCCCCTGGTACTCGGGTGCAACATTCCCGAAGCTTTAGTAACACTCTCCCCACTTGGAGAGTCAGTACCTTTAACCTCCTGTTTGGCCCAGTTTGCAATTTCTGCGTAAGATGAACAGGAATAGGGAGAAACAATGAGAGACTAGCTGGAGGTGTCTGGACAGGCAAATTTAACCCTCATTTCCCACCAGGGAGAGGAATTAACCAAAGGCTCAGCGTGCCATGCCAGAACCACACTAGGGCCTGAAGCAATCCTGCGGTGTTGCGGCCAGCTCACAAGAAAGCGAGTTGAAGAAAGGAGCTCAGGGGCACTGTCATTCACAAACCTGCAGACTTATAAATGACAGCTATCGTCCAAAAATATACTGAAGTAAGGCTGCCAAGAGGACTTGAAAGTGGGGCAGAATTGCAGGAAACCGATTTCAGGAGGTGGACTGGAATTGCATGTAAAGCATAGGAAAAGAGGCAGAACGTCCACAATGATGCACTTGGCCAAAAAGGGCGTATGTGCTTTTTCCTGAATATATTCAGGAAAAAACGCATACGCCCTTTTTGAACAAGCAAGCAACCTTGCAAAGGAAATCTGCACTACAATGAAGTCTCACTGCCCCCCGGTCAAAAGGGCCATCTGAAAAAAGTGTAAAATCCAGAAAGGCAGGACAAGCCATGGAGAACTGGGAGCCTTGTTATGCTGATGGGCGGGATGTAAATTGCCAACAGCCACTCTGGAGAAGTGTATGGTGTTTCCTGAAACATCTAAAAACAAAGCAACAGAGCCTAGGGCACTTCCACTTATGGTCCTATAGCTTAGGGAAATTAAAATCAGAAAGACACAGCCAACCCAATGTTTGGGATGGCTCCATTTACAAGAACCTCGTTTACGGTACAAGTTCAATATCACAGAAAGCGAAAAATGGATAAAGAAGTTGTGGTACTTACGTACAATGCAATATCACTCAGCAATGAAATCTATGTCATCAGTCCCGTAGCAGCATAATGAGTGGATTCAGGTACGATGATTCTAAGTGAAATAAGTCACACAGAAAAAGAAACATCATAAGATATCACTACTACACGGAATGTAAACTTGGCTACACAGGAACTGAATTACAAAACAGAACAGGATCTCAAATGTAGAAAACCAACTTATGCTTGCTTAAGGGGAAAGGTGAGGTGGGGTGCGGCATAAAACCAGAGATTGAAATTAGCACAGATACCGTTCCATAAGCCAAATATGTAATACACAAGTGCTACTCCTTGCTCAACGAAGTGGACTCAATACACCATATTAAACACCTAAGAATATACATGACTAGTAATAATCTTAAAACCTATGGATTGACATGTCTCCGAAAGAGAATGAAGCGTGTGTACAGCGGCATAAACGCAGCAGTGATAGGATTGGTGAGGTTCGGTGAGCAAATGTAGACCCTTTGAAGTTATATTGCATGGTACCCATTCCATGGGTCCCAACTCTCCAGGTTTAAGGGATTCTTCCTTCAGCTAAAACATGCATAGGGAACCCAGATTATGGTCCACTGTGTGATCGGGAAACGTTTTTAAATGCATCTCAGTTTTCGTCCCCTGGTACTCGGGTTCACCATTCCAGAAGCTTTACTATCACTCTCCCCACTTGGAGGGTCAGCGCCTTTAACCTCCTGTTTGGCCCAGTTTGCAATTTCTGCGGAAGATGAACAGGAATAGGGAGAACCAATGAGAGAGTAGCTGGAGGTGTCTGGATGGGCACATTTAACTCTCATTTCCCACCAGGAAGAGGAATTAACCAAAGGCTCAGCGTGCTGTGCCGGAAACAGATTAGGGCCTGAAGCAATCCTGCGGTGTTGCGGCCAGCTCACAAGAAAGCGAGTTGAAGAAAGGAGCTCAGAGGCACTGTAATTCACAAACCTGCAGACTTATAAAAGACAGCTATCATCCAAAAATATACGGAAGTAAGGCTGCCAAGAGGACTTGAAAGCAGGGCAGAATTGCAGGAAACCGATTTCAGGAGGTGGACAGGAATTGCATTTAAAGCATAGGAAAAGAGGCAGAACGTCCACAATGGTGCACTTGGCCAAAAAGGGCATATGCGTTTTTTCCAAGGCCCTCATAACCGAGGGGAGGAGACTCATAGCAGGCTCCAACTACCACCAGAGGGCTCATGTCGCCAAGGCAACGTGAGCAAGCCAGGCAGGAGTTACCTCACAGCAGAGGTCCCACCTCACAGAAGGGTGAGGAACCCAGCCAACATCAGACTCTCACCAGAGGGCCCACATCACCAAGGCAATGGGAACCAGGCAGGAGTGTCCTCACACCAGTGGGGCCACATCATCGATAGGTGAGGAACTCAGCACATGTGGCCTCAAACCAGAGGGCCCACATGAACAAGGGGCTCAGAGTCAGGAAGGCAGGAGTAGCCTCACAACACTGGGCCCATAGAATAAAAAAGTGAAGAATCCAGCAGTTGGAACCTCCCAGCAAGGGGCCCAGAGCACCGATGCTATGGGATCCAGGCCAGAGTGAACTCACATCACAGGGCCCATGTCATGAAACTGTAAGCAACCCAGCCGTTGGGACCTCAGAGCAGAAGGCCAACATCCCCATGGGGATGGGAACCTGACAGGAGTGTCCTGGCATCACTGGGGTCACATCAGAAAACGTGGGGAGCCCAGCAGTTAGGGCCCAATGACAGAGGGCCCTCATCACTGAGGGGAGGACACTCCCAGCAGGCTCCAACTGACACCAGAGGGCCAACGTCACCAAGGCGAGGAGTGCCAACCATGAAGGAATGACCTCACAGGAGACGGCCCACCACACAGAAGGGTGAGGAACCCAGCCAGTATCAGACTCTCACCAGAGGGCTCACATCTTTAAAGGGATGGGAACCAGGCAGGAGTGTCCTCACACCAGTGGGTCCACATGATCGAAAGTTGAGGAACCCAGCACATGTGGCCCCAAACCAGCGGACATGCATCACAAAGTGGCTGGGAGTGAGGCAGGCAGGAGGAGCCTCAAAACAGAGGGACCACAGAATAAAAAGTTGAGGAATCCAGCAGTTGGAACGTCCCAGCAGGTGGCCCAGAGCACTGACCATATAGGTTCCAAGCCGGAGTGAGCTCACATCAGACGGCCCACATCATGAAACTGTCAGCAACCCAGACGATGGGACCACAGAGCAGAAGGCCCACATCCCCATGGGGATGGGAACCTGACAGGAGTGCCCTGGCATCACTGGGCTCACATCAGAGAAGGTGGGGAGCCCAGCAGTTAGGGCCTGACGCTAGAGGGCACTCATCACCGAGGGGACGAGGATCCCAGCATGCTCTAACTGCCTCCAGAGAGCCGACGTCACCAAGTCGAGGTGTGCCAGCCATGCAGGAGTGACCTCACAGCAGAGGGTCCACCTCACAGAAGGATGAGGAACCCTGCCAGGATCAGACTCTCACCAGAGGGCTCACATCATTAAGGGGATGGGAACCAGGCAGGAGTGTCCTCACACCAGTGGGGCCACATCATCAAAAGTTGAGGAACCCAGCACATGTGGCCTCAAACAATTGGACACTCAGTTCCAAGGGGCTGGGAGTGAGGCAGGCAGGAGGAACCTCACAACAGAGGGCCCAAAGAATAAATAAGTTGAGGAATCCAGCAGTTGGAGCCTCCCAGCAGGCGACCAAGAGCACAGAGGCTATGGGATCCAGGCCGAAGTGAACTAACACCAGAGACCCCACATCATGAAAGTGAGCAACCCAGCCGTGGGGACCACAGAGCAGAAGGCCCACATCCCCATGGGGATGGGAACCTTGCAGGAGTGTCCTCGCACCACTGGGCGCACAACCGAAAATGTGGGGAGCCTAGCAGTTAGGGCCTGTCGCCAGAGGGCCCTCATCTCCGAGGGGAGGATGCTGTCAGCAGGCTCCAATTGCCACCAGAGGGCCGACGTTGCCAAGGCGAGGTGTGCCAGCCAGGCAGGAGTGACCTCACAGCAGAGGGCCCACCTCACAGAAGGGTGAGGAACCCAGCCAGGATCAGACTCTAACCACAGGGCCCACATCACCATGGGGATGGGAACCTGGCAGGAGTGTCCTCGCACCACAGGGCGCACATCAGAAAATGTGGGGAGCCCAGCAGTTAGGGCCTGACGCCAGAGGGCCCTCATCGCAGAAGGTAGGAGGCTCCCAGCAGGCTCCAACTGCCACCAGAGGGCCCACGTCTCCAAGGCGACCTGTGCCAGCCAGGCAGGAGTGACCACACAGAAGAGGGCCCACCTCACAGAAGGGTGAGGAACCCAGCCAGGATCAGACTCTCACCAGAGGGCCCACATCACCAAGGGGATGGGAACCAGGCAGGAGTGTCCCCACACCAGTGGGACAACATCATCAAAAGGTGAGGAACGCAGCACATGTGGCCTCAAACCAGAGGATACACATCACCAAGGGGCTGGGAGTGAGGCAGGCAGGAGGAGCCTCACAACAGAGGGCCCAAAGAATAAATTAGGTGAGGAATCCAGCAGTTGGAACCTCCCAGCCGGCAGCCCAGAGCACCGGCAATAGGGATCCTGGATGGAGTGAACTCACAGCAGAGGGCCCACATCATGGAACTGTGAGCAAGCCAGCCATTTTGACCTCAGAGCAGAAGGCGCACATCCCCATGGGGATGGGAACCTGGCAGGAGTGTCCTCGCTCACTTGGCGCACATCAGAAAATGTGGGGAGCCCAGCAGTTACGGCCTGACGCAAGAGGGCCCTCATCACCGAGGGGAGGAGGCTACCAGCAGGCTCCAACTGCCACCAGAGTGCCCACGTTGCCAAGGTGACATGTGCCAGACAGGCAGGAGTGACCTCACAGCAGAGGGCCCACCTCACAGAAGGTTCAGGAACCCAGCCAGGATCAGACTCTCACCAGAGGGCCCACATCACCAAGGTGATGGGAACCAGGCAGGAGTGTCCTCACAAGAGTGGGGCCACATCATCGAAAGGTGAGGAACCCAGCACATGTGGCCTCAAACCAGAGGACACACATCACCAAGGGGATGGGAGTGAGGCAGGCAGGAGGAGCCTAAAAACAGAGGGCCCAAAGAATAAGAAATGTGAGGAATCCAGCAGTTGGAACCTCCCAGCAGGCGGCCGAGAGCACAGAAGCTATGGGATCCAGGCAGGAGTGAACTCACACCAGAGAGCCCACATCATGAAACTGTGAGCAACCCAGGTGTTGGGACCTCAGAGCAGAAGGCCCACATCCCCATGGGGATGGGAAACTGACAGGAGTGTCCTGGCATCACTGGGCTCCCATCAGAAAACGTGGGAAGCCCAGCAGTTAGGGCCTGATGCCAGAGGGCCATCATCACCGAGGGGAGGAGATTCTTAGCACACACCAACGGCCACCACACGGCTGACGTCGCCAAGGCCATGGGTGCCAACCAGGAAGGATTGACCTCACAGCTAGGGCCTACCTCACAGAAGGGTGAGGAACACAGCCAGGATCAGACTCTCACCAGGGGGTCCACATAACCAAGTGGATGGGAACCAGACAGGAGTGTCCTCACACCAGTGGGGCCACATCATCAAAAGGTGAGGAACCCAGCAAAGGTGGCCACAATCCAGAGGACCCACATCACCAAGGGGCTGAGAGTGAGGTAGGGGTCTGGACGGGCAATTTTACCTCTGATTTCCCACCAGGAAGAGGATTTAACCAAAGGCTCAGCGTGCCGTGCCGGAACCAGATTAGGGCCTGAAGCAATCCTGCGGTATTGCCGCCAGCTCACAAGAAAGCGAGTTGAAGAAAGGAGCTCAGGGGCACTGTAATTCACAAACGTACAGTGTGAATTACATTCACACTGTAATTAAGACACCTGTAATTCACAAACCTAATTCACAAACCTGCAGCTCAGGGGCACTGTAATTCACAAACCTGCAGAGTTCTAAATGACAGCTATCGTCCAAAAATATATTGAAGTAAGGCTGCCAAGAGGACTTGAAAGCGGGGCAGAATTGCAGGAAACTGATTTCAGGAGGTAGACGGGAATTGCATGAAAAGCATAGGAAAAGAGGCAGAACGTCCACAATGATGCACTTGGCCAAAAAGAGCCTATGCGTTTTTTTCAGAAAAAACGCATACGCCCTTTTTGGCCAACCAAGCAAGCTTGCAAAGGAAATCTGCACTACAATGAAGTCTCACTTCCCCCCGGTCAAAAGGGCCATCTGAAAAAAGTGTAAAATCCAGAAAGGCAGGACAGGCCATGGAGAACTGGGAGCCTTGTTATGCTGATGGGCGGGATGTAAATTGCCAACAGACACTCGGGAGAAGTGTATGGTGTTTCCTGAAACATATAAAAAACAAAGCAACAGAGCCTAGGGCACTTCCACTTATGGTCCTATAGCTTAGGGAAATTAAAATCAAAAAGACACAGCCACCCCAAAGTTTGGGACGCCTCTGTTTACAAGAACCTCGTTTACCGTACAAGTTCAACATCACAGAAAGTGAAAAATGGATAAAGAAGTTGTGGTACTTACGTACAATGCAGTATCACTCAGCAATGAAATCAATGTCATCAGGCCCGTAGCAGCATAATGAGTGGATTCAGGTACGATGATTCTAACTGAAATAAGTCCCACAGAAAAAGAAACATCATAAGATATCACTACTACACGGAATGTAAACTTGGCTACACAGGAACTGAATTCCAAAACAGAACAGGGTCTCAAATTGAGAAAACCAACTTATGCTTGCTTAAGGGGAAAGGTGAGTTGGGGTGCTGCATAAAACCAGAGATTGAAATGAGCACAGATAAAGTTCCTTAAGCCAAATATGGAATAGACAAGAGCTACTCCTTGCTCAACGAAATGGACTCAACAACCCATATTAAACGCCTAAGAATGTACCTGACTAGTAAGTATCTTAAAACCTATGGATTGCTATGTCTCCGAAAGAGAATCAAGCATGTGTACAGGGGCATAAACGCAGCAGTGATGGGATTGGAGAGGTTCGGTGAGCAAATGAAGACCCTTTGAAGTCATATTGCATGGTCCCCATTCCACGGGTTTCAACTACCCAGGTTTAAGGTATTCTTCCTTCATCCAAAACATGCATGTGGAACCTAGAGTATGATTAACCATGTGATTGCGAGACGTGTTCAAATATGTCTCAGTATTTGTACCCTGGTACTCGGGTGCAACATTCCAGATGCTTTACTAACACTCTTATGACTTGGAGAGTCAGTCCCTTTAACCTCCTGTTTGGCCCAGGTTGCAATTTCTGCGGAAAATGAACAGGAATAGCGAGAACCAATGAGAGACTAGCTGGAGGTGTCTGGACGTGCAAATTTAACTCTCATTTCCCACCAGGAAGAGGAATTAACCAAAGGCTCAGCGTGCCGTGCCGGAACCAGATTAGGGCCTGAAGCCATCCTGCGGTGTTGCGGCCAGGTCACAAGAAAGCGAGTTGAAGAAAGGAGCTCAGGGGCACTGTAATTCACAAACCTGCAGAGTTATAAATGACAGCTATCGTCCAAAAATATACTGAAGTAAGGCTGCCAAGAGGACTTGAAAGCGGGGCAGAATTGCAGGAAACCGATTTCAGGAGGTAGACTGGAATTGCATTGAAAGCATAGGAAAAGAGGCAGAACGTCCACAATGATGCACTTGGCCAAAAAGGGCGTATGAGTTTTTTCCTGAATATATTAAGGAAAAAACTCATACGCCCTTTTTGGCCAACCAAGCAAGCTTGCAAAGGAAATCTGCACTACAATGAAGTCTCACTTCCCCGCGGTCAAAAGGGCCTTTTGAAAAAAGTGTAAAATCCAGAAAGGCAGGACAGGCCATGGAGAACTGGGAGCCTTGTTATGCTGATGGGCGGGATGTAAATTGCCAACAGCCACTCTGGAGAAGTGTATGGTGTTTCCTGAAACATCTAAAAAACAAAGCAACAGAGCCTAGGGCACTTCCAATTATGGTCCTATAGCTTAGGGAAATTAAAATCAAAAAGACACAGCCACCCCAAAGTTTGGGACACCTCTGTTTACAAGAACCTCGTTTACCGTACAAGTTCAATATCACAGAAAGTGAAAAATGGATAAAGAACTTGTGGTACTTACGTACAATGCAGTATCACTCAGCAATGAAATCTATGTCATCAGGCCCATAGCAGCATAATGAGTGGATTCAGGTATGATGATTCTAACTGAAATAAGTCACACAGAAAAAGAAACATCATAAGATATCACTACTACATGGAATGTAAACTTGGCTACACAGGAACTGAATTCCAAAACAGAACAGGGTCTCAAATTTAGAAAACCAACTTATGCTTGCTTAAGGGGAAAGGTGAGTTGGGGTGCTGCATAAAACCAGAGATTGAAATGAGCACAGAGAAAGTTCCTTAAGCCAAATATGGAATAGACAAGAGCTACTCCTTGCTCAACGAAATGGACTCAACACCCCATATTAAACGCCTAAGAATGTACCTGACTAGTAAGTATCTTAACACCTATGGATTGCTATGTCTCCAAAAGAGAATCAAGCGTGTGTACAGGGGCATAAACGCAGCAGTGATAGGATTGGAGAGGTTCGGTGAGCAAAAGAAGACCCTTTGAAGTCATATTGCATGGTACCCATTCCACGGGTTTCAACTACCCAGGTTTAAGGTATTCTTCCTTCAGCTAAAACATGCATGTGGAATCTAGAGTATGATCAACCATGTGATCCGGAGACGTGTTCAAATATGTCTTAGTTTTCGTCCCCTGGTACTCGGGTGCAACATTCCAGACGCTTTACTAACACTCTCCCGACTTGGAGAGTCAGTCCCTTTAACCTCCTGTTTGGCCCAGTTTGCAATTTCTGCGGAAGATGAACAGGAATAGCGAGAACCAATGAGAGACTAGCTGGAGGTGTCTGGACGGGCAAATTTAACTCTCATTTCCCACCAGGAAGAGGAATTAACCAAAGGCTCAGCGTGCCGTGCCGGAACCAGATTAGGACCTGAAGACATCCTGCGGTGTTGCGGCCAGGTCACAAGAAAGCGACTTGAAGAAAGGAGCTCAGGGGCACTGTAATTCACAAACCTGCAGAGTTATAAATGACAGCTATCGTCCAAAAATATACTGAAGTAAGGCTGCCAAGAGGACTTGAAAGCGGGGCAGAATTGCAGGAAACGGATTTCAGGAGGTAGACTGGAATTGCATTGAAAGCATAGGAAAAGAGGCAGAACGTCCACAATGATGCACTTGGCCAAAAAGGGCGTATGCGTTTTTTCCTGAATATATCCAGGAAAAAACGCATACGCACTTTTTGGCCAAATAAGCAAACTTGCAAAGGAAATCTGGACTACAATGAACTCTCACTTCCCCTCCGTCAAAAGGGCCATCTGAAAAAAGTGTAAAATCCAGAAAGGCAGGACAGGCCATGGAGAACTGGGAGCCTTGTTATGCTGATGGGCGGGATGTAAATTGCCAACAGACACTCGGGAGAAGTGTATGGTGTTTCCTGAAACATCTAAAAAACAAAGCAACAGAGCCTAGGGCACTTCCACTTATGGTCCTATAGCTTAGGGAAATTAAAATCAAAAAGACACAGCCACCCCAAAGTTTGGGACGCGTCTGTTTACAAGAACCTCGTTTACTGTACAAGTTCAATATCACAGAAAGTGAAAAATGGATAAAGAACTTGTGGTACTTACGTACAATGCAGTATCACTCAGCAATGAAATCTTTGTCATCAGGCCCGTAGCAGCATAATGAGTGGATTCAGGTACGATGATTCTAACTGAAATAAGTCACACAGAAAAAGAAACATCATAAGATACCAGTAATACACGGAATGTAAACTTGGCTACACAGGAACTGAATTCCAAAACAGAACAGGGTCTCAAATTTAGAAAACCAACTTATGCTTGCTTAAGGGGAAAGGTGAGTTGGGGTGCTGCATAAAACCAGAGATAGAAATGAGCACAGATAAAGTTCCTTAAGCCAAATATGGAATAGACAAGAGCTACTCCTTGCTCAACGAAATGGACTCAACACCGCATATTAAACGCCTAAGAATGTACCTGACTAGTAAGTATCTTAAAAGCTATGGATTGCTATGTCTCCGAAAGAGAATCAAGCATGTGTACAGGGGCATAAACGCAGCAGTGATAGGATTGGAGAGGTTCGGTGAGCAAATGAAGACCCTTTGAAGTCATATTGCATGGTACCCATTCCACGGATCTCAACTCTCCAGGTTTAAGGTATTCTTCCTTCAGCTAAAACATGCATGTGGAACCCAGAGTATGATCAACCGTGTGATCGGGAGACGTGTTCAGATATGTCTCAGTTTTCGTCCCCTGGTACTTGGGTGCAACATTCCAGACGCTTTACTAACACTCTCCCCACTTGGAGAGTCAGTGCCTTTAACCTCCTGTTTGGCCCAGTTTGCAATTTCTGCGGAACATGAACAGGAATAGGGAGAACCAATGAGAGACTAGCTGGAGGTGTCTGGACGGGCAAATTTAACTCTCATTTCCCACCAGGAAGAGGAATTAACCAAAGGCTCAGCGTGCCGTGCCGGAACCAGATTAGGGCCTGAAGCAATCCTGCGGTGTTGCGGCCAGCTCACAAGAAAGCGAGTTGAAGAAAAGAGCTCAGGGGCACTGTAATTCACAAACCTGCAGAGTTATAAATGACAGCTATCGTCCAAAAATATACTGAAGTAAGGCTGCCAAGAAGACTTGAAAGCGGGGCAGAATTGCAGGAAACCGATTTCAGGAGGTAGACTGGAATTGCATTGAAAGCATAGGAAAAGAGGCAGAACGTCCACAATGATGCACTTGGCCAAAAAGGGCGTATGCGTTTTTTCCTGAATATATTCAGGAAAAAACGCATACGCCCTTTTTGGCCAACGAAGCAAGCTTGCAAAGGAAATCTGCACTACAATGAAGTCTCACTTCCCCCCGGTCAAAAGGGCCATCTGAAAAAAGTGTAAAATCCAGAAAGGCAGGACAGGCCATGGAAAACTGGGAGCCTTGTTATGCTGATGGGCGGATGGAAATTGCCAACAGACACTCGGGAGAAGTGTATGGTGTTTCCTGAAACATCTAAAAAACAAATCAACAGAGCCTAGGGCACTTCCACTTATGGTCCTATAGCTTAGGGAAATTAAAGTCAAAAAGACACAGCCACCCCAAAGTTTGGGATTGCCTCTGTTTACAAGAACCTCGTTTACCGTACAAGTTCAATATCACAGAAAGTGAAAAATGGATAAAGAACTTGTGGTACTTAGGTACAATGCAGTATCACTCAGCAATGAAATCTATGTCATCAGGCCCTTAGCAGGACAATGAGTGGATTCAGGTATGATGATTCTAACTGAAATAAGTCACACAGAAAAAGAAACATCATAAGATATCACTAATACACGGAATGTAAACTTGGCTACAGAGGAACTGAATTACAGAACAGAACAGGGTCTCAAATTTAGAAAACCAACTTATGCTTGCTTAAGGGTAAAGGTGAGTTGGGGTGCTGCATAAAACCAGAGATTGAAATGAGCACAGATAAAGTTCCTTAAGCCAAATATGGAGTAGACAAGAGCTACTCCTTGCTCAACGAAATGGACTCAACACCCCATATTAAACGCCTAAGAATGTACCTGACTAGTAAGTATCTTAAAACCTATGGATTGCTATGTCTCCGAAAGAGAATCAAGCTTGTGTACAGGGGCATAAACGCAGCAGTGGTAGGATTGGAGAGGTTCGGTGAGCAAATGAAGACCCTTTGAAGTCATATTGCATGGTACCCATTCGACGGGTTTCAACTACCCAGGTTTAAGGTATTCTTCCTTCAGCCAAAACATGCATGTGGAACCTAGAGTATGATCAACCATGTGATCGGGAGACGTGTTCAAATATGTCTCAGTTTTCGTACCCTGGTACTCGGGTGCAACATTCCAGACGCTTTACTAACACTCTCCCGACTTGGAGAGTCAGTCCCTTTAACCTCCTGTTTGGCCCAGTTTGCAATTTCTGCGGAAGATGAACAGGAATAGCGAGAACCAATGAGAGACTAGCTGGAGGTGTCTGGACGGGCAAATTTAACTCTCATTTCCCACCAGGAAGAGGAATTAACCAAAGGCTCAGTGTGCCGTTCCAGAACCAGATTAGGGCCTGAAGCCATCCTGCAGTGTTGCGGCCAGCTCAAAAGAAAGCGAGTTGAAGAAAGGAGCTCAGGGGCACTGTAATTCACAAACCTGCAGAGTTATAAATGACAGCTATCGTCCAAAAATATACTGAAGTAAGGCTGCCAAGAGGACTTGAAAGCGGGGCAGAATTGCAGGAAACCGATTTCAGGAGGTACACTGGAATTGCATTGAAAGCATAGGAAAAGAGGCAGAACGTCCACAATGATGCACTTGGCCAAAAAGGGCGTATGCGTTTTTTCCTGAATATATTCAGGAAAAAACGCATACGCCCTTTTTGGCCAACCAAGCAAACTTACAAAGGAAATCTGCACTACAATGAAGTCTCACTTCCCCCCGGTCAAAAGGGCCATCTGAAAAAAGTGTAAAATCCAGAAAGGCAGGACAGGCCATGGAGAACTGGGAGCCTTGTTATGCTGATGGGCGGGATGTAAATTGCCAACAGACACTCGGGAGAAGTGTATGGTGTTTCCTGAAACATCTAAAAAACAAAGCAACAGAGCCTAGGGCACTTCCACTTATGGTCCTATAGCTTAGGGAAATTAAAATCAAAAAGACACAGCCACCCCAAAGTTTGGGACGCCTCTGTTTACAAGAACCTCGTTTATGGTACAAGTTCAATATCACAGAAAGCGAATAATGGATAAAGAATTTGTGGTACTTACGTACAATGCAATATCAGTCAGCAATGAAATCTATGTCATCAGCCCCGTAGCAGCAAAATGAGTAGATTCAGGTACGATGATTCTAAGTGAAATAAGTCCCACAGAAAAAGAAGCAACATAAGATATCATTACTACACGGAATGTAAACTTGGCTACACAGGAACTGAATTACAAAACAGAACAGGGTCTCAAATGTAGAAAACCAACTTATGCTTGCTTAAGGGGAAAGGTGAGTTGGGGTGCTGCATAAAACCAGAGATTGAAATTAGCACAGATACCGTTCCATAAGCCAAATATGTAATAGACAGAGCTACTCCTTGCTCAACGAAGTGGACTCAACACCCCATATTAAACGCCTAAGAATATACCTGACTAGTAAGAATCTTAAAACCTATGGATTGATATGTCTCCGAAAGAGAATCAAGCGTGTGTACACCGGCATAAACGCAGCAGTGATAGGATTGGTGAGGTTCGGTGAGCAAATGCAGACCCTTTGAAGTCATATTGCATGGTACCCATTCCATGGGTCTCAACTCTCCAGGTTTAAGGGATCCCTCCTTCAGCTAAAACATGCATGTGGAACCCAGAGTATGATCCACCGTGTGATCGGGAAACGTGTTCAAATGTGTCTCAGTTTTCGTCCCCTGGTACTCGGGTGCAACATTCCAGACGCTTTATTAACACTCTCCCCACGTGGAGAGTCAGTGCCTTTAACCTCCTGTTTGGCCCAGTTTGCAATTTCTGTGGAAGATGAACAGGAATAGCGAGAACCAATGAGAGACTAGCTGGAGGTGTCTGGACGGGCAAATTTAACTCTCATTTCCCACCAGGAAGAGGAAATAACCAAAGGCTCAGCGTGCCGTGCCGGAACCACACTAGGGCCTGAAGCAATGCAGCGGTGTTGCGGTCAGCTCACAAGAAAGCGAGTTGAAGAAAGGAGCTCAGGGGCACTGTAATTCACAAACATGCAGAGTTATAAATGACAGCTATCGTCCAAAAAGATATTGAAGTAAGGCTGCCAAGAGGACTTGAAAGCGGGGCAGAATTGCAGGAAACCGATTTCAGGAGGTAGACTGGAATTGCATGTAAAGCATAGGAAAAGAGGCAGAACGTCCACAATGATGCACTTGGCCAAAAAGGGCGTATGCGTTTTTTCCTGAATATATTCAGGAAAAAACGCATACGCCCTTTTTGAACAAGCAAGCAAGCTTGCAAAGGAAATCTGCACTACAATGAAGTCTCACTGCCCCCCGGTCAAAAGGGCCATCTGAAAACAGTGTAAAATCCAGAAAGAAAGGACAGGCCATAGAGAACTGGGAGCCTTGTTATGGTGATGTGCGGGATGTCAATTGCCAACAGCCACCCTGGAGAAGTGTATGGTGTTTCCTGAAACATCTAAAAAACAAAGCAACAGAGCCTAGGGCACTTCCACTTATGGTCCTATAGCTTAGGGAAATTAAAATCAAAAAGACACAGCCACCCCAAAGTTTGGGACAGCACAGTTTACAAGAACCTCTTTTATGCTACAAGTTCAATATCACAGAAAGCGAAAAATGGATAAAGAATTTGTGGTACTTACGTACAATGCAATATCACTCAGCAATGAAATCTATGCCATCAGCCCCGTAGCAGCAAAATGAGTGGATTCAGGTACGATGATTCTAAGTGAAATAAGTCCCACAGAAAAAGAAACATCATAAGATATCACTACTACACGGAATGTAAACTTGGCTACACAGGAACTGAATTCCAAAACAGAACAGGGTCTCAAATGTAGAAAACCAACTTATGCTTGCTTAAGGGGAAAGGTGAGTTGGGGTGCTGCATAAAACCAGAGATTGAAATGAGCACAGAAACCGTTCCATAAGCCAAATATGTAATAGACAAGAGCTACTCCTTGCTCAACGAAGTGGACTCAACACCCCATATTAAACGCCTAAGAATATACCTGACTAGTAAGAATCTTAAAACGTATGGATTTATATAACTCCGAAAGCGAATCAAGTGCGTGTACAACGGCATAAGCGCAGCAGTGATAGGATTGGTGAGGTTCGGTGAGCAAATGCAGACCCTTTGAAGTCATATTGCATGGTACCCATTCCATGGGTCTCAGCTCTCCAGGTTTAAGGGATTCTTACTTCAGCTAAAACATGCATGTGGAACCCAGAGTATGATCCACCATGTGATCGGGAAACGTGTTCAAATGTATCTCAGTTTCCGTCCCCTGGTACTCGGGTGCAACATTCCCGAAGCTTTAGTAACACTCTCCCCACTTGGAGAGTCAGTGCCTTTAACCTCCTGTTTGGCCCAGTTTGCAATTTCTGCGGAAGATGAACAGGAATAGGGAGAACCAATGAGAGAGTATCTGGAGGTGTCTGGATGGGCACATTTAACTCTCATTTCCCACCAGGAAGAGGAATTAACCAAAGGCTCAGCGTGCTGTGCCGGAACCACACTAGGGCCTGAAGCAATCCTGCGGTTTTGCGGCCAGCTCACAAGAAAGCGAGTTGAAGAAAGGAACTCAGAGGCACTGTAATTCACAAACCTGCAGAGTTATAAATGACAGCTATCATCCAAAAATATACTGAAGTAAGGCTGCCAAGAGGACTTGAAAGCGGGGCAGAATTGCAGGAAACCGATTTCAGGAGGTGGAGAGGAATTGCATTTAAAGCATAGGAAAAGAGGCAGAACGTCCACAATGGTGCACTTGGCCAAAAAGGGCATATGCGTTTTTTCCAAGGCCCTCATAACTGAGGGGAGGAGACTCATAGCAGGCTCCAACTACCACCAGAGGGCTCTTGTCGCCAAGGCAACGTGAGCAAGCCAGGCAGGAGTTACCTCACAGCAGAGGTCCCACCTCACAGAAGGGTGAGGAACCCAGCCAACATCAGACTCTCACCAGAGGGCCCACATCACCAAGGCAATGGGAACCAGGCAGGAGTGTCCTCACACCAGTGGGGCCACATCATCGATAGGTGAGGAACTCAGCACATGTGGCCTCAAACCAGAGGGCCCACATGAACAAGGGGCTCAGAGTCAGGAAGGCAGGAGTAGCCTCACAACACTGGGCCCATAGAATAAAAAAGTGAAGAATCCAGCAGTTGGAACCTCCCAGCAAGGGGCCCAGAGCACCGATGCTATGGGATCCAGGCCAGAGTGAACTCACATCACAGGGCCCATGTCATGAAACTGTAAGCAACCCAGCCGTTGGGACCTCAGAGCAGAAGGCCAACATCCCCATGGGGATGGGAACCTGACAGGAGTGTCCTGGCATCACTGGGGTCACATCAGAAAACGTGGGGAGCCCAGCAGTTAGGGCCCAATGACAGAGGGCCCTCATCACTGAGGGGAGGACACTCCCAGCAGGCTCCAACTGACACCAGAGGGCCAACGTCACCAAGGCGAGGAGTGCCAACCATGAAGGAATGACCTCACAGGAGACGGCCCACCACACAGAAGGGTGAGGAACCCAGCCAGTATCAGACTCTCACCAGAGGGCTCACATCTTTAAAGGGATGGGAACCAGGCAGGAGTGTCCTCACACCAGTGGGTCCACATGATCGAAAGTTGAGGAACCCAGCACATGTGGCCCCAAACCAGCGGACATACATCACAAAGTGGCTGGGAGTGAGGCAGGCAGGAGGAGCCTCAAAACAGAGGGACCACAGAATAAAAAGTTGAGGAATCCAGCAGTTGGAACGTCCCAGCAGGTGGCCCAGAGCACTGACCATATAGGTTCCAGGCCAGAGTGAGCTCACATCAGACGGCCCACATCATGAAACTGTCAGCAACCCAGACGATGGGACCACAGAGCAGAAGGCCCACATCCCCATGGGGATGGGAACCTGACAGGAGTGCTCTGGCATCACTGGGCTCACATCAGAGAAGGTGGGGAGCCCAGCAGTTAGGGCCTGACGCTAGAGGGCACTCATCACCGAGGGGACGAGGATCCCAGCATGCTCTAACTGCCTCCAGAGAGCCGACGTCACCAAGTCGAGGTGTGCCAGCCATGCAGGAGTGACCTCACAGCAGAGGGTCCACCTCACAGAAGGATGAGGAACCCTGCCAGGATCAGACTCTCACCAGAGGGCTCACATCATTAAGGGGATGGGAACCAGGCAGGAGTGTCCTCACACCAGTGGGGCCACATCATCAAAAGTTGAGGAACCCAGCACATGTGGCCTCAAACAATTGGACACTCAGTTCCAAGGGGCTGGGAGTGAGGCAGGCAGGAGGAACCTCACAACAGAGGGCCCAAAGAATAAATAAGTTGAGGAATCCAGCAGTTGGAGCCTCCCAGCAGGCGACCAAGAGCACAGAGGCTATGGGATCCAGGCCGAAGTGAACTAACACCAGAGACCCCACATCATGAAAGTGAGCAACCCAGCCGTGGGGACCACAGAGCAGAAGGCCCACATCCCCATGGGGATGGGAACCTTGCAGGAGTGTCCTCGCACCACTGGGCGCACAACCGAAAATGTGGGGAGCCTAGCAGTTAGGGCCTGTCGCCAGAGGGCCCTCATCTCCGAGGGGAGGATGCTGTCAGCAGGCTCCAATTGCCACCAGAGGGCCGACGTTGCCAAGGCGAGGTGTGCCAGCCAGGCAGGAGTGACCTCACAGCAGAGGGCCCACCTCACAGAAGGGTGAGGAACCCAGCCAGGATCAGACTCTAACCACAGGGCCCACATCACCATGGGGATGGGAACCTGGCAGGAGTGTCCTCGCACCACAGGGCGCACATCAGAAAATGTGGGGAGCCCAGCAGTTAGGGCCTGACGCCAGAGGGCCCTCATCGCAGAAGGTAGGAGGCTCCCAGCAGGCTCCAACTGCCACCAGAGGGCCCACGTCTCCAAGGCGACCTGTGCCAGCCAGGCAGGAGTGACCACACAGAAGAGGGCCCACCTCACAGAAGGGTGAGGAACCCAGCCAGGATCAGACTCTCACCAGAGGGCCCACATCACCAAGGGGATGGGAACCAGGCAGGAGTGTCCCCACACCAGTGGGACAACATCATCGAAAGGTGAGGAACGCAGCACATGTGGCCTCAAACCAGAGGATACACATCACCAAGGGGCTGGGAGTGAGGCAGGCAGGAGGAGCCTCACAACAGAGGGCCCAAAGAATAAATTAGGTGAGGAATCCAGCAGTTGGAACCTCCCAGCCGGCAGCCCAGAGCACCGGCAATAGGGATCCTGGATGGAGTGAACTCACAGCAGAGGGCCCACATCATGGAACTGTGAGCAAGCCAGCCATTTTGACCTCAGAGCAGAAGGCGCACATCCCCATGGGGATGGGAACCTGGCAGGAGTGTCCTCGCTCACTTGGCGCACATCAGAAAATGTGGGGAGCCCAGCAGTTACGGCCTGACGCAAGAGGGCCCTCATCACCGAGGGGAGGAGGCTACCAGCAGGCTCCAACTGCCACCAGAGTGCCCACGTCGCCAAGGTGACATGTGCCAGACAGGCAGGAGTGACCTCACAGCAGAGGGCCCACCTCACAGAAGGTTCAGGAACCCAGCCAGGATCAGACTCTCACCAGAGGGCCCACATCACCAAGGTGATGGGAACCAGGCAGGAGTGTCCTCACAAGAGTGGGGCCACATCATCGAAAGGTGAGGAACCCAGCACATGTGGCCTCAAACCAGAGGACACACATCACCAAGGGGATGGGAGTGAGGCAGGCAGGAGGAGCCTAAAAACAGAGGGCCCAAAGAATAAGAAATGTGAGGAATCCAGCAGTTGGAACCTCCCAGCAGGCGGCCGAGAGCACAGAAGCTATGGGATCCAGGCAGGAGTGAACTCACACCAGAGAGCCCACATCATGAAACTGTGAGCAACCCAGGTGTTGGGACCTCAGAGCAGAAGGCCCACATCCCCATGGGGATGGGAAACTGACAGGAGTGTCCTGGCATCACTGGGCTCCCATCAGAAAACGTGGGAAGCCCAGCAGTTAGGGCCTGATGCCAGAGGGCCATCATCACCGAGGGGAGGAGATTCTTAGCACACACCAACGGCCACCACACGGCTGACGTCGCCAAGGCCATGGGTGCCAACCAGGAAGGATTGACCTCACAGCTAGGGCCTACCTCACAGAAGGGTGAGGAACACAGCCAGGATCAGACTCTCACCAGGGGGTCCACATAACCAAGTGGATGGGAACCAGACAGGAGTGTCCTCACACCAGTGGGGCCACATCATCAAAAGGTGAGGAACCCAGCAAAGGTGGCCACAATCCAGAGGACCCACATCACCAAGGGGCTGAGAGTGAGGTAGGGGTCTGGACGGGCAATTTTACCTCTGATTTCCCACCAGGAAGAGGATTTAACCAAAGGCTCAGCGTGCCGTGCCGGAACCAGATTAGGGCCTGAAGCAATCCTGCGGTATTGCCGCCAGCTCACAAGAAAGCGAGTTGAAGAAAGGAGCTCAGGGGCACTGTAATTCACAAACGTACAGTGTGAATTACATTCACACTGTAATTAAGACACCTGTAATTCACAAACCTAATTCACAAACCTGCAGCTCAGGGGCACTGTAATTCACAAACCTGCAGAGTTCTAAATGACAGCTATCGTCCAAAAATATATTGAAGTAAGGCTGCCAAGAGGACTTGAAAGCGGGGCAGAATTGCAGGAAACTGATTTCAGGAGGTAGACGGGAATTGCATGAAAAGCATAGGAAAAGAGGCAGAACGTCCACAATGATGCACTTGGCCAAAAAGAGCCTATGCGTTTTTTTCAGAAAAAACGCATACGCCCTTTTTGGCCAACCAAGCAAGCTTGGAAAGGAAATCTGCACTACAATGAAGTCTCACTGCCCCCCAGTCAAAAGGGCCATCTGAAAAAAGTGTAAAATCCAGAAAGGCAGGACAGGCCATGGAGAACAGGGAACCTTGTTATGCTGATGGGCGGGATGTAAATTGCCAACAGCCACTCTGGAGAAGTGTATGGTGTTTCCTGAAACATCTAAAAAACAAAGCAACAGAGCCTACGGAACTTCCACTTATGGTTTTATAGCTTAGGGAAATTAAAATCAAAAAGACACAGCCACCCCAAAGTTTGGGATGGCTCCGTTTACAAGAACCTCGTTTACGGTATAAGTTCAATATCGCAGAAAGTGAAAAATGGATAAAGAAGTTGTGGTACTTACGTACAATGCAATATCACTCAGCAATGAAATCTATGTCATCAGGCCCTTAGCAGCAAAATGAGTGGATTCAGGTATGATGATTCTAACTGAAATAAGTCACACAGAAAAAGAAACATCATAAGATATCACTAATACACGGAATGTAAACTTGGCTACACAGGAACTGAATTACAGAACAGAACAGGGTCTCAAATTTAGAAAACCAACTTATGCTTGCTTAAGGGGAAAGGTGAGTTGGGGTGCTGCATAAAAGCAGAGATTGAAATGAGCACAGATAAAGTTCCTTAAGCCAAATATGGAATAGACAAGAGCTACTCCTTGCTCAACGAAATGGACTCAACACCCCATATTAAACGCCTAAGAATGTACCTGACTACTAAGTATCTTAAAACCTATGGATTGCTATGTCTCCAAAAGAGAATCCAGCATGTGTACAGGGGCATAAACGCAGCAGTGATAGGATTGGAGAGGTTCGGTGAGCAAATGAAGACCCTTTGAAGTCATATTGCATGGTACCCATTACACGGGTCTCAACTCTCCGGGTTTAAGGTATTCTTCCTTCAGCCAAAACATGCATGTGGAACCCAGAGTATGATCAACCATGTGAACGGGAGACGTGTTCCAATATGTCTCAGTTTACGTACCCTGATACTCGGGTGCAACATTCCAGACACTTTACTAACACTCTCCCCACTTGGAGAGTCAGCGCCTTTAACCTCCTGTTTGGTCCAGTTTGCAATTTCTGTGGAAGATGAACAGGAATAGGGAGAACCAATGAGAGACTAGCTGGAGGTGTCTGGACGGGCAAATTTAACTCTCATTTCCCACCAGGAAGAGGAAATAACCAGAGGCTCAGCGTGCCATGCCGGAACCAGATTAGGGCCTGAAGCCATCCTGCGGTGTTGCGGCCAGCTCACAAGAAAGCGAGTTGAAGAAAGGAGCTCAGGGGCACTGTAATTCACAAACCTGCAGAGTTATAAATGACAGCTATCGTCCAAAAATATACTGAAGTAAGGCTGCCAAGAGGACTTGAAAGCGGGGCACAATTGCAGGAAACCGATTTCAGGAAGTAGACTGGAATTGCATTGAAAGCATAGGAAAAGAGGCAGAACGTCCACAATGATGCACTTGACCAAAAAGGGCGTATGCGTTTTTTCTTGAATATATTCAGGAAAAAACGCATACGCCCTTTTTGGCCAACCAAGCAAACTTGCAAAGGAAATCTGCACTACAATGAAGTCTCACTTCCCCCCGGTCAAAAGGGCCATCTGAAAAAAGTGTAAAATCCAGAAAGGCAGGACAGGCCATGGAGAACTGGGAGCCTTGTTATGCTGATGGGCGGGATGTAAATTGCCAACAGACACTCGGGAGAAGTGTATGGTGTTTCCTGAAACATCTAAAAAACAAAGCAACAGAGCCTAGGGCACTTCCACTTATGGTCCTATAGCTTAGGGAAATTAAAATCAAAAAGACACAGCCACCCCAAAGTTTGGGACGCCTCTGTTTACAAGAACCTCGTTTACCGTACAAGTTCAATATCACAGAAAGTGAAAAATGGATAAAGAACTTGTGGTACTTACGTACAATGCAGTATCACTCAGCAATGAAATCTATGTCATCAGGCCCGTAGCAGCATAATGAGTGGATTCAGGTACGATGATTCTAACTGAAATAAGTCACACAGAAAAAGAAACATCATAAGATATCACTAATACACGGAATGTAAACTTGGTTACACAGGAACTGAATTCCAAAACAGAACAGGGTCTCAAATTGAGAAAACCAACTTATGCTTGCTTAAGGGGAAAGGTGAGTTGGGGTGCTGCATAAAACCAGAGATTGAAATGAGCACAGATAAAGTTCCTTAAGCCAAATATGGAATAGACAAGAGCTACTCCTTGCTCAACGAAATGGACTCAACACCCCGTATTAAACGCCTAAGAATGTACCTGACTAGTAAGTATCTTAAAACCTATGGATTGCTATGTCTCCAAAAGAGAATCAAGCGTGTGTACAGGGGCATAAACGCAGCAGTGATAGGATTGGAGAGGTTCGGTGAGCAAATGAAGACCCTTTGAAGTCATATTGCATGGTACACATTCCACGGGTCTCAACTCTCCAGGTTTAAGGTATTCTTCCTTCAGCTAAAACATGCATGTGGAACCCAGAGTATGATCAACCGTGTGAACGGGAGACGTGTTCAAATATGTCTCAGTTTTTCTCGCCTGGTACTCGGGTGCAACATTCCAGACGCTTTACTAACACTCTCCCCACTTGGAGAGTCAGCGCCTTTAACCTCCTGTTTGGCCCAGTTTGCAATTTCTGCGGAAGATGAACAGGAATAGGGAGAACCAATGAGAGACTAGCTGGAGGTGTCTGGACGGGCAAATTTAACTCTCATTTCCCACCAGGAAGAGGAAATAACCAAAGACTCAGCGTGTCGTGCCGGAACCAGATTAGGGCCTGAAGCCATCCTGCGGTGTTGCGGCCAGCGCACAAGAAAGCGAGTTGAAGAAAGGAGTTCAGGGGCACTGTAATTCACAAAACTGCTTAGATATAAATGACAGCTATCGTCCAAAAATAGACTGAAGTAAGGCTGCCAAGAGGACTTGAAAGCGGGGCAGAATTGCAGGAAACCGATTTCAGGAGGTAGACTGGAATTGCATTGAAAGCATAGGAAAAGAGGCAGAAGGTCCACAATGATGCACTTGGCCAAAAAGGGCGTATGCGTTTTTTCCTGAATATATTCAGGAATAAACGCATACGCCCTTTTTGGCCAACCAAGCAAACTTGCAAAGGAAATCTGCACTACAATGAAGTCTCACTTCCCCCCGGTCAAAAGGGCCATCTGAAAAAAGTGTAAAATCCAGAAAGGCAGGACAGGCCATGGAGAACTGGGAGCCTTGTTATGCTGATGGGCGGGATGTAAATTGCCAACAGACACTCGGGAGAAGTGTATGGTGTTTCCTGAAACATCTAAAAAACAAAGCAACAGAGCCTAGGGCACTTCCACTTATGGTCCTATAGCTTAGGGAAATTAAAATCAAAGACACAGCCACCCCAAAGTTTGGGACGCCTCTGTTTACAAGAACCTCGTTTACCGTACAAGTGCAATATCACAGAAAGTGAAAAATGGATAAAGAAGTTGTGGTAGTTACGTACAATGCAGTATCACTCAGCAATGAAATCTGTGTCATCAGGCCCTTAGCAGCATAATGAGTGGATTCAGGTATGATGATTCTAACTGAAATAAGTCACACAGAAAAAGAAACATCATAAGATATCACTATACACCGAATGTAAACTTGGCTACACAGGAACTGAATTCCAAAACAGAACAGGGTCTCAAATTTAGAAAACCAACTTATGCTTGCTTAAGGGGAAAGGTGAGTTGGGGTGCTGCAAAAAACCAGAGATTGAAATGAGCACAGATAAAGTTCCTTAAGCCAAATATGGAATAGACAAGAGCTACTCCTTGCTCAACGAAATGGACTCAACACCGCATATTAAACGCCTAAGAATGTACCTAACTAGTAAGTATCTTAAAACCTATGGATTGCTATGTCTCCGAAAGAGAATCAAGCATGTGTACAGGGGCATAAACGCAGCAGTGATAGGATTGGAGAGTTTCGGTGAGCAAATGAAGACCCTTTGAAGTCATATTGCATGGTACCCATTCCACGGGTTTCAACTACCCAGGTTTAAGGTATTCTTCCTTCAGCCAAAACATGCATGTGGAACCTAGAGTATGATCAACCGTGTGATCGGGAGACGTGTTCAAATATATCTCAGTTTTCCTCCCCTGGTACTCGGGTGCAACATTCCAGACGCTTTACTAACACTCTCCCGACTTGGAGAGTCAGTCCCTTTAATCTCCTGTTTGGCCCAGTTTGCAATTTCTGCGGAAGATGAACAGGAATAGCGAGAACCAATGAGAGACTAGCTGGAGGTGTCTGGACGGGCAAATTTAACTCTCATTTCCCACCAGGAAGAGGAATTAACCAAAGGCTCAGCGTGCCGTGCCGGAACCAGATTAGGGCCTGAAGCCATCCTGCGGTGTTGCGGCCAGGTCACAAGAAAGCGAGTTGAAGAAAGGAGCTCAGGGGCACTGTAATTCACAAACCTGCAGAGTTATAAATGACAGCTATCGTCCAAAAATATACTGAAGTAAGGCTGCCAAGAGGACTTGAAAGCGGGGCAGAATTGCAGGAAACCGATTTCAGGAGGTAGACTGGAATTGCATTGAAAGCATAGGAAAAGAGGCAGAACGTCCACAATGATGCACTTGGCCAAAAAGGGCGTATGCGTTTTTTCCTGAATATATTCAGGAATAAACGCATACGCCCTTTTTGGCCAACCAAGCAAGCTTGCAAAGGAAATCTGCACTACAATGAAGTCTCACTTCCCCCCGGTCAAAAGGGCCATCTGAAAAAAGTGTAAAATCCAGAAAGGCAGGACAGGCCATGGAGAACTGGGAGCCTTGTTATGCTGATGGGCGGGATGTAAATTGCCAACAGACACTCGGAGAAGTGTATGGTGTTTCCTGAAACATCTAAAAAACAAAGCAACAGAGCCTAGGGCACTTCCACTTATGGTCCTATAGCTTAGGGAAATTAAAATCAAAGACACAGCCACCCCAAAGTTTGGGACGCCTCTGTTTACAAGAACCTCGTTTACCGTACAAGTTCAATATCGCAGAAAGTGAAAAATGGATAAAGAAGTTGTGGTATTTACTTACAAAGCAATATCACTCAGCAATGAAATCTATGTCATCAGGCCCGTAGCAGCATAATGGGTGGATTCAGGTATGATGATTCTAACTGAAATAAGTCACACAGAAAAAGAAACATCATAAGATATCAGTAATACACGGAATGTAAACTTGGCTACACAGGAACTGAATTCCAAAACAGAACAGGGTCTCAGATGTAGAAAACCAACTTATGCTTGCTTAAGGGGAAAGGTGAGTTGGGGTGCTGCATAAAACCAGAGATTGAAATGAGCACAGATAAAGTTCCTTAAGCCAAATATGGAATAGACAAGAGCTACTCCTTGCTCAACGAAATGGACTCAACACCCCATATTAAACGCCTAAGAATATACCAGACTAGTAAGTATCTTAAAACCCATGGATTGCTATGTCTCCAAAAGAGAATCAAGCGTGTGTACAGGGGCATAAATGCAGCAGTGATAGGATTGGAGAGGTTCGGTGAGCAAATGAAGACCCTTTGAAGTCATATTGCATGGTACCCATTCCAAGGGTCTCAAATCTCCAGGTTTAAGGTATTCTTCCTTCAGCTAAAACATGCATGTGGAACCCAGAGTATGATCAACCATGTGAACGGTAGACGTGTTCAAATATGTCTCAGTTTTCCTCCGCTGGTACTCGGGTGCAACATTCCAGACGCTTTACTAACACTCTCCCCACTTGGAGAGTCAGGGCCTTTAATCTCCTGTTTGACCCAGTTTGCAATTTCTGCGGAAGATGAACAGGAATAGGGAGAACCAATGAGAGACTAGCTGGAGGTGTCTGGACGGGCAAATTTAACTCTCATTTCCCACCAGGAAGAGGAAATAACCAAAGGCTCAGCGTGCCGTGCCGGAACCAGATTAGGGCCTGAAGCCATCCTGCGGTGTTGCGGCCAGCTCACAAGAAAGCGAGTTGAAGAAAGTAGCTCAGGGGCACTGTAATTCACAAACCTGCAGAGTTATAAATGACAGCTATCGTCCAAAAATATACTGAAGTAAGGCTGCCAAGAGGACTTGAAAACGGGGCAGAATTGCAGGAAACCGATTTCAGGAGGTAGACTGGAATTGCATTGAAAGCATAGGAAAAGAGGCAGAACGTCCACAATGATGCACTTGGCCAAAAAGGGCGTATGCGTTTTTTCCTGAATATATTCAGGAAAAAACGCATACGCCCTTTTTGGCCAACCAAGCAAGCTTGCAAAGGAAATCTGCACTACAGTGAAGTCTCACTTCCCCCTGGTCAAAAGGGCCATCTAAAAAAGTGTAAAATCCAGAAAGGCAGGACAGGCCATGGAGAACTGGGAGCCTTGTTATGTTGATGGGCGGGATGTACATTGCCAACAGACACTCGGGAGAAGTGTATGGTGTTTCCTGAAACATCTAAAAAACAAAGCAACAGAGCCTAGGGCACTTCCACTTATGGTCCTATAGCTTAGGGAAATTAAAATCAAAAAGACACAGCCACCCTAAAGTTTGCAACGGCTCTGTTTACAAGAACCTCGTTTACAGTACAAGTTCAACATCGCAGAAAGTGAAAAATGGATAAAGAAGTTGTGGTATTTACTTACAAAGCAATATCACTCAGCAATGAAATCTATGTCATCAGGCCCTTAGCAGCACAATGAGTGGATTCAGGTATGATGATTCTAATTGAAATAAGTCACACAGAAAAAGAAACATCATAAGATATCAGTAATACACGGAATGTAAACTTGGCTACACAGGAACTGAATTACAGAACAGAACAGGGTCTCAAATTTAGAAAACCAACTTATGCTTGCTTAAGGGGAAAGGTGAGTTGGGGTGCTGCATAAAACCAGAGATTGAAATGAGCACAGATAAAGTTCCTTAAGCTAAATATGGAATAGACAAGAGCTACTCTTGCTCAACGAAATGGACTCAACACCGCATATTAAACGCCTAAAAATGTACCTGACTAGTAAGTATCTTAAAACCTATGGATTGCTAAGTCTCCGAAAGAGAATCAAGCGTGTGTACAGGGGCATAAACGCAGCAGTGATAGGATTGGAGAGGTTCGGTGAGCAAATGAAGACCCTTTGAAGTCATATTGCATGGTACCCATTCCATGGGTTTCAACTACCCAGGTTTAAGGTATTCTTCCTTCAGCTAAAACATGCATGTGGAACCTAGAGTATGATCAACCGTGTGAACGGGAGACGTGTTCAAATATGTCTCAGTTTTAGTACCCTTGTACTCGGGTGCAACATTCCAGATGCTTTACTAACACTCTCCCGACTTGGAGAGTCAGTCCCTTTAACCTCCTGTTTTGCCCAGTTTGCAATTTCTGCGGAAGATGAACAGGAATAGCGAGAACCAATGAGAGACTAGCTGGAGGTGTCAGGATGGGCAAATTTAACTCTCATTTCCCACCAGGAAGAGGAATTAACCAAAGGCTCAGCGTGCCGTGCCGGAACCAGATTAGGGCCTGAAGCCATCCTGCGGTGTTGCGGCCAGCTCACAAGAAAGCGAGTTGAAGAAAGGAGCTCAGGGGCACTGTAATTCACAAACCTGCAGAGTTATAAATGACAGCTATCGTCCAAAAATATACTGAAGTAAGGCTGCCAAGAGGACTTGAAAGCGGGGCAGAATTGCAGGAAACCGATATCAGGAGGTTGACTGGAATTGCATTGAAAGCATAGGAAAAGAGGCAGAACGTCCACAATGATGCACTTGGCCAAAAAGGGCGTATGCGTTTTTTCCTGAATATATTCAGGAAAAAACGCATACGCCCTTTTTTGCCAACCAAGCAAGGTTGCAAAGGAAATCTGCACTACAATGAAGTCTCACTTCCCCCCGGTCAAAAGGGCCATCTGAAAAAAGTGTAAAATCCAGAAAGGCAGGACAGGCCATGGAGAACTGGGAGCCTTGTTATGCTGATGGGCGGGATGTAAATTGCCAACAGACACTCGGGAGAAGTGTATGGTGTTTCCTGAAACATCTAAAAAACAAAGCAACAGAGCCTAGGGCACTTCCACTTATGGTCCTATAGCTTAGGGAAATTAAAATCAAAAAGACACAGCCACCCCAAAGTTTGGGACGCCTCTGTTTACCAGAACCTCGTTTACCGTACAAGTTCAATATCACAGAAAGTGAAAAATGGATAAAGAACTTGTGGTACTTACGTACAATGCAGTATCACTCAGCAATGAAATCTATGTCAGCAGGCCCGTAGCAGCATAATGAGTGGATTCAGGTACGATGATTCTAACTGAAATAAGTCACACAGAAAAAGAAACATCATAAGATATCAGTAATACACGGAATGTAAACTTGGCTACACAGGAACTGAATTCCAAAACAGAACAGGGACTCAAATTTAGAAAACCAACTTATGCTTGCTTAAGGGGAAAGGTGAGTTGGGGTGCTGCATAAAACCAGAGATTGAAATGAGCACAGATAAAGTTCCTTAAGCCAAATATGGAATAGACAAGAGCTACTCCTTGCTCAATGAAATGGACTCAACACCCCATATTAAAAGCCGAAGAATGTACCTGACTAGTAAGTATCTTAAAAGCTATGGATTGCTATGTCTCCAAAAGAGAATCAAGCGTGTGTACAGGGGCATAATCGCAGCAGTAATAGGATTGGAGAGGTTCGGTGAGCAAATGAAGACCCTTTGTAGTCATATTGCATGGTACCCATTACACGGGTCTCAACTCTCCAGGTTTAAGGTATTCTTCCTTCAGCTAAAACATGCATGTGGAACCCATAGTATGATCAACCGTGTGAACGGGAGACGTGTTCAAATATGTCTCAGTTTTCCTCCCCTGGTACTCGGGTGCAACATTACAGACGCTTTACTAACACTCTCCCCACTTGGAGAGTCAGCGCCTTTAACTTCCTGTTTGGCCCAGTTTGCAATTTCTGTGGAAGATGAACAGGAATAGGGAGAACCAATGAGAGCCTAGCTGGAGGTGTCTGGACGGGGAAATTTAACTCTCATTTCCCACCAGGAAGAGGATATAACCAAAGGCTCAGCGTGCCGTGCCAGAACCAGATTATGGCCTGAAGCCATCCTGCGGTGATGCGGCCAGCTCAAAAGAAAGCGAGTTGAAGAAAGTAGCTCAGGGGCACTGTAATTCACAAACCTGCAGAGTTATAAATGACAGCTATCGTCCAAAAATATACTGAAGTAAGGCTGCCAAGAAGACTTGAAATCGGGGCAGAATTGCAGGAAACCGATTTCAGGAGGTAGACTGGAATTGCATTGAAAGCATAGGAAAAGAGGCAGAACGCACTTTTTGGCCAACCCAGCAAGCTTGCAAAGGAAATCTGCACTACAATGAAGTCTCACTTCCCCCCAGTCAAACGGGCCATCTGAAAAAAGTGTAAAATCCAGAAAGGCAGGACAGGCCATGGAGAACTGGTAGCCTTGTTATGCTGATGGGCGGGATGTCAATTGCCAACAGACACTCTGGAGAAGTGTATGGTGTTTCCTGAAACATCTAAAAGACAAAGCAACAGAGCCTAGGGCACTTCCACTTATGGTCCTATAGCTTAGGGAAATTAAAATCAAAAAGACACAGCTAGCCCAAAGTTTGGGACAGCACAGTTTACAAGAACCTCTTTTATGCTACAAGTTCAATATCACAGAAAGCGAAAAATGGATAAAGAATTTGTGGTACTTACGAACAATGCAATATCACTCAGCAATGAAGTCTATGTCATCAGCCCCGTAGCAGCAAAATGAGTGGATTCAGGTACGATGATTCTAAGTTAAATAAGTCACACAGAAAAAGAAACATCATAAGATATCACTACTGCACGGAATGTAAACTTGGGTACACAGGAACTGAACTGCAAAACAGAACAGGGTCTCAAATGTAGAAAATCAACTTATGCTTTCTTAAGGGGAAAGGTGAGTTGGGGTGCTGCATAAAACCAGAGATTGAAATTAGCACAGATACCGTTCCATAAGCCAAATATGTAATAGACAAGAGCTACTCCTTGCTCAACGAAGTGGACTCAACACCCCATATTAAACGCCTAAGAATATACCTGACTAGTAAGAATCTTAAAACGTATGGATTTATATATCTCCGAAAGAGAATCAAGTGCGTGTACAACGGCATAAGCGCAGCAGTGATAGGATTGGTGAGGTTCGGTGAGCAAATGCAGACCCTTTGAAGTCATATTGCATGGTACCCATTCCATGGGTCTCAACTCTCCAGGTTTAAGGGATTCTTACTTCAGCTAAAACATGCATGTGGAACCCAGAGTATGATCCACCATGTGATCGGGAAACGTGTTCAAATGTATCTCAGTTTCCGTCCCCTGGTACTCGGGTGCAACATTCCCGAAGCTTTAGTAACACTCTCCCCACTTGGAGAGTCAGTACCTTTAACCTCCTGTTTGGCCCAGTTTGCAATTTCTGCATAAGATGAACAGGAATAGGGAGAAACAATGAGAGACTAGCTGGAGGTGTCTGGATAGGCAAATTTAACTCTCATTTCCCACCAGGAAGAGGAATTAACCAAAGGCTCAGCGTGCCATGCCGGAACCACACTAGGGCCTGAAGCAATCCTGCGGTGTTGCGGCCAGCTCACAAGAAAGCGAGTTGAAGAAAGGAGCTCAGGGGCACTGTCATTCACAAACCTGCAGACTTATAAATGACAGCTATCGTCCAAAAATATACTGAAGTAAGGCTGCCAAGAGGACTTGAAAGCGGGGCAGAATTGCAGGAAACCGATTTCAGGAGGTGGACAGGAATTGCATTTAAAGCATAGGAAAAGAGGCAGAACGTCCACAATGGTGCACTTGGCCAAAAAGGGCGTATGCGTTTTTTCCAAGGCCCTCATAACCGAGGGCAGGAGACTCATAGCAGGCTCCAACTACCACCAAAGGGCTCATGTCGCCAAGGCAACGTGAGCAAGCCAGGCAGGAGTTACCTCACAGCAGAGGTCCCACCTCACAGAAGGGTGAGGAACCCAGCCAACATCAGACTCTCACCAGAGTGCCCACATCACCAAGGCAATGGGAACCAGGCAGGAGTGTCCTCACACCAGTGGGGCCACATCATCGATAGGTGAGGAACTCAGCACATGTGGCCTCAAACCAGAGGGCCCACATGAACAAGGGGCTCAGAGTCAGGAAGGCAGGAGTAGCCTCACAACACTGGGCCCATAGAATAAAAAAGTGAAGAATCCAGCAGTTGGAACCTCCCAGCAAGGGGCCCAGAGCACCGATGCTATGGGATCCAGGCCAGAGTGAACTCACATCACAGGGCCCATGTCATGAAACTGTAAGCAACCCAGCCTTTGGGACCTCAGAGCAGAAGGCCAACATCCCCATGGGGATGGGAACCTGACAGGAGTGTCCTGGCATCACTGGGGTCACATCAGAAAACGTGGGGAGCCCAGCAGTTAGGGCCCAATGACAGAGGGCCCTCATCACTGAGGGGAGGACACTCCCAGCAGGCTCCAACTGACACCAGAGGGCCAACGTCACCAAGGCGAGGAGTGCCAACCATGAAGGAATGACCTCACAGGAGACGGCCCACCACACAGAAGGGTGAGGAACCCAGCCAGTATCAGACTCTCACCAGAGGGCTCACATCTTTAAAGGGATGGGAACCAGGCAGGAGTGTCCTCACACCAGTGGGTCCACATGATCGAAAGTTGAGGAACCCAGCACATGTGGCCCCAAACCAGCGGACATACATCACAAAGTGGCTGGGAGTGAGGCAGGCAGGAGGAGCCTCAAAACAGAGGGACCACAGAATAAAAAGTTGAGGAATCCAGCAGTTGGAACGTCCCAGCAGGTGGCCCAGAGCACTGACCATATAGGTTCCAGGCCGGAGTGAGCTCACATCAGACGGCCCACATCATGAAACTGTCAGCAACCCAGACGATGGGACCACAGAGCAGAAGGCCCACATCCCCATGGGGATGGGAACCTGACAGGAGTGCCCTGGCATCACTGGGCTCACATCAGAGAAGGTGGGGAGCCCAGCAGTTAGGGCCTGACGCTAGAGGGCACTCATCACCGAGGGGACGAGGATCCCAGCATGCTCTAACTGCCTCCAGAGAGCCGACGTCACCAAGTCGAGGTGTGCCAGCCATGCAGGAGTGACCTCACAGCAGAGGGTCCACCTCACAGAAGGATGAGGAACCCTGCCAGGATCAGACTCTCACCAGAGGGCTCACATCATTAAGGGGATGGGAACCAGGCAGGAGTGTCCTCACACCAGTGGGGCCACATCATCAAAAGTTGAGGAACCCAGCACATGTGGCCTCAAACAATTGGACACTCAGTTCCAAGGGGCTGGGAGTGAGGCAGGCAGGAGGAACCTCACAACAGAGGGCCCAAAGAATAAATAAGTTGAGGAATCCAGCAGTTGGAGCCTCCCAGCAGGCGACCAAGAGCACAGGGGCTATGGGATCCAGGCCGAAGTGAACTAACACCAGAGACCCCACATCATGAAAGTGAGCAACCCAGCCGTGGGGACCACAGAGCAGAAGGCCCACATCCCCATGGGGATGGGAACCTTGCAGGAGTGTCCTCGCACCACTGGGCGCACAACCGAAAATGTGGGGAGCCTAGCAGTTAGGGCCTGTCGCCAGAGGGCCCTCATCTCCGAGGGGAGGATGCTGTCAGCAGGCTCCAATTGCCACCAGAGGGCCGACGTTGCCAAGGCGAGGTGTGCCAGCCAGGCAGGAGTGACCTCACAGCAGAGGGCCCACCTCACAGAAGGGTGAGGAACCCAGCCAGGATCAGACTCTAACCACAGGGCCCACATCACCATGGGGATGGGAACCTGGCAGGAGTGTCCTCGCACCACAGGGCGCACATCAGAAAATGTGGGGAGCCCAGCAGTTAGGGCCTGACGCCAGAGGGCCCTCATCGCAGAAGGTAGGAGGCTCCCAGCAGGCTCCAACTGCCACCAGAGGGCCCACGTCTCCAAGGCGACCTGTGCCAGCCAGGCAGGAGTGACCACACAGAAGAGGGCCCACCTCACAGAAGGGTGAGGAACCCAGCCAGGATCAGACTCTCACCAGAGGGCCCACATCACCAAGGGGATGGGAACCAGGCAGGAGTGTCCCCACACCAGTGGGACAACATCATCGAAAGGTGAGGAACGCAGCACATGTGGCCTCAAACCAGAGGATACACATCACCAAGGGGCTGGGAGTGAGGCAGGCAGGAGGAGCCTCACAACAGAGGGCCCAAAGAATAAATTAGGTGAGGAATCCAGCAGTTGGAACCTCCCAGCCGGCAGCCCAGAGCACCGGCAATAGGGATCCTGGATGGAGTGAACTCACAGCAGAGGGCCCACATCATGGAACTGTGAGCAAGCCAGCCATTTTGACCTCAGAGCAGAAGGCGCACATCCCCATGGGGATGGGAACCTGGCAGGAGTGTCCTCGCTCACTTGGCGCACATCAGAAAATGTGGGGAGCCCAGCAGTTACGGCCTGACGCAAGAGGGCCCTCATCACCGAGGGGAGGAGGCTACCAGCAGGCTCCAACTGCCACCAGAGTGCCCACGTCGCCAAGGTGACATGTGCCAGACAGGCAGGAGTGACCTCACAGCAGAGGGCCCACCTCACAGAAGGTTCAGGAACCCAGCCAGGATCAGACTCTCACCAGAGGGCCCACATCACCAAGGTGATGGGAACCAGGCAGGAGTGTCCTCACAAGAGTGGGGCCACATCATCGAAAGGTGAGGAACCCAGCACATGTGGCCTCAAACCAGAGGACACACATCACCAAGGGGATGGGAGTGAGGCAGGCAGGAGGAGCCTAAAAACAGAGGGCCCAAAGAATAAGAAATGTGAGGAATCCAGCAGTTGGAACCTCCCAGCAGGCGGCCGAGAGCACAGAAGCTATGGGATCCAGGCAGGAGTGAACTCACACCAGAGAGCCCACATCATGAAACTGTGAGCAACCCAGGTGTTGGGACCTCAGAGCAGAAGGCCCACATCCCCATGGGGATGGGAACCTGACAGGAGTGCCCTGGCATCACTGGGCTCACATCAGAGAAGGTGGGGAGCCCAGCAGTTAGGGCCTGACGCTAGAGGGCACTCATCACCGAGGGGACGAGGATCCCAGCATGCTCTAACTGCCTCCAGAGAGCCGACGTCACCAAGTCGAGGTGTGCCAGCCATGCAGGAGTGACCTCACAGCAGAGGGTCCACCTCACAGAGGATGAGGAACCCTGCCAGGATCAGACTCTCACCAGAGGGCTCACATCATTAAGGGGATGGGAACCAGGCAGGAGTGTCCTCACACCAGTGGGGCCACATCATCAAAAGTTGAGGAACCCAGCACATGTGGCCTCAAACAATTGGACACTCAGTTCCAAGGGGCTGGGAGTGAGGCAGGCAGGAGGAACCTCACAACAGAGGGCCCAAAGAATAAATAAGTTGAGGAATCCAGCAGTTGGAGCCTCCCAGCAGGCGACCAAGAGCACAGAGGCTATGGGATCCAGGCCGAAGTGAACTAACACCAGAGACCCCACATCATGAAAGTGAGCAACCCAGCCGTGGGGACCACAGAGCAGAAGGCCCACATCCCCATGGGGATGGGAACCTTGCAGGAGTGTCCTCGCACCACTGGGCGCACAACCGAAAATGTGGGGAGCCTAGCAGTTAGGGCCTGACGCCAGAGGGCCCTCATCTCCGAGGGGAGGATGCTGTCAGCAGGCTCCAATTGCCACCAGAGGGCCGACGTTGCCAAGGCGAGGTGTGCCAGCCAGGCAGGAGTGACCTCACAGCAGAGGGCCCACCTCACAGAAGGGTGAGGAACCCAGCCAGGATCAGACTCTCACCACAGGGCCCACATCACCATGGGGATGGGAACCTGGCAGGAGTGTCCTCGCACCACAGGGCGCACATCAGAAAATGTGGGGAGCCCAGCAGTTAGGGCCTGACGCCAGAGTGCCCTCATCGCAGAAGGTAGGAGGCTCCCAGCAGGCTCCAACTGCCACCAGAGGGCCCACGTCTCCAAGGCGACCTGTGCCAGCCAGGCAGGAGTGACCACACAGAAGAGGGCCCACCTCACAGAAGGGTGAGGAACCCAGCCAGGATCAGACTCTCACCAGAGGGCCCACATCACCAAGGGGATGGGAACCAGGCAGGAGTGTCCCCACACCAGTGGGACAACATCATCGAAAGGTGAGGAACGCAGCACATGTGGCCTCAAACCAGAGGATACACATCACCAAGGGGCTGGGAGTGAGGCAGGCAGGAGGAGCCTCACAACAGAGGGCCCAAAGAATAAATTAGGTGAGGAATCCAGCAGTTGGAACCTCCCAGCCGGCAGCCTAGAGCACCGGCAATAGGGATCCTGGATGGAGTGAACTCACAGCAGAGGGCCCACATCATGGAACTGTGAGCAAGCCAGCCATTTTGACCTCAGAGCAGAAGGCGCACATCCCCATGGGGATGGGAACCTGGCAGGAGTGTCCTCGCTCACTTGGCGCACATCAGAAAATGTGGGGAGCCCAGCAGTTACGGCCTGACGCAAGAGGGCCCTCATCACCGAGGGGAGGAGGCTACCAGCAGGCTCCAACTGCCACCAGAGTGCCCACGTCGCCAAGGTGACATGTGCCAGACAGGCAGGAGTGACCTCACAGCAGAGGGCCCACCTCACAGAAGGTTCAGGAACCCAGCCAGGATCAGACTCTCACCAGAGGGCCCACATCACCAAGGTGATGGGAACCAGGCAGGAGTGTCCTCACAAGAGTGGGGCCACATCATCGAAAGGTGAGGAACCCAGCACATGTGGCCTCAAACCAGAGGACACACATCACCAAGGGGATGGGAGTGAGGCAGGCAGGAGGAGCCTAAAAACAGAGGGCCCAAAGAATAAGAAATGTGAGGAATCCAGCAGTTGGAACCTCCCAGCAGGCGGCCGAGAGCACAGAAGCTATGGGATCCAGGCAGGAGTGAACTCACACCAGAGAGCCCACATCATGAAACTGTGAGCAACCCAGGTGTTGGGACCTCAGAGCAGAAGGCCCACATCCCCATGGGGATGGGAACCTGACAGGAGTGTCCTGGCATCACTGGGCTCCCATCAGAAAACGTGGGAAGCCCAGCAGTTAGGGCCTGATGCCAGAGGGCCATCATCACCGAGGGGAGGAGATTCTTAGCACACACCAACGGCCACCACATGGCTGACGTCGCCAAGGCAATGGGTGCCAACCAGGAAGGATTGACCTCACAGCTAGGGCCTACCTCACAGAAGGGTGAGGAACACAGCCAGGATCAGACTCTCACCAGGGGGTCCACATAACCAAGTGGATGGGAACCAGACAGGAGTGTCCTCACACCAGTGGGGCCACATCATCAAAAGGTGAGGAACCCAGCAAAGGTGGCCACAATCCAGAGGACCCACATCACCAAGGGGCTGAGAGTGAGGTAGGGGTCTGGACGGGCAATTTTACCTCTGATTTCCCACCAGGAAGAGGATTTAACCAAAGGCTCAGCGTGCCGTGCTGGAACCAGATTAGGGCCTGAAGCAATCCTGCGGTTTTGCGGCCAGCTTACAAGAAAGCGAGTTGAAGGAAGGAGCTCAGGGGCACTGTAATTCACAAACCTACAGTGTGAATTACATTCACACTGTAATTAAGACACCTGTAATTCACAAACCTAATTCACAAACCTGCAGCTCAGGGGCACTGTAATTCACAAATCTGTAATTACACAAACCTGTAATTCACAAACACTATAATTCACAAACCTAAGCACAGGGGCACTGTAATTCACAAACCTGCAGAGTTCTAAATGACAGCTATCGTCCAAAAATATATTGAAGTAAGGCTGCCAAGAGGTCTTGAAAGCGGGGCAGAATTGCAGGAAACTGATTTCAGGAGGTAGACGGGAATTGCATGAAAAGCATAGGAAAAGAGGCAGAACGTCCACAATGATGCACTTGGCCAAAAAGAGCCTATGCGTTTTTTTCAGAAAAAACGCATACGCCCTTTTTGGCCAACGAAGCAAGCTTGCAAAGGAAATCTGCACTACAATGAAGTCTCACTGCCCCCCGGTCAAAAGGCCATCTGAAAAAAGTGTAAAATCCAGAAAGGCAGGACAGGCCATGGAGAACAGGGAACCTTGTTATGCTGATGGGCGGGATGTAAATTGCCAACAGCCACTCTGGAGAAGTGTATGGTGTTTCCTGAAACATCTAAAAAACAAAGCAACAGAGCCTAGGGAACTTCCACTTATGGTTTTATAGCTTAGGGAAATTAAAATCAAAAAGACACAGCTACACCAAAGTTTGGGATGGCTCCGTTTACAAGAACCTCGTTTACGGTATAAGTTCAATATCGCAGAAAGTGAAAAATGGATAAAGAAGTTGTGGTACTTACGTACAATGCAATATCACTCAGCAATGAAATCTATGTCATCAGGCCCTTAGCAGCACAATGAGTGGATTCAGGTATGATGATTCTAACTGAAATAAGTCACACAGAAAAAGAAACATCATAAGATATCAGTAATACACGGAATGTAAACTTGGCTACACAGGAACTGAATTCCAGAACAGAACAGGGTCTCAAATTTAGAAAACCAACTTATGCTTGCTTAAGGGTAAAGGTGAGTTGGGGTGCTGCATAAAACCAGAGATTGAAATGAGCACAGATAAAGTTCCTTAAGCCAAATATGGAATAGACAAGAGCTACTCCTTGCTCAACGAAATGGACTCAACACCCCATATTAAACGCCTAAGAATGTACCTGACTAGTAAGTATCTTAAAACCTATGGATTGCTATGTCTCCAAAAGAGAATCAAGCATATGTACAGGGGCATAAACGCAGCAGTGATAGGATTGGAGAGGTTTGGTGAGCAAATGAAGACCCTTTGAAGTCATATTGCATGGTACCCATTCCACGGGTCTCAACTCTCCAGGTTTAAGGTATTCTTCCTTCAGCTAAAACATGCATGTGGAACCCAGAGTATGATCAACCGTGTGAACGGGAGACGTGTTCAAATATGTCTCAGTTTTCCTCCCCTGGTACTCGGGTGCAACATTCCAGACGCTTTACTAACACTCTCCCCACTTGGAGAGTCAGCACCTTTAACCTCCTGTTTGGCCCAGTTTGCAATTTCTGCAGAAGATGAAGAGGAATAGGGAGAACCAATGAGAGACTAGCTGGAGGTGTCTGGACGGGCAAATTTAACTCTCATTTCCCACCAGGAAGAGGAAATAACCAAAGGCTCAGCGTGCCGTGCCGGAACCAGATTAGGGCCTGAAGCCACCCTGCGGTGTTGCGGCCAGCTCAAAAGAAAGCGAGTTGAAGAAAGGAGCTCAGGGGCACTGTAATTCACAAACCTGCAGAGTTATAAATGACAGCTATCGTCCAAAAATATACTGAAGTATGGCTGCCAAGAGGACTTGAAAGCGGGGCAGAATTGCAGGAAACCGATTTCAGGAGGTAGACTGGAATTGCATTGAAAGCATAGGAAAAGAGGCAGAACGTCCACAATGATGCACTTGGCCAAAAAGGGCGTATGCGTTTTTTCCTGAATATATTCAGGAAAAAACGCATACGCCCTTTTTGGCCAACCAAGCAAGCTTGCAAAGGAAATGTGCACTACAATGAAGTCTCACTTCCCCCCGGTCAAAAGGGCCATCTGAAAAAAGTGTAAAATCCAGAAAGGCAGGACAGGCCATGGAGAACTGGGAGCCTTGTTATGCTGATGGGCGGGATGTAAATTGCCAACAGACACTCGGGAGAAGTGTATGGTGTTTCCTGAAACATCTAAAAAACAAAGCAACAGAGCGTAGGGCACTTCCACTTATGGTCCTATAGCTTAGGGAAATTAAAATCAAAAAGACACAGCCACCCCAAAGTTTGGGACGCCTCTGTTTACAAGAACCTCATTTACCGTACAAGTTCAATATCACAGAAAGTGAAAAATGGATAAAGAACTTGTGGTACTTACGTACAATGCAGTATCACTCAGCAATGAAATCTATGTCATCAGGCCCATAGCAGCATAATGAGTGGATTCAGGTACGATGATTCTAACTGAAATAAGTCACACAGAAAAAGAAACATCAAAAGATATCACTAATACACGGAATGTAAACTTGGCTACACAGGAACTGAATTCCAAAACAGAACAGGGTCTCAAATTTAGAAAACCAACTTATGCTTGCTTAAGGGGAAAGGTGAGTTGGGGTGCTGCATAAAACCAGAGATTGAAATGAGCACAGATAAAGTTCCTTAAGCCAA
The DNA here is from genome assembly GCF_951394435.1 of Stenella coeruleoalba. Taxonomy (NCBI): domain Eukaryota; kingdom Metazoa; phylum Chordata; class Mammalia; order Artiodactyla; family Delphinidae; genus Stenella; species Stenella coeruleoalba. The sequence goes on along the minus strand of NW_027646161.1, from coordinate 365,487 downwards.
ACATGGAATAGACAAGAGCTACTCCTTGCTCAACGAAATGGACTCAACACCCCATATTAAACGCCTAAGAATGTACCTGACTAGTAAGTATCTTAAAACCTATGGATTGCTATGTCTCTGAAAGAGAATCAAGCGTGTGTACAGGGGCATAAATGCAGCAGTGATAGGATTGGAGAGGTTCGGTGAGCAAATGAAGACCCTTTGAAGTCATATTGCATGGTACCCATTCCACGGGTCTCAACTCCCCTGGTTTAAGGTATTCTTCCTTCAGCTAAAACATGCATGTGGAACCCAGAGTATGATCAACCGTGTGAACGGGAGACGTGTTCAAATATGTCTCAGTTTTCCTCGCCTGGTACTCGGGTGCAACATTCCAGACGCTTTACTAACACTCTCCCCACTTGGAGAGTCAGCGCCTTTAACCTCCTGTTTGGACCAGTTTGCAATTTCTGAGGAAGATGAACAGGAATAGGGAGAACCAATGAGAGACTAGCTGGAGGTGTCTGGACGGGCAAATTTAACTCTCATTTCCCACCAGGAAGAGGAAATAACCAAAGACTCAGCGTGCCGTGCCGGAACCAGATTAGGGCCTGAAGCCATCCTGCGGTGTTGCGGCCAGCGCACAAGAAAGCGAGTTGAAGAAAGGAGTTCAGGGGCACTGTAATTCACAAAACTGCTGAGATATAAATGACAGCTATCGTCCAAAAATATACTGAAGTAAGGCTGCCAAGAGGACTTGAAAGCGGGGCAGAATTGCAGGAAACCGATTTCAGGAGGTAGACTGGAATTGCATTGAAAGCATAGGAAAAGAGGCAGAACGTCCACAATGATGCACTTGGCCAAAAAGGGCGTATGCGTTTTTTTCTGAATATATTCAGGAAAACACGCATACGCCCTTTTTGGCCAACCAAGCAAGCTTGCAAAGGAAATCTACACTACAATGAAGTCTCACTTCCCCCCGGGCAAAAGGGCCATCTGAAAAAAGTGTAAAATCCAGAAAGGCAGGACAGGCCATGGAGAACTAGGAGCCTTGTTATGCTGATGGGCGGGATGTAAATTGCCAACAGACACTCGGGAGAAGTGTATGGTGTTTCCTGAAACATCTAAAAAACAAAGCAACAGAGCCTAGGGCACTTCCACTTATGGTCCTATAGCTTAGGGAAATTAAAATCAAAAAGACACAGCCACCCCAAAGTTTGGGACGCCTCTGTTTACAAGAACCTCATTTACAGTACAAGTTCAACATCGCAGAAAGTGAAAAATGGATAAAGAACTTGTGGTATTTACTTACAAAGCAATATCACTCAGCAATGAAATCTATGTCATCAGGCCCGTAGCAGCATAATGAGTGGATTCAGGTACGATGATTCTAACTGAAATAAGTCACACAGAAATAGAAACATCATAAGATATCACTAATACACGGAATGTAAACTTGGCTACACAGGAACTGAATTACAGAACAGAACAGGGTCTCAAATTTAGAAAACCAACTTATGCTTGCTTAAGGGGAAAGGTGAGTTGGGGTGCTGCATAAAACCAGAGATTGAAATGAGCACAGATAAAGTTCCTTAAGCCAAATATGGAATAGACAAGAGCTACTCCTTGCTCAACGAAATGGACTCAACAACCCATATTAAACCCCTAAGAATGTACCTGACTAGTAAGTATCTTAAAACCTATGGATTTATGTCTCCGAATGAGAATCAAGCATGTGTAAAGCGGCATAAACGCAGCAGTGATAGGATTGGTGAGGTTCGGTGAACAAATGCAGACCCTTTGAAGTTATATTGCATGGTACCCATTCCATGGGTCCCAACTCTCCAGGTTTAAGGGATTCTTCCTTCAGCTAAAACATGCATAGGGAACCCAGATTATGGTCCACTGTGTGATCGGGAAATGTTTTTAAATGCATCTCAGTTTTCGTCCCCTGGTACTCGGGTTCACCATTCCAGAAGCTTTACTATCACTCTCCCCACTTGGAGGGTCAGTGCCTTTAACCTCCTGTTTGGCCCAGTTTGCAATTTCTGCGGAAGATGAACAGGAATAGGGAGAACCAATGAGAGACTAGCTGGAGGTGTCTGGATGGGCACATTTAACTCTCATTTCCCACCAGGAAGAGGAATTAACCAAAGGCTCAGCGTGCTGTGCCGGAAACAGATTAGGGCCTGAAGCAATCCTGCGGTGTTGCGGCCAGCTCACAAGAAAGCGAGTTGAAGAAAGGAGCTCAGAGGCACTGTAATTCACAAACCTGCAGACTTATAAATGACAGCTATCGCCCAAAAATATATTGAAGTAAGGCTGCCAAGAGGACTTGAAAGCGGGGCAGAATTGCAGGAAACCGATTTCAGGAGGTGGACAGGAATTGCATTTAAAGCATAGGAAAAGAGGCAGAACGTCCACAATGATGCACTTGGCCAAAAAGGGCGTATGCGTTTTTTCCAAGGCCCTCATAACCGAGGGGAGGAGACTCATAGCAGGCTCCAACTACCACCAGACGGCTCATGTCGCCAAGGCAACGTGAGCAAGCCAGGCAGGAGTTACCTCACAGCAGAGGTCCCATCTCACAGAAGGGTGAGGAACCCAGCCAACATCAGACTCTCACCAGAGGGCCCACATCACCAAAGCAATGGGAACCAGGCAGGAGTGTCCTCACACCAGTGGGGCCACATCATCGATAGGTGAGGAACTCAGCACATGTGGCCTCAAACCAGAGGGCCCACATGAACAAGGGGCTCAGAGTCAGGAAGGCAGGAGTAGCCTCACAACACTGGGCCCATAGAATAAAAAAGTGAAGAATCCAGCAGTTGGAACCTCCCAGCAAGGGGCCCAGAGCACCGATGCTATGGGATCCAGGCCAGAGTGAACTCACATCACAGGGCCCATGTCATGAAACTGTAAGCAACCCAGCCTTTGGGACCTCAGAGCAGAAGGCCAACATCCCCATGGGGATGGGAACCTGACAGGAGTGTCCTGGCATCACTGGGGTCACATCAGAAAACGTGGGGAGCCCAGCAGTTAGGGCCCAATGACAGAGGGCCCTCATCACTGAGGGGAGGACACTCCCAGCAGGCTCCAACTGACACCAGAGGGCCAACGTCACCAAGGCGAGGAGTGCCAACCATGAAGGAATGACCTCACAGGAGACGGCCCACCACACAGAAGGGTGAGGAACCCAGCCAGTATCAGACTCTCACCAGAGGGCTCACATCTTTAAAGGGATGGGAACCAGGCAGGAGTGTCCTCACACCAGTGGGTCCACATGATCGAAAGTTGAGGAACCCAGCACATGTGGCCTCAAACCAGCGGACATGCATCACAAAGTGGCTGGGAGTGAGGCAGGCAGGAGGAGCCTCAAAACAGAGGGACCACAGAATAAGAAATGTGAGGAATCCAGCAGTTGGAACCTCCCAGCAGGCGGCCGAGAGCACAGAAGCTATGGGATCCAGGCAGGAGTGAACTCACACCAGAGAGCCCACATCATGAAACTGTGAGCAACCCAGGTGTTGGGACCTCAGAGCAGAAGGCCCACATCCCCATGGGGATGGGAACCTGACAGGAGTGCCCTGGCATCACTGGGCTCACATCAGAGAAGGTGGGGAGCCCAGCAGTTAGGGCCTGACGCTAGAGGGCACTCATCACCGAGGGGACGAGGATCCCAGCATGCTCTAACTGCCTCCAGAGAGCCGACGTCACCAAGTCGAGGTGTGCCAGCCATGCAGGAGTGACCTCACAGCAGAGGGTCCACCTCACAGAGGATGAGGAACCCTGCCAGGATCAGACTCTCACCAGAGGGCTCACATCATTAAGGGGATGGGAACCAGGCAGGAGTGTCCTCACACCAGTGGGGCCACATCATCAAAAGTTGAGGAACCCAGCACATGTGGCCTCAAACAATTGGACACTCAGTTCCAAGGGGCTGGGAGTGAGGCAGGCAGGAGGAACCTCACAACAGAGGGCCCAAAGAATAAATAAGTTGAGGAATCCAGCAGTTGGAGCCGCCCAGCAGGCGACCAAGAGCACAGAGGCTATGGGATCCAGGCCGAAGTGAACTAACACCAGAGACCCCACATCATGAAAGTGAGCAACCCAGCCGTGGGGACCACAGAGCAGAAGGCCCACATCCCCATGGGGATGGGAACCTTGCAGGAGTGTCCTCGCACCACTGGGCGCACAACCGAAAATGTGGGGAGCCTAGCAGTTAGGGCCTCTCGCCAGAGGGCCCTCATCTCCGAGGGGAGGATGCTGTCAGCAGGCTCCAATTGCCACCAGAGGGCCGACGTTGCCAAGGCGAGGTGTGCCAGCCAGGCAGGAGTGACCTCACAGCAGAGGGCCCACCTCACAGAAGGGTGAGGAACCCAGCCAGGATCAGACTCTAACCACAGGGCCCACATCACCATGGGGATGGGAACCTGGCAGGAGTGTCCTCGCACCACAGGGCGCACATCAGAAAATGTGGGGAGCCCAGCAGTTAGGGCCTGACGCCAGAGGGCCCTCATCGCAGAAGGTAGGAGGCTCCCAGCAGGCTCCAACTGCCACCAGAGGGCCCACGTCTCCAAGGCGACCTGTGCCAGCCAGGCAGGAGTGACCACACAGAAGAGGGCCCACCTCACAGAAGGGTGAGGAACCCAGCCAGGATCAGACTCTCACCAGAGGGCCCACATCACCAAGGGGATGGGAACCAGGCAGGAGTGTCCCCACACCAGTGGGACAACATCATCGAAAGGTGAGGAACGCAGCACATGTGGCCTCAAACCAGAGGATACACATCACCAAGGGGCTGGGAGTGAGGCAGGCAGGAGGAGCCTCACAACAGAGGGCCCAAAGAATAAATTAGGTGAGGAATCCAGCAGTTGGAACCTCCCAGCCGGCAGCCCAGAGCACCGGCAATAGGGATCCTGGATGGAGTGAACTCACAGCAGAGGGCCCACATCATGGAACTGTGAGCAAGCCAGCCATTTTGACCTCAGAGCAGAAGGCGCACATCCCCATGGGGATGGGAACCTGGCAGGAGTGTCCTCGCTCACTTGGCGCACATCAGAAAATGTGGGGAGCCCAGCAGTTACGGCCTGACGCAAGAGGGCCCTCATCACCGAGGGGAGGAGGCTACCAGCAGGCTCCAACTGCCACCAGAGTGCCCACGTCGCCAAGGTGACATGTGCCAGACAGGCAGGAGTGACCTCACAGCAGAGGGCCCACCTCACAGAAGGTTCAGGAACCCAGCCAGGATCAGACTCTCACCAGAGGGCCCACATCACCAAGGTGATGGGAACCAGGCAGGAGTGTCCTCACAAGAGTGGGGCCACATCATCGAAAGGTGAGGAACCCAGCACATGTGGCCTCAAACCAGAGGACACACATCACCAAGGGGATGGGAGTGAGGCAGGCAGGAGGAGCCTAAAAACAGAGGGCCCAAAGAATAAGAAATGTGAGGAATCCAGCAGTTGGAACCTCCCAGCAGGCGGCCGAGAGCACAGAAGCTATGGGATCCAGGCAGGAGTGAACTCACACCAGAGAGCCCACATCATGAAACTGTGAGCAACCCAGGTGTTGGGACCTCAGAGCAGAAGGCCCACATCCCCATGGGGATGGGAAACTGACAGGAGTGTCCTGGCATCACTGGGCTCCCATCAGAAAACGTGGGAAGCCCAGCAGTTAGGGCCTGATGCCAGAGGGCCATCATCACCGAGGGGAGGAGATTCTTAGCACACACCAATGGCCACCACACGGCTTACATCGCCAAGGCAATGGGTGCCAACCAGGAAGGATTGACCTCACAGCTAGGGCCTACCTCACAGAAGGGTGAGGAACACAGCCAGGATCAGACTCTCACCAGGGGGTCCACATAACCAAGTGGATGGGAACCAGACAGGAGTGTCCACACACCAGTGGGGCCACATCATCAAAAGGTGAGGAACCCAGCAAAGGTGGCCACAATCCAGAGGACCCACATCACCAAGGGGCTGAGAGTGAGGTAGGGGTCTGGACGGGCAATTTTACCTCTGATTTCCCACCAGGAAGAGGATTGAACCAAAGGCTCAGCGTGCAGTGCCGGAACCAGATTAGGGCCTGAAGCAATCCTGCGGTTTTGCGGCCAGCTCACAAGAAAGCGAGTTGAAGAAAGGAGCTCAGGGGCACTGTAATTCACAAACCTACAGTGTGAATTACATTCACACTGTAATTAAGACACCTGTAATTCACAAACCTAATTCACAAACCTGCGGCTCAGGGGCACTGTAATTCACAAATCTGTAATTACACAAACCTGTAATTCACAAACACTATAATTCACAAACCTAAGCACAGGGGCACTGTAATTCACAAACCTGCAGAGTTCTAAATGACAGCTATCGTCCAAAAATATATTGAAGTAAGGCTGCCAAGAGGACTTGAAAGCGGGGCAGAATTGCAGGAAACTGATTTCAGGAGATAGACGGGAATTGCATGAAAAGCATAGGAAAAGAGGCAGAACGTCCACAATGATGCACTTGGCCAAAAAGAGCCTATGCGTTTTTTTCAGAAAAAACGCATACGCCCTTTTTGGCCAACCAAGCAAGCTTGCAAAGGAAATCTGCACTACAATGAAGTCTCACTGCCCCCCGGTCAAAAGGCCATCTGAAAAAAGTGTAAAATCCAGAAAGGCAGGACAGGCCATGGAGAACAGGGAACCTTGTTATGCTGATGGGCGGGATGTAAATTGCCAACAGCCACTCTGGAGAAGTGTATGGTGTTTCCTGAAACATCTAAAAAACAAAGCAACAGAGCCTAGGGAACTTCCACTTATGGTTTTATAGCTTAGGGAAATTAAAATCAAAAAGACACAGCCACACCAAAGTTTGGGACGGCTCCGTTTACAAGAACCTCGTTTACGGTATAAGTTCAATATCGCAGAAAGTGAAAAATGGATAAAGAAGTTGTGGTACTTACGTACAATGCAATATCACGCAGCAATGAAATCTATGTCATCAGGCCCTTAGCAGCACAATGAGTGGATTCAGGTATGATGATTCTAACTGAAATAAGTCACACAGAAAAAGAAACATCATAAGATATCAGTAATACACGGAATGTAAACTTGGCTACACAGGAACTGAATTCCAGAACAGAACAGGGTCTCAAATTTAGAAAACCAACTTATGCTTGCTTAAGGGGAAAGGTGAGTTGGGGTGCTGCATAAAAGCAGAGATTGAAATGAGCACAGATAAAGTTCCTTAAGCTAAATATGGAATAGACAAGAGCTACTCCTTGCTCAACGAAATGGACTCAACACCCCATATTAAACGCCTAAGAATGTACCTGACTAGTAAGTATCTTAAAACCTATGGATTGCTATGTCTCCGAAAGAGAATGAAGCGTGTGTACAGGGGCATAAACGCAGCAGTGATAGGATTGGAGAGGTTCGGTGAGCAAATGAAGACGCTTTGAAGTCGTATTGCATGGTACCCATTCCACGGGTTTCAACTACCCAGGTTTAAGGTATTCTTCCTTCAGCTAAAACATGCATGTGGAACCTAGAGTATGATCAACCATGTGATCGGGAGACGTGTTCAAATATGTCTCAGTTTTCGTACCCTGGTACTTGGGTGCAACATTCCAGATGCTTTACTAACACTCTCCCGACTTGGAGAGTCAGTCCCTTTAACCTGCTGTTTGGCACAGTTTGCAATTTTTGCGGAAGATGAACAGGAATAGCGAGAACCAATGAGAGACTAGCTGGAGGTGTCTGGACGGGCAAATTAAATCTCATTTCCCACCAGGAAGAGGAATTAACCAAAGGCTCAGCGTGCCGTGCCGGAACCAGATTAGGGCCTGAAGCCATCCTGCGGTGTTGCGGCCAGCTCACAAGAAAGTGAGTTGAAGAAAGGAGCTCAGGGGCACTGTAATTCACAAACCTGCAGAGTTATAAATGACAGCTATCGTCCAAAAATATACTGAAGTAAGGCTGCCAAGAGGACTTGAAAGCGGGGCAGAATTGCAGGAAACCGATTTCAGGAGGTAGACTGGAATTGCATTGAAAGCATAGGAAAAGAGGCAGAACGTCCACAATGATGCACTTGGCCAAAAAGGGCGTATGCGTTTTTTCCTGAATATATTCAGGAAAACACGCATACGCCCTTTTTGGCCAACCAAGCAAACTTGCAAAGGACATCTGCACTACAATGAAGTCTCACTTCCCCCCGGTCAAAAGGGCCATCTGAAAAAGTGTAAAATCCAGAAAGGCAGGACAGGCCATGGAGAACTGGGAGCCTTGTTATGCTGATGGGCGGGATGTAAACTGCCAACAGACACTCGGGAGAAGTGTATGGTGTTTCCTGAAACATCTAAAAAACAAAGCAAAATAGCCTAGGGCACTTCCACTTATGGTCCTATAGCTTAGGGAAATTAAAATCAAAAAGACACAGCCACCCCAAAGTTTGGGACGCCTCTGTTTACAAGAACCTCGTTTACCGTACAAGTTCCATATCACAGAAAGTGAAAAATGGATAAAGAACTTGTGGTACTTACGTACAATGTAGTATCACTCAGCAATGAAATCTATGTCATCACGCCCGTAGCAGCATAATGAGTGGATTCAGGTACGATGATTCTAACTGAAATAAGTCACACAGAAAAAGAAACATCATAAGATATCACTAATACACGGAATGTAAACTTGGCTACACAGGAACTGAATTCCAAAACAGAACAGGGTCTCAAATTGAGAAAACCAACTTATGCTTGCTTAAGGGGAAAGGTGAGTTGGGGTGCTGCATAAAAGCAGAGATTGAAATGAGCACAGATAAAGTTCCTTAAGCCAAATATGGAATAGACAAGAGCTACTCCTTGCTCAACGAAATGGACTCAACACCCCATATTAAACGCCTAAGAATGTACCTGACTAGTAAGTATCTTAAAACCTATGGATTGCTATGTCTCCAAAAGAGAATCAAGCATATGTACAGGGGCATAAACGCAGCAGTGATAGGATTGGAGAGGTTTGGTGAGCAAATGAAGACCCTTTGAAGTCATATTGCATGGTACCCATTCCACGGGTCTCAACTCTCCAGGTTTAAGGTATTCTTCCTTCAGCTAAAACATGCATGTGGAACCCAGAGTATGATCAACCGTGTGAACGGGAGACGTGTTCAAATATGTCTCAGTTTTCCTCCCCTGGTACTCGGGTGCAACATTCCAGATGCTTTACTAACACTCTCCCCACTTGGGGAGTGCCTTTAACCTCCTGTTTGGCCCAGTTTGCAATTTCTGAGGAAGATGAACAGGAATAGGGAGAACCAATGAGAGACTAGCTGGAGGTGTCTGGACGGGCAAATTTAACTCTCATTTCCCACCAGGAAGAGGAATTAACCAAAGGCTCAGCGTGCCGTGCCGGAACCAGATTAGGGCCTGAAGCCATCCTGCGGTGTTGCGGCCAGCTCAAAAGAAAGCGAGTTGAAGAAAGGAGCTCAGGGGCACTGTAATTCACAAACCTGCAGAGTTATAAATGACAGCTATCGTCCAAAAATATACTGAAGTAAGGCTGCCAAGAGGACTTGAAAGCGGGGCAGAATTGCAGGAAACAGATTTCAGGAGGTAGACTGGAATTGCATTGAAAGCATAGGAAAAGAGGCAGAACGTCCACAATGATGCACTTGGCCAAAAAGGGCGTATGCGTTTTTTTCCTGAATATATTCAGGAAAAAACGCATACGCCCTTTTTGGCCAACCAAGCAAGCTTGCAGAGGAAATCTGCACTACAATGAAGTCTCACTTCCCCCCGGTCAAAAGGGCCATCTGAAAAAAGTGTAAAATCCAGAAAGGCAGGACAGACCATGGAGAACTGGGAGCCTTGTTATGCTGATGGGCGGGATGTAAATTGCCAACAGACACTCGGGAGAAGTGTATGGTGTTTCCTGAAACATCTAAAAAACAAAGCAACAGAGCCTAGGGCACTTGCACTTATGGTCCTATAGCTTAGGGAAATTAAAATCAAAAAGACATAGCCACCCCAAAGTTTGGAACGGCGCTGTTTACAAGAACCTCGTTTACAGTACAAGTTCAACATCGCCGAAAGTGAAAAATGGATAAAGAAGTTGTGGTATTAACTTACAAAGCAATATCACTCAGCAATGAAATCTATGTCATCATGCCCTTAGCAGCACAATGAGTGGATTCAGATATGATGATTCTAACTGAAATAAGTCACACAGAAAAAGAAACATCATAAGATATCACTAATACACGGAATGTAAACTTGGCTACACAGGAACTGAATTCCAAAACAGAACAGGGTCTCAAATTTAGAAAACCACCTTATGCTTGCTTAAGGGTAAAGGTGAGTTGGGGTGCTGCATAAAACCAGAGATTGAAATGAGCACAGATAAAGTTCCTTAAGCCAAATATGGAATAGACAACAGCTACACTTTGCTCAACGAAATGGACTCAACACCGCATATTAAACGCCTAAGAATGTACCTGACTAGTAAGTATCTTAAAACCTATGGATTGCTATGTCTCCAAAAGAGAATCAAGCATGTGTACAGGGGCATAAACGCAGCAGTGATAGGATTGGAGAGGTTCGGTGAGCAAACGAAGACCCGTTGAAGTCATATTGCATGGTACCCGTTTCACGGGTGTCAACTACCCAGGTTTAAGGTATTCTTCCTTCAGCTAAAACATGCATGTGGATCCCAGAGTATGATCAACCGTGTGAACGGGAGACGTGTTCAAATATGTCTCAGTTTTCCTCCCCTGGTACTCGGGTGCAACATTCCAGACGCTTTACTAACACTCTCCCAACTTGGAGAGTCAGCGCCTTTAACCTCCTGTTTGCCCCAGTTTGCAATTTCTGCGGAAGATGAACAGGAATAGCGAGAACCAATGAGAGACTAGCTGGAGGTGTCTGGACGGGCAAATTTAACTCTCATTTCCCACCAGGAAGAGGAATTAACCAAAGGCTCAACGTGCCGTGCCGGAACAAGATTAGGGCCTGAAGCCATCCTGCGGTGTTGCGGCCAGGTCACAAGAAAGCGAGTTGAAGAAAAGAGCTCAGGGGCACTGTAATTCACAAACGTACAGTGTGAATTACATTCACACTGTAATTAAGACACCTGTAATTCACAAACCTAATTCACAAACCTGCAGCTCAGGGGCACTGTAATTCACAAATCTGTAATTACACAAACCTGTAATTCACAAACACTATAATTCACAAACCTAAGCACAGGGGCACTGTAATTCACAAACCTGCAGAGTTCTAAATGACAGCTATCGTCCAAAAATATATTGAAGTAAGGCTGCCAAAAGGACTTGAAAGCGGGGCAGAATTGCAGGAAACCGATTTCAGGAGGTAGACTGGAATTGCATGAAAAGCATAGGAAAAGAGGCAGAACGTCCACAATGATGCACTTGGCCAAAAAGAGCCTATGCGTTTTTTTCAGAAAAAACGAAAACGCCCTTTTTGGCCAACCAAGCAAGCTTGCAAAGGAAATCTGCACTACAATGAAGTCTCACTGCCCCCCCGGTCAAAAGGGCCATCTGAAAAAAGTGTAAAATCCAGAAAGGCAGGACAGGCCATGGAGAACAGGGAACCTTGTTATGCTGATGGGCGGGATGTAAATTGCCAACAGACACTCTGGAGAAGTGTATGGTGTTTCCTGAAACATCTAAAAAACAAAGCAACAGAGCCTAGGGAACTTCCACTTATGGTTTTATAGCTTAGGGAAATTAAAATCAAAAAGACACAGCCACCCCAAAGTTTGGGATGGCTCCGTTTACAAGAACCTCGTTTACGGTATAAGTTCAATATCGCAGAAAGTGAAAAATGGATAAAGAAGTTGTGGTACTTACGTACAATACAATATCACGCAGCAATGAAATCTATGTCATCAGGCCCTTAGCAGCACAATGAGTGGATTCAGGTATGATGATTCTAACTGAAATAGGTCACACAGAAAAAGAAACATCATAAGATATCAGTAATACACGGAATGTAAACTTGGCTACACAGGAACTGAATTCCAGAACAGAACAGGGTCTCAAATTTAGAAAACCAACTTATGCTTGCTTAAGGGGAAAGGTGAGTTGGGGTGCTGCATAAAACCAGAGATTGAAATGAGCACAGATAAAGTTCCTTAAGCCAAATATGGAATAGACAAGAGCTACTCCTTGCTCAACGAAATGGACTCAACACCGCATATTAAACGCCTAAGAATGTACCTGACTAGTAAGTATCTTAAAACCTATGGATTGCTATGTCTCCAAAAGAGAATGAAGCATGTGTACAGGGGCATAAACGCAGCAGTGATAGGATTGGAGAGGTTCGGTGAGCAAATGAAGACCCTTTGAAGACATATTGCATGGTACCCATTCCACGGGTTTCAACTACCCAGGTTTAAGGTATTCTTCCTTCAGCTAAAACATGCATGTGGAACCTAGAGTATGATCAACCATGTGATCGGGAGACGTGTTCAAATATGTCTCAGTTTTCGTACCCTGGTACTCGGGTGCAACATTCCAGATGCTTAACTAACACTCTCCCGACTTGGAGAGTCAGTCCCTTTAACCTCCTGTTTGGCCCAGTTTGCAATTTCTGCGGAAGATGAACAGGAATAGCGAGAACCAATGAGAGACTAGCTGGAGGTGTCTGGACGGGCAAATTAACTCTCATTTCCCACCAGGAAGAGGAATTAACCAAAGGCTCAGCGTGCCGTGCCGGAACCAGATTAGGGCCTGAAGCCATCCTGCGGTGTTGCGGCCAGGTCACAAGAAAGCGAGTTGAAGAAAGGAGCTCAGGGGCACTGTAATTCACAAACCTGCAGAGTTATAAATGACAGCTATCGACAAAAATATACTGAAGTAAGGCTGCCAAGAGGACTTGAAAGCGGGGCAGAATTGCAGGAAACCGATTTCAGGAGGTAGACTGGAATTGCATCGAAAGCATACGAAAAGAGGCAGAACGTCCACAATGATGCACTTGGCGAAAAAGAGCCTATGCGTTTTTTTCAGAAAAAACGAAAACACCCTTTTTGGCCAACCAAGCAAGCTTGCAAAGGAAATCTGCACTACAATGAAGTCTCACTGCCCCCCCGGTCAAAAGGGCCATCTGAAAAAAGTGTAAAATCCAGAAAGGCAGGACAGGCCATGGAGAACAGGGAACCTTGTTATGCTGATGGGCGGGATGTAAATTGCCAACAGACACTTGGGAGAAGTGTATGGTGTTTCCTGAAACATCTAAAAACCAAAGCAACATAGCCTAGGGCACTTGCACTTATGGTCCTATAGCTTAGGGAAATTAAAATCAAAAAGACACAGCCACCCCAAAGTTTGGGATGCCGCTGTTTACAAGAACCTCGTTTACCGTACAAGTTCAGTATCACAGAAAGTGAAAAATGGATAAAGAACTTGTGGTACTTACGTACAATGCACTATCACTCAGCAATGAAATCTATGTCATCAGGCCCTTAGCAGCACAATGAGTGGATTCAGGTATGATGATTCTAACTGAAATAAGTCACACAGAAAAAGAAACATCATAAGATATCAGTAATACACGGAATGTAAACTTGGCTACACAGGAACTGAATTCCAGAACAGAACAGGGTCTCAAATTTAGAAAACCAACTTATGCTTGCTTAAGGGGAAAGGTGAGTTGGGGTGCTGCATAAAACCAGAGATTGAAATGAGCACAGATAAAGTTCCTTAAGCCAAATATGGAATAGACAAGAGCTACTCCTTGCTCAACGAAATGGACTCAACACCCCATATTAAACGCCTAAGAATGTACCTGACTAGTAAGTATCTTAAAACCTATGGATTGCTATGTCTCCAAAAGAGAATCAAGCGTTTGTACAGGGGCATAAACGCAGCAGTGTTAGGATTGGAGAGGTTCGGTGAGCAAATGAAGACCCTTTGAAGTCATATTGCATGGTACCCATTCCACGGGTCTTAACTCTCCAGGTTTAAAGTATTCTTCCTTCAGCTAAAACATGCATGTGGAACCCAGAGTATGATCAACCGTGTGAACGGGAGACGTGTTCAAATATGTCTCAGTTTTCGTCCCCTGGTACTCGGGTGCAACATTCCAGACTCTTTACTAACACTCTGCCCACTTGGAGAGTCAGCGCCTTTAACCTCCTGTTTGGCCCAGTTTGCAATTTCTGCGGAAGATGAACAGGAATAGCGAGAACCAATGAGAGACTAGCTGGAGGTGTCTGGACGGGCAAATTTAACTCTCATTTCCCACCAGGAAGAGGAATTAACCAAAGGCTCAGCGTACCGTGCCGGATCCAGATTAGGGCCTGAAGCCATCCTGCGGTGTTGCGGCCAGCTCACAAGAAAGCGAGTTGAAGAAAGGAGCTCAGGGGCACTGTAATTCACAAACCTGCAGAGTTATAAATGACAGCTATCGTCCAAAAATATACTGAAGTAAGGCTGCCAAGAGGACTTGAAAGCGGAGCAGAATTGCAGGAAACCGATTTCAGGAGGTAGAGTGGAATTGCATTGAAATCATAGGAAAAGAGGCAGAACGTCCACAATGATGCACTTGGCCAAAAAGGGCGTATGCGTTTTTTCCTGAATATATTCAGGGAAAAACGCATACGCCCTTTTTGGCCAACCAAGCAAGCTTGCAAAGGAAATCTGCACTACAATGAAGTCTCACTTCCCCCCGGTCAAAAGGGCCATCTGAAAAAAGTGTAAAATCCAGAAAGGCAGGACAGGCCATGGAGAACTGGGAGCCTTGTTATGCTGATGGGCGGGATGTAAATTGCCAACAGACACTCCAGAGAAGTGTATGGTGTTTCCTGAAACATCTAAAAAACAAAGCAACAGAGCCTAGGGCACTTCCACTTATGGTCCTATAGCTTAGGGAAATTAAAATCAAAAAGACACAGCCACCCCAAAGTTTGGGACGCCTCTGTTTACAAGAACCTCGTTTACCGTACAAGTTCCATATCACAGAAAGTGAAAAATGGATAAAGAACTTGTGGTACTTACGTACAATGCAGTATCACTCAGCAATGAAATCTATGTCATCATGCCCGTAGCAGCATAATGAGTGGATTCAGGTACGATGATTCTAACTGAAATAAGTCACACAGAAAAAGAAACATCATAAGATATCAGTAATACACGGAATGTAAACTTGGCTACACAGGAACTGAATTACAGAACAGAACAGGGTCTCAAATCTAGAAAACCAACTTATGCTTGCTTAAGGGGAAAGGTGAGTTGGGGTGCTGCATAAAAGCAGAGATTGAAATGAGCACAGATAAAGTTCCTTAAGCCAAATATGGAATAGACAAGAGCTACTCCTTGCTCAACGAAATGGACTCAACACCCCATATTAAACGCCTAAGAATGTACCTGACTAGTAAGTATCTTAAAACCTATGGATTGCTATGTCTCCAAAAGAGAATCAAGCGTGTGTACAGGGGCATAAACGCAGCAGTGATAGGATTGGAGAGGTTCGGTGAGCAAATGAAGACCCTTTGAAGTCATATTGCATGGTACCCATTCCACGGGTCTCAACTCTCCAGGTTTAAAGTATTCTTCCTTCAGCTAAAACATGCATGTGGAACCCAGAGTATGATCAACCATGTGAACGGGAGACGTGTTCAAATATGTCTCAGTTTTCGTCCCCTGGTACTCGGGTGCAACATTCCAGACGCTTTACTAACACTCTGCCCACTAGGAGAGTCAGTCCCTTTAACCTCCTGTTTGGCCCAGTTTGCAATTTCTGCGGAAGATGAACAGGAATAGCGAGAACCAATGAGAGACTAGCTGGAGGTGTCTGGACGGGCAAATTTAACTCTCATTTCCCACCAGGAAGAGGAATTAACCAAAGGCTCAGCGTGCCGTGCCGGAACCAGATTAGGGTCTGAAGCCAACCTGCGGTGTTGCGGCCAGGTCACAAGAAAGCGAGTTGAAGAAAGGAGCTCAGGGGCACTGTAATTCACAAACCTGCAGAGTTATAAATGACAGCTATCGTCCAAAAATATACTGAAGTAAGGCTGCCAAGAGGACTTGAAAGCGGGGCAGAATTGCAGGAAACCGATTTCAGTAGGTAGAGTGGAATTGCATTGAAATCATAGGAAAAGAGGCAGAACGTCCACAATGATGCACTTGGCCAAAAAGTGCGTATGCGTTTTTTCCTGAATATATTCAGGAAAAAACGCATACGCCCTTTTTGGCCAACCAAGCAAACTTGCAAAGGAAATCTGCACTACAATGAAGTCTCACTTCCCCCCGGTCAAAAGGGCCATCTGAAAAAAGTGTAAAATCCAGAAAGGCAGGACAGGCCATGGAGAACTGGGAGCCTTGTTATGCTGATGGGCGGGATGTAAATTGCCAACAGACACTCTGGAGAAGTGTATGGTGTTTCCTGAAACATCTAAAAAACAAAGCAACAGAGCCTAGGGCACTTCCACTTATGGTCCTATAGCTTAGGGAAATTAAAATCAAAAAGACACAGCCACCCCAAAGTTTGGGATGGCTCTGTTTACAAGAACCTCGTTTACGGTATCAGTTCAATATCGCAGAAAGTGAAAAATGGATAAAGAAGTTGTGGTACTTACGTACAATGCAATATCACGCAGCAATGAAATCTATGTCATCAGGCCCTTAGCAGCACAATGAGTGGATTCAGGTATGATGATTCTAACTGAAATAGGTCACACAGAAAAAGAAACATCATAAGATATCAGTAATACACGGAATGTAAACTTGGCTACACAGGAACTGAATTCCAGAACAGAACAGGGTCTCAAATTTAGAAAACCAACTTATGCTTGCTTAAGGGGAAAGGTGAGTTGGGGTGCTGCATAAAACCAGAGATTGAAATGAGCACAGATAAAGTTCCTTAAGCCAAATATGGAATAGACAAGAGCTACTCCTTGCTCAACGAAATGGACTCAACACCGCATATTAAACGCCTAAGAATGTACCTGACTAGTAAGTATCTTAAAACCTATGGATTGCTATGTCTCCAAAAGAGAATCAAGCGTGTGTACAGGGGCATAAACGCAGCAGTGATAGGATTGGAGAGGTTCGGTGAGCAAATGAAGACCCTTTGAAGTCATATTGCATGGTACCCATTCCACGGGTCTCAACTCTCCAGGTTTAAAGTATTCTTCCTTCAGCTAAAACATGCATGTGGAACCCAGAGTATGATTAACCGTGTGAACGGGAGACGTGTTCAAATATGTCTCAGTTTTCGTCCCCTGGTACTCGGGTGCAACATTCCAGACGCTTTACTAACACTCTGCCCACTTGGAGAGTCAGCGCCTTTAACCTCCTGTTTGGCCCAGTTTGCAATTTCTGCGGAAGATGAACAGGAATAGCGAGAACCAATGAGAGACTAGCTGGAGGTGTCTGGACGGGCAAATTAACTCTCATTTCTCACCAGGAAGAGGAATTAACCAAAGGCTCAGCGTGCCGTGCCGGAACCAGATTAGGGCCTGAAGCCATCCTGCGGTGTTGCGGCCAGGTCACAAGAAAGCGAGTTGAAGAAAGGAGCTCAGGGGCACTGTAATTCACAAACCTGCAGAGTTATAAATGACAGCTATCGTCCAAAAATATACTGAAGTAAGGCTGCCAAGAGGACTTGAAAGCGGGGCAGAATTGCAGGAAACCGATTTCAGGAGGTAGACTGGAATTGCATCGAAAGCATAGGAAAAGAGGCAGAACGTCCACAATGATGCACTTGGCCAAAAAGGGCGTATGCGTTTTTTCCTGAATATATTCAGGAAAAAACGCATACGGACTTTTTGGCCAACCAAGCAAACTTGCAAAGGAAATCTGCACTACAATGAAGTCTCACTTCCCCCCGGTCAAAAGGGCCATCTGAAAAAAGTGTAAAATCCAGAAAGGCAGGACAGACCATGGAGAACTGGGAGCCTTATTATGCTGATGGGCGGGATGTAAATTGCCAACAGACACTCGGGAGAAGTGTATGGTGTTTCCAGAAACATCTAAAACACAAAGCAACAGAGCCTAGGGCACTTGCACTTATGGTCCTATAGCTTAGGGAAATTAAAATCAAAAAGACACAGCCACCCCAAAGTTTGGGATGCCGCTGTTTACAAGAACCTCGTTTACCGTACAAGTTCAGTATCACAGAAATTGAAAAATGGATAAAGAACTTGTGGTACTTACGTACAATGCACTATCACTCAGCAATGAAATCTATGTCATCATGCCCTTAGCAGCACAATGAGTGGATTCAGATATGATGATTCTAACTGAAATAAGTCACACAGAAAAAGAAACATCATAAGATATCACTAATACACGGAATGTAAACTTGGCTACACAGGAACTGAATTCCAAAACAGAACAGGGTCTCAAATTTAGAAAACCACCTTATGCTTGCTTAAGAGTAAAGGTGAGTTGGGGTGCTGCATAAAACCAGAGATTGAAATGAGCACAGATAAAGTTCCTTTAGCCAAATATGGAATAGACAACAGCTACACTTTGCTCAACGAAATAGACTCAACACCGCATATTAAATGGCTAAGAATGTACCTGACTAGTAAGTATCTTAAAACCTATGGATTGCGATGTCTCTGCAAGAGAATCAAGCATGTGTACAGGGGCATAAACGCAGCAGTGATAGGATTGGAGGGGTTCGGTGAGCAAATGAAGACCCTTTGTAGTCATATTGCATGGTACCCGTTACACGGGTTTCAACTCTCCAGGTTTAAGGTATTCTTCCTTCAGCTAAAACATGCATGTGGAACCCAGAGTATGATCAACCGTGTGGTCGGGAGACGTGTTCAAATTTGTCTCAGTTTTCCTCCCATGGTACTCGGGTGCAACATTCCAGACGCTTTACTAACACTCTCCCCACTTGGAGAGTCAGTGCCTTTAACCTCCTGTTTGGCCCAGTTTGCAATTTCTGCGGAAGATGAACAGGAATACGGAGAACCAATGAGAGACTAGCTGGAGGTGTCTGGACGGGCAAATTTAACTCTCATTTCCCACCAGGAAGAGGAAATAACCAAAGGCTCAGCGTGCCGTGCCGGAACCAGATTAGGGCCTGAAGCCATCCTGCGGTGTTGCGGCCAGCTCACAAGAAAGCGAGTTGAAGAAAGGAGCTCAGGGGCACTGTATTCACAAACCTGCAGAGTTATAAATGACAGCTATCGTCCAAAAATATACTGAAGTAAGGCTGCCAAGAGGACTTGAAAGCGGAGCAGAATTGCAGGAAACCGATTTCAGGAGGTAGACTGGAATTGCATTGAAAACATAGGAAAAGAGGCAGAACGTCCACAATGATGCACTTGGCCAAAAATTGCGTATGCGTTTTTTCCTAAATATATTCAGGAAAAAACGCATACGCCCTTTTTGGCCAACCAAACAAGCTTGCAAAGGAAATCTGCACTACAATGAAGTCTCACTTCCCCCCGGTCAAAAGGGCCACCTGAAAAAAGTGTAAAATCCAGAAAGGCAGGACAGGCCATGGAGAACTGGGAGCCTTGTTATGCTGAAGGGCGGGATGTACATTGCCAACAGCCCCTCTGGAGAAGTGTATGGTGTTTCCTGAAACATCTAAAAAACAAAGCAACAGAGCCTAGGGCATTTCCACTTATGGTCCTATAGCTTAGGGAAATTAAAATCAAAAAGACACAGCCACCCCAAATTTGGGATGCCTCTGTTTACAAGGACCTCGTTTACCGTACAAGTTCAATATCACAGAAAGTGAAAAATGGATAAAGAACTTGTGGTACTTACGTACAATGCAGTATCACTCAGCAATGAAATGTATGTCATCAGGCCCGTAGCAGCATAATGAGTGGATTCAGGTACGATGATTCTAACCGAAATAAGTCACACAGAAAAAGAAACATCATAAGATATCAGTAATACACGGAATGTAAACTTGGCTACACAGGAACTGAATTCCAAAACAGAACAGGTTCTCAAATTGAGAAAACCAACTTATGCTTGCTTAAGGGGAAAGGTGAGTTGGGGTGCTGCATAAAACCAGAGATTGAAATGAGCACAGATAAAGTTCCTTAAGCCAAATATGGAATAGACAAGAGCTACTCCTTGCTCAACGAAATGGACTCAACACCCCATATTAAACGCCTAAGAATGTACCTGACTAGTAAGTATCTTAAAACCTATGGATTGCTATGTCTCCAAAAGAGAATCAAGCGTGTGTACAGGGGCATAAACGCAGCAGTGATAGGATTGGAGAGGTTCGGTGAGCAAATGAAGACCCTTTGAAGTCATATTGCATGGTACCCGTTCCACGGGTTTCAACTACCCAGGTTTAAGGTATTCTTCCTTCAGCTAAAACATGCATGTGGAACCCAGAGTATGATCAACCATGTGAACGGGAGACGTGTTCAAATATGTCTAAGTTTTCCTCCCCTGGTACTCGGGTGCAACATTCCAGACGCTTTACTAACACTCTCCCAACTTGGAGAGTCAGCGCCTTTAACCTCCTGTTTGGCCCAGTTTGCAATTTCTGCAGAAGATGAACAGGAATAGCGAGAACCAATGAGAGACTAGCTGGAGGTGTCTGGACGGGCAAATTTAACTTTCATTTCCCACCAGGAAGAGGAATTAACCAAAGGCTCAGCGTGCCGTGCCGGAACCAGATTAGGGCCTGAAGCAATCCTGCGGTGTTGCGGCCAGGTCACAAGAAAGCGAGTTGAAGAAAGGAGCTCAGGGGCACTGTAATTCACAAACGTACAGTGTGAATTACATTCATACTGTAATTAAGACACCTGTAATTCACAAACCTAATTCACAAACCTGCAGCTCAGGGGCACTGTAATTCACAAATCTGTAATTACACAAACCTGTAATTCACAAACACTATAATTCACAAACCTAAGCACAGGGGCACTGTAATTCACAAACCTGCAGAGTTCTAAATGACAGCTATCGTCCAAAAATATATTGAAGTAAGGCTGCCAAGAGGACTTGAAAGCGGGGCAGAATTGCAGGAAACCGATTTCAGGAGGTAGACTGGAATTGCATGAAAAGCATAGGAAAAGAGGCAGAACGTCCACAATGATGCACTTGGCCAAAAAGAGCCTATGCGTTTCTTTCAGAAAAAACGAAAACGCCCTTTTTGGCCAACCAAGCAAGCTTGCAAAGGGAATCTGCACTACAATGAAGTCTCACTGCCCCCCGGTCAAAAGGGCCATCTGAAAAAAGTGTAAAATCCAGAAAGGCAGGACAGGCCATGGAGAACAGGGAACCTTGTTATGCTGATGGGCGGGATGTAAATTGCCAAAAGACACTCTGGAGAAGTGTATGGTGTTTCCTGAAACATCTAAAAAACAAAGCAATAGAGCCTAGGGAACTTCCACTTATGGTTTTATAGCTTAGGGAAATTAAAATCAAAAAGACACAGCCACCCCAAAGTTTGGGATGGCTCCGTTTACAAGAACCTCGTTTACGGTATAAGTTCAATATCGCAGAAAGTGAAAAATGGATAAAGAAGTTGTGGTACTTACGTACAATGCAATATCACGCAGCAATGAAATCTATGTCATCAGGCCCTTAGCAGCACAATGAGTGGATTCAGGTATGATGATTCTAACTGAAATAAGTCACACAGAAAAAGAAACATCATAAGATATCAGTAATACACGGAATGTAAACTTGGCTACACAGGAACTGAATTCCAGAACAGAACAGGGTCTCAAATTTAGAAAACCAACTTATGCTTGCTTAAGGGGAAAGGTGAGTTGGGGTGCTGCATAAAACCAGAGATTGAAATGAGCACAGATAAAGTTCCTTAAGCCAAATATGGAATAGACAAGAGCTACTCCTTGCTCAACGAAATGGACTCAACACCGCATATTAAACGCCTAAGAATGTACCTGACTAGTAAGTATCTTAAAACCTATGGATTGCTATGTCTCCAAAAGAGAATCAAGCATGTGTACAGGGGCATAAACGCAGCAGTGATAGGATTGGAGAGGTTCGGTGAGCAAATGAAGACCCTTTGAAGTCATATTGCATGGTACCCATTCCACGGGTTTCAACTACCCAGGTTTAAGGTATTCTTCCTTCAGCTAAAACATGCATGTGGAACCTAGAATATGATCAACCATGTGATCGGGAGACGTGTTCAAATATGTCTCAGTTTTCGTACCCTGGTACTCGGGTGCAACATTCCAGATGCTTAACTAACACTCTCCCGACTTGGAGAGTCAGTCCCTTTAACCTCCTGTTTGGCCCAGTTTGCAATTTCTGCGGAAGATGAACAGGAATAGCGAGAACCAATGAGAGACTAGCTGGAGGTGTCTGGACGGGCAAATTAACTCTCATTTCCCACCAGGAAGAGGAATTAACCAAAGGCTCAGCGTGCCGTGCCAGAACCAGATTAGGGCCTGAAGACATCCTGCGGTGTTGCGGCCAGGTCACAAGAAAGCGAGTTGAAGAAAGGAGCTCAGGGGCACTGTAATTCACAAACCTGCAGAGTTATAAATGACAGCTATCGTCCAAAAATATACTGAAGTAAGGCTGCCAAGAGGACTTGAAAGCGGGGCAGAATTGCAGGAAACCGATTTCAGGAGGTAGACTGGAATTGCATCGAAAGCATAGGAAAAGAGGCAGAACGTCCACAATGATGCACTTGGCCAAAAAGGGCGTATGCGTTTTTTCTTGAATATATTCAGGAAAAAACGCATACGCCCTTTTTGGCCACCTAGCAAGCTTGCAAAGGAAATCTGCACTACAATGAAGTCTCACTTCCCCCCGGTCAAAAGGGCCATCTGAAAAAAGTGTAAAATCCAGAAAGGCAGGACAGGCCATGGAGAACTGGGAGCCTTGTTATGCTGATGGGCGGGATGTAAATTGCCAACAGACACTCGGGAGAAGTGTATGGTGTTTCCTGAAACATCTAAAAAACAAAGCAACAGAGCCTAGGGCACTTCCACTTATGGTCCTATAGCTTAGGGAAATTAAAATCAAAAAGACACAGCCACTCCAAAGTTTGTGACACCTCTGTTTACAAGAACCTCGTTTACCGTACAAGTTCAACATCGCAGAAAGTGAAAAATGGATAAAGAAGTTGTGGTATTTACTTACAAAACAATATCACTCAGCAATGAAATCTATGTCATGAGGCCCTTAGCAGCACAATGAGTGGATTCAGGTATGATGATTCTAACTGAAATAAGTCACACAGAAAAAGAAACATCATAAGATATCAGTAATACACGGAATGTAAACTTGGCTACACAGGAACTGAATTCCAGAACAGAACAGGGTCTCAAATTTAGAAAACCAACTTATGCTTGCTTAAGGGGAAAGGTGAGTTGGGGTCCTGCATAAAACCAGAGATTGAAATGAGCACAGATAAAGTTCCTTAAGCCAAATATGGAATAGACAAGAGCTACTCCTTGCTCAATGAAATGGACTCAACACCCCATATTAAACGCCTAAGAATGTACCTGACTAGTAAGTATCTTAAAACCTATGGATTGCTATGTCTCCGAAAGAGAATCAAGCATGTGTACAGGGTAATAAACGCAGCAGTGATAGGATTGGAGAGGTTCGGTGAGCAAATGAAGACCCTTTGAAGTCATATTGCATGGTACCCATTCCACGGGTTTCAACTACCCAGGTTTAAGGAATTCTTCCTTCAGCTAAAACATGCATGTGGAACCTAGAGTATGATCAACCATGTGATCGGGAGACGTGTTCAAATATGTCTCAGTTTTCGTACCCTGGTACTCGGGTGCAACATTCCAGACGCTTTACTAAAACTCTCCCGACTTGGAGAGTGAGTCCCTTTAACCTCCTGTTTGGTCCAGTTTGCAATTTCTGCGGAAGATGAACAGGAATAGCGAGAACCAATGAGAGACTAGCTGGAGGTGTCTGGACGGGCAAATTTAACTCTCATTTCCCACCAGGAAGAGGAATTAACCAAAGGCTCAGCGTGCCGTGCCGGATCCAGATTAGGGCCTGAAGCCATCCTGCGGTGTTGCGGCCAGCTCACAAGAAAGCGAGTTGAAGAAAGGAGCTCAGGGGCACTGTAATTCACAAACCTGCAGAGTTATAAATGACAGCTATCGTCCAAAAATATACTGAAGTAAGGCTGCCAAGAGGACTTGAAAGCGGAGCAGAATTGCAGGAAACCGATTTCAGGAGGTAGACTGGACTTGCATTGAAAGCATAGGAAAAGAGGCAGAACGTCCACAATGATGCACTTGGCCAAAAAGGGCGTATGCGTTTTTTCCTGAATATATTCAGGAAAAAACGCATACGCCCTTTTTGGCCAACCAAGCAAACTTGCAAAGGAAATCTGCACTACAATGAAGTCTCACTTCCCCCCGGTCAAAAGGGCCATCTGAAAAAAGTGTAAAATCCAGAAAGGCAGGACAGGCCATGGAGAACTGGGAGCCTTGTTATGCTGATGGGCGGGATGTAAATTGCCAACAGACACTCGGGAGAAGTGTATGGTGTTTCCTGAAACATCTAAAAAACAAAGCAACAGAGCCTAGGGCACTTCCACTTCTGGTCCTATAGCTTAGGGAAATTAAAATCAAAAAGACACAGCCACCCCAAAGTTTGGGATGGCTCTGTTTACAAGAACCTCGTTTACGGTATCAGTTCAATATCGCAGAAAGTGAAAAATGGATAAAGAAGTTGTGGTACTTACGTACAATGCAATATCACGCAGCAATGAAATCTATGTCATCAGGCCCGTAGCAGCACAATGAGTGGATTCAGGTATGATGATTCTAACTGAAATAGGTCACACAGAAAAAGAAACATCATAAGATATCAGTAATACACGGAATGTAAACTTGGCTACACAGGAACTGAATTCCAGAACAGAACAGGGTCTCAAATTTAGAAAACCAACTTATGCTTGCTTAAGGGGAAAGGTGAGTTGGGGTGCTGCATAAAACCAGAGATTGAAATGAGCACAGATAAAGTTCCTTAAGCCAAATATGGAATAGACAAGAGCTACTCCTTGCTCAACGAAATGGACTCAACACCGCATATTAAACGCCTAAGAATGTACCTGACTAGTAAGTATCTTAAAACCTATGGATTGCTATGTCTCCAAAAGAGAATCAAGCGTGTGTACAGGGGCATAAACGCAGCAGTGATAGGATTGGAGAGGTTCGGTGAGCAAATGAAGACCCTTTGAAGTCATATTGCATGGTACCCATTCCACGGGTCTCAACTCTCCAGGTTTAAAGTATTCTTCCTTCAGCTAAAACATGCATGTGGAACCCAGAGTATGATTAACCGTGTGAACGGGAGACGTGTTCAAATATGTCTCAGTTTTCGTCCCCTGGTACTCGGGTGCAACATTCCAGACGCTTTACTAACACTCTGCCCACTTGGAGAGTCAGCACCTTTAACCTCCTGTTTGGCCCAGTTTGCAATTTCTGCGGAAGATGAACAGGAATAGCGAGAACCAATGAGAGACTAGCTGGAGGTGTCTGGACGGGCAAATTAACTCTCATTTCCCACCAGGAAGAGGAATTAACCAAAGGCTCAGCGTGCCGTGCCGGAACCAGATTAGGGCCTGAAGCCATCCTGCGGTGTTGCGGCCAGGTCACAAGAAAGCGAGTTGAAGAAAGGAGCTCAGGGGCACTGTAATTCACAAACCTGCAGAGTTATAAATGACAGCTATCGTCCAAAAATATACTGAAGTAAGGCTGCCAAGAGGACTTGAAAGCGGGGCAGAATTGCAGGAAACCGATTTCAGGAGGTAGACTGGAATTGCATCGAAAGCATAGGAAAAGAGGCAGAACGTCCACAATGATGCACTTGGCCAAAAAGGGCGTATGCGTTTTTTCCTGAATATATTCAGGAAAAAACGCATACGGACTTTTTGGCCAACCAAGCAAACTTGCAAAGGAAATCTGCACTACAATGAAGTCTCACTTCCCCCCGGTCAAAAGGGCCATCTGAAAAAAGTGTAAAATCCAGAAAGGCAGGACAGACCATGGAGAACTGGGAGCCTTATTATGCTGATGGGCGGGATGTAAATTGCCAACAGACACTCGGGAGAAGTGTATGGTGTTTCCAGAAACATCTAAAACACAAAGCAACAGAGCCTAGGGCACTTGCACTTATGGTCCTATAGCTTAGGGAAATTAAAATCAAAAAGACACAGCCACCCCAAAGTTTGGGATGCCGCTGTTTACAAGAACCTCGTTTACCGTACAAGTTCAGTATCACAGAAATTGAAAAATGGATAAAGAACTTGTGGTACTTACGTACAATGCACTATCACTCAGCAATGAAATCTATGTCATCAGGCCCTTAGCAGCACAATGAGTGGATTCAGGTATGATGATTCTAACTGAAATAAGTCACACAGAAAAAGAAACATCATAAGATATCAGTAATACACGGAATGTAAACTTGGCTACACAGGAACTGAATTCCACAACAGAACAGGGTCTCAAATTTAGAAAACCAACTTATGCTTGCTTAAGGGGAAAGGTGAGTTGGGGTGCTGCATAAAACCAGAGATTGAAATGAGCACAGATAAAGTTCCTTAAGCCAAATATGGAATAGACAAGAGCTACTCCTTGCTCAACGAAATGGACTCAACACCCCATATTAAACGCCTAAGAATGTACCTGACTAGTAAGTATCTTAAAACCTATGGATTGCTATGTCTCCGAAAGAGAATCAAGCGTGTGTACAGGGGCATAAACGCAGCAGTGATAGGATTGGAGAGGTTCGGTGAGCAAATGAAGACCCTTTGAAGTCATATTGCATGGTACCCATTCCACGGGTCTCAACTCTCCAGGTTTAAAGTATTCTTCCTTCAGCTAAAACATGCATGTGGAACCCAGAGTATGATCAACCGTGTGAACGGGAGACGTGTTCAAATATGTCTCAGTTTTCGTCCCCTGGTACTCGGGTGCAACATTCCAGACGCTTTACTAACACTCTGCCCACTTGGAGAGTCAGCGCCTTTAACCTCCTGTTTGGCCCAGTTTGCAATTTCTGCGGAAGATGAACAGGAATAGGGAGAACCAATGAGAGACTAGCTGGAGGTGTCTGGACGGGCAAATTTTACTCTCATTTCCCACCAGGAAGAGGAATTAACCAAAGGCTCAGCGTGCCGTGCCGGAACCAGATTAGGGCCTGAAGCCATCCTGCGGTGTTGCGGCCGGCTCAAAAGAAAGCGAGTTGAAGAAAGGAGCTCAGGGGCACTGTAATTCACAAACCTGCAGAGTTATAAATGACAGCTATCGTCCAAAAATATACTGAAGTAAGGCTGCCAAGAGGACTTGAAAGCGGGGCAGAATTGCAGGAAACCGATTTCAGGAGGTAGACTGGAATTGCATTGAAAGCATAGGAAAAGAGGCAGAACGTCCACAATGATGCACTTGGCCAAAAAGGGCGTATGCGTTTTTTCCTGAATATATTCAGGAAAAAACGCATACGCCCTTTTTGGCCAACCAAGCAAGCTTGCAAAGGAAATCTGCACTACAATGAAGTCTCACTTCCCCCCGGTCAAAAGGGCCATCTGAAAAAAGTGTAAAATCCAGAAAGGCAGGACAGGCCATGGAGACCTGGGAGCCTTGTTATGCTGATGGGCGGGATGTAAATTGCCAACAGACACTCGGGAGAAGTGTATGGTGTTTCCTGAAACATCTAAAAAACAAAGCAACAGAGCCTAGGGCACTTCCACTTATGGTCCTATAGCTTAGGGAAATTAAAATCAAAAAGACACAGCCACCCCAAAGTTTGGAACGGCGCTGTTTACAAGAACCTCGTTTACAGTACAAGTTCAACATCGCAGAAAGTGAAAAATGGATAAAGAAGTTGTGGTA
Organism: Stenella coeruleoalba; assembly: GCF_951394435.1. NCBI lineage: Eukaryota > Metazoa > Chordata > Mammalia > Artiodactyla > Delphinidae > Stenella > Stenella coeruleoalba. Next base: position 337,724 of record NW_027646161.1, on the reverse strand, counting down.
TTAACTTACAAAGCAATATCACTCAGCAATGAAATCTATGTCATCATGCCCTTAGCAGCACAATGAGTGGATTCAGATATGATGATTCTAACTGAAATAAGTCACACAGAAAAAGAAACATCATAAGATATCACTAATACACGGAATGTAAACTTGGCTACACAGGAACTGAATTCCAAAACAGAACAGGGTCTCAAATTTAGAAAACCACCTTATGCTTGCTTAAGAGTAAAGGTGAGTTGGGGTGCTGCATAAAACCAGAGATTGAAATGAGCACAGATAAAGTTCCTTTAGCCAAATATGGAATAGACAACAGCTACACTTTGCTCAACGAAATAGACTCAACACCGCATATTAAATGGCTAAGAATGTACCTGACTAGTAAGTATCTTAAAACCTATGGATTGCGATGTCTCCGCAAGAGAATCAAGCATGTGTACAGGGGCATAAACGCAGCAGTGATAGGATTGGAGGGGTTCGGTGAGCAAATGAAGACCCTTTGTAGTCATATTGCATGGTACCCGTTACACGGGTTTCAACTCTCCAGGTTTAAGGTATTCTTCCTTCAGCTAAAACATGCATGTGGAACCCAGAGTATGATCAACCGTGTGGTCGGGAGACGTGTTCAAATTTGTCTCAGTTTTCCTCCCATGGTACTCGGGTGCAACATTCCAGACGCTTTACTAACACTCTCCCCACTTGGAGAGTCAGTGCCTTTAACCTCCTGTTTGGCCCAGTTTGCAATTTCTGCGGAAGATGAACAGGAATACGGAGAACCAATGAGAGACTAGCTGGAGGTGTCTGGACGGGCAAATTTAACTCTCATTTCCCACCAGGAAGAGGAAATAACCAAAGGCTCAGCGTGCCGTGCCGGAACCAGATTAGGGCCTGAAGCCATCCTGCGGTGTTGCGGCCAGCTCACAAGAAAGCGAGTTGAAGAAAGGAGCTCAGGGGCACTGTATTCACAAACCTGCAGAGTTATAAATGACAGCTATCGTCCAAAAATATACTGAAGTAAGGCTGCCAAGAGGACTTGAAAGCGGGGCAGAATTGCAGGAAACCGATTTCAGGAGGTAGACTGGAATTGCATTGAAAACATAGGAAAAGAGGCAGAACGTCCACAATGATGCACTTGGCCAAAAATTGCGTATGCGTTTTTTCCTAAATATATTCAGGAAAAAACGCATACGCCCTTTTTGGCCAACCAAACAAGCTTGCAAAGGAAATCTGCACTACAATGAAGTCTCACTTCCCCCCGGTCAAAAGGGCCACCTGAAAAAAGTGTAAAATCCAGAAAGGCAGGACAGGCCATGGAGAACTGGGAGCCTTGTTATGCTGAAGGGCGGGATGTACATTGCCAACAGCCACTCTGGAGAAGTGTATGGTGTTTCCTGAAACATCTAAAAAACAAAGCAACAGAGCCTAGGGCATTTCCACTTATGGTCCTATAGCTTAGGGAAATTAAAATCAAAAAGACACAGCCACCCCAAATTTGGGATGCCTCTGTTTACAAGGACCTCGTTTACCGTACAAGTTCAATATCACAGAAAGTGAAAAATGGATAAAGAACTTGTGGTACTTACGTACAATGCAGTATCACTCAGCAATGAAATGTATGTCATCAGGCCCGTAGCAGCATAATGAGTGGATTCAGGTACGATGATTCTAACCGAAATAAGTCACACAGAAAAAGAAACATCATAAGATATCAGTAATACACGGAATGTAAACTTGGCTACACAGGAACTGAATTCCAAAACAGAACAGGTTCTCAAATTGAGAAAACCAACTTATGCTTGCTTAAGGGGAAAGGTGAATTGGGGTGCTGCATAAAACCAGAGATTGAAATGAGCACAGATAAAGTTCCTTAAGCCAAATATGGAATAGACAAGAGCTACTCCTTGCTCAACGAAATGGACTCAACACCCCATATTAAACGCCTAAGAATGTACCTGACTAGTAAGTATCTTAAAACCTATGGATTGCTATGTCTCCAAAAGAGAATCAAGCGTGTGTACAGGGGCATAAACGCAGCAGTGATAGGATTGGAGAGGTTCGGTGAGCAAATGAAGACCCTTTGAAGTCATATTGCATGGTACCCGTTCCACGGGTTTCAACTACCCAGGTTTAAGGTATTCTTCCTTCAGCTAAAACATGCATGTGGAACCCAGAGTATGATCAACCATGTGAACGGGAGACGTGTTCAAATATGTCTAAGTTTTCCTCCCCTGGTACTCGGGTGCATTATTCCAGACGCTTTACTAACACTCTCCCAACTTGGAGAGTCAGCGCCTTTAACCTCCTGTTTGGCCCAGTTTGCAATTTCTGCAGAAGATGAACAGGAATAGCAAGAACCAATGAGAGACTAGCTGGAGGTGTCTGGACGGGCAAATTTAACTTTCATTTCCCACCAGGAAGAGGAATTAACCAAAGGCTCAGCGTGCCGTGCCGGAACCAGATTAGGGCCTGAAGCAATCCTGCGGTGTTGCGGCCAGGTCACAAGAAAGCGAGTTGAAGAAAGGAGCTCAGGGGCACTGTAATTCACAAACGTACAGTGTGAATTACATTCATACTGTAATTAAGACACCTGTAATTCACAAACCTAATTCACAAACCTGCAGCTCAGGGGCACTGTAATTCACAAATGTGTAATTACACAAACCTGTAATTCACAAACACTATAATTCACAAACCTAAGCACAGGGGCACTGTAATTCACAAACCTGCAGAGTTCTAAATGACAGCTATCGTCCAAAAATATATTGAAGTAAGGCTGCCAAGAGGACTTGAAAGCGGGGCAGAATTGCAGGAAACCGATTTCAGGAGGTAGACTGGAATTGCATGAAAAGCATAGGAAAAGAGGCAGAACGTCCACAATGATGCACTTGGCCAAAAAGAGCCTATGCGTTTCTTTCAGAAAAAACGAAAACGCCCTTTTTGGCCAACCAAGCAAGCTTGCAAAGGGAATCTGCACTACAATGAAGTCTCACTGCCCCCCGGTAAAAAGGGCCATCTGAAAAAAGTGTAAAATCCAGAAAGGCAGGACAGGCCATGGAGAACAGGGAACCTTGTTATGCTGATGGGCGGGATGTAAATTGCCAAAAGACACTCTGGAGAAGTGTATGGTGTTTCCTGAAACATCTAAAAAACAAAGCAATAGAGCCTAGGGAACTTCCACTTATGGTTTTATAGCTTAGGGAAATTAAAATCAAAAAGACACAGCCACCCCAAAGTTTGGGATGGCTCCGTTTACAAGAACCTCGTTTACGGTATAAGTTCAATATCGCAGAAAGTGAAAAATGGATAAAGAAGTTGTGGTACTTACGTACAATGCAATATCACGCAGCAATGAAATCTATGTCATCAGGCCCTTAGCAGCACAATGAGTGGATTCAGGTATGATGATTCTAACTGAAATAAGTCACACAGAAAAAGAAACATCATAAGATATCAGTAATACACGGAATGTAAACTTGGCTACACAGGAACTGAATTCCAGAACAGAACAGGGTCTCAAATTTAGAAAACCAACTTATGCTTGCTTAAGGGGAAAGGTGAGTTGGGGTGCTGCATAAAACCAGAGATTGAAATGAGCACAGATAAAGTTCCTTAAGCCAAATATGGAATAGACAAGAGCTACTCCTTGCTCAACGAAATGGACTCAACACCGCATATTAAACGCCTAAGAATGTACCTGACTAGTAAGTATCTTAAAACCTATGGATTGCTATGTCTCCAAAAGAGAATCAAGCATGTGTACAGGGGCATAAACGCAGCAGTGATAGGATTGGAGAGGTTCGGTGAGCAAATGAAGACCCTTTGAAGTCATATTGCATGGTACCCATTCCACGGGTTTCAACTACCCAGGTTTAAGGTATTCTTCCTTCAGCTAAAACATGCATGTGGAACCTAGAGTATGATCAACCATGTGATCGGGAGACGTGTTCAAATATGTCTCAGTTTTCGTACCCTGGTACTCGGGTGCAACATTCCAGATGCTTAACTAACACTCTCCCGACTTGGAGCGTCAGTCCCTTTAACCTCCTGTTTGGCCCAGTTTGCAATTTCTGCGGAAGATGAACAGGAATAGCGAGAACCAATGAGAGACTAGCTGGAGGTGTCTGGACGGGCAAATTAACTCTCATTTCCCACCAGGAAGAGGAATTAACCAAAGGCTCAGCGTGCCGTGCCAGAACCAGATTAGGGCCTGAAGACATCCGGCGGTGTTGCGGCCAGGTCACAAGAAAGCGAGTTGAAGAAAGGAGCTCAGGGGCACTGTAATTCACAAACCTGCAGAGTTATAAATGACAGCTATCGTCCAAAAATATACTGAAGTAAGGCTGCCAAGAGGACTTGAAAGCGGGGCAGAATTGCAGGAAAATGATTTCAGGAGGTAGACTGGAATTGCATCGAAAGCATAGGAAAAGAGGCAGAACGTCCACAATGATGCACTTGGCCAAAAAGGGCGTATGCGTTTTTTCTTGAATATATTCAGGAAAAAACGCATACGCCCTTTTTGGCCACCTAGCAAGCTTGCAAAGGAAATCTGCACTACAATGAAGTCTCACTTCCCCCCGGTCAAAAGGGCCATCTGAAAAAAGTGTAAAATCCAGAAAGGCAGGACAGGCCATGGAGAACTGGGAGCCTTGTTATGCCGATGGGCGGGATGTAAATTGCCAACAGACACTCGGGAGAAGTGTATGGTGTTTCCTGAAACATCTAAAAAACAAAGCAACAGAGCCTAGGGCACTTCCACTTATGGTCCTATAGCTTAGGGAAATTAAAATCAAAAAGACACAGCCACTCCAAAGTTTGTGACACCTCTGTTTACAAGAACCTCGTTTACCGTACAAGTTCAACATCGCAGAAAGTGAAAAATGGATAAAGAAGTTGTGGTATTTACTTACAAAACAATATCACTCAGCAATGAAATCTATGTCATGAGGCCCTTAGCAGCACAATGAGTGGATTCAGGTATGATGATTCTAACTGAAATAAGTCACACAGAAAAAGAAACATCATAAGATATCAGTAATACACGGAATGTAAACTTGGCTACACAGGAACTGAATTCCAGAACAGAACAGGGTCTCAAATTTAGAAAACCAACTTATGCTTGCTTAAGGGGAAAGGTGAGTTGGGGTCCTGCATAAAACCAGAGATTGAAATGAGCACAGATAAAGTTCCTTAAGCCAAATATGGAATAGACAAGAGCTACTCCTTGCTCAATGAAATGGACTCAACACCGCGTATTAAACGCCTAAGAATGTACCTGACTAGTAAGTATCTTAAAACCTATGGATTGCTATGTCTCCGAAAGAGAATCAAGCATGTGTACAGGGTAATAAACGCAGCAGTGATAGGATTGGAGAGGTTCGGTGAGCAAATGAAGACCCTTTGAAGTCATATTGCATGGTACCCATTCCACGGGTTTCAACTACCCAGGTTTAAGGAATTCTTCCTTCAGCTAAAACATGCATGTGGAACCTAGAGTATGATCAACCATGTGATCGGGAGACGTGTTCAAATATGTCTCAGTTTTCGTACCCTGGTACTCGGGTGCAACATTCCAGACGCTTTACTAACACTCTCCCCACTTGGAGAGTGAGTCCCTTTAACCTCCTGTTTGGTCCAGTTTGCAATTTCTGCGGAAGATGAACAGGAATAGCGAGAACCAATGAGAGACTAGCTGGAGGTGTCTGGACGGGCAAATTTAACTCTCATTTCCCACCAGGAAGAGGAATTAACCAAAGGCTCAGCGTATCGTGCCGGATCCAGATTAGGGCCTGAAGCCATCCTGCGGTGTTGCGGCCAGCTCACAAGAAAGCGAGTTGAAGAAAGGAGCTCAGGGGCACTGTAATTCACAAACCTGCAGAGTTATAAATGACAGCTATCGTCCAAAAATATACTGAAGTAAGGCTGCCAAGAGGACTTGAAAGCGGAGCAGAATTGCAGGAAACCGATTTCAGGAGGTAGACTGGACTTGCATTGAAAGCATAGGAAAAGAGGCAGAACGTCCACAATGATGCACTTGGCCAAAAAGGGCGTATGCGTTTATTCCTGAATATATTCAGGAAAAAACACATACGCCCTTTTTGGCCAACCAAGCAAGCTTGCGAAGGAAATCTGCACTACAATGAAGTCTCACTTCCCCCCGGTCAAAAGGGCCATCTGAAAAAAGTGTAAAATCCAGAAAGGCAGGACAGGCCATGGAGAACTGGGAGCCTTGTTATGTTGATGGGCGGGATGTAAATTGCCAACAGACACTCGGGAGAAGTGTATGGTGTTTCCTGAAACATCTAAAAAACAAAGCAACAGATCCTAGGGCACTTCCAGTTATGGTCCTATAGCTTAGGGAAATTAAAATCAAAAAGGCACAGCCACCCCAAAATTTGGGACGCCTCTGTTTACAAGAACCTCGTTTACAGTACAAGTTCAACATCGCAGAAAGTGAAAAATGGATAAAGAACTTGTGGTATTTACTTACAAAGCAATATCACTCAGCAATGAAATCTATGTCATCAGGCCCTTAGCAGCACAATGAGTGGATTCAGGTATGATGATTCTAACTGAAATAAGTCACACAGAAAAAGAAACATCATAAGATATCAGTAATACACGGAATGTAAACTTGGCTACACAGGAACTGAATTCCAGAACAGAACAGGGTCTCAAATTTAGAAAACCAACTTATGCTTGCTTAAGGGGAAAGGTGAGTTGGGGTGCTGCATAAAACCAGAGATTGAAATGAGCACCGATAAAGTTCCTTAAGCCAAATATGGAATAGACAAGAGCTACTCCTTGCTCAACAAAATGGACTCAACACCGCATATTAAACGCCTAAGAATGTACCTGACTAGTAAGTATCTTAAAACCTATGGATTGCTATGTCTCCGAAAGAGAATCAAGCATGTGTACAGGGGCATAAACGCAGCAGTGATAGGATTGGAGAGGTTCGGTGAGCAAATGAAGACCCTTTGAAGTCATATTGCATGGGACCCATTCCACGGGTTTCAACTACCCAGGTTTAAGGTATTCTTCCTTCAGCTAAAACATGCATGTGGAACCTAGAGTATGATCAACCATGTGATCGGGAGACGTGTTCAAATATGTCTCAGTTTTCGTACCCTGGTACTCGGGTGCAACATTCCAGACGCTTTACTAATACTCTCCCCACTTGGAGAGTGAGTCCCTTTAACCTCCTGTTTGGTCCAGTTTGCAATTTCTGCGGAAGATGAACAGGAATAGCGAGAACCAATGAGAGACTAGCTGGAGGTGTCTGGACGGGCAAATTTAACTCTCATTTCCCACCAGGAAGAGGAATTAACCAAAGGCTCAGCGTGCCGTGCCGGATCCAGATTAGGGCCTGAAGCCATCCTGCGGTGTTGCGGCCAGCTCACAAGAAAGCGAGTTGAAGAAAGGAGCTCAGGGGCACTGTAATTCACAAACCTGCAGAGTTATAAATGACAGCTATCGTCCAAAAATAGACTGAAGTAAGGCTGCCAAGAGGACTTGAAAGCGGAGCAGAATTGCAGGAAACCGATTTCAGGAGGTAGACTGGAATTGCATTGAAAGCATAGGAAAAGAGGCAGAACGTCCACAATGATGCACTTGGCCAAAAAGGGCGTATGCGTTTTTTCCTGAATATATTCAGGAAAAAACACATACGCCCTTTTTGGCCAACCAAGCAAGCTTGCAAAGGAAATCTGCACTACAATGAAGTCTCACTTCCCCCCGGTCAAAAGGGCCATCTGAAAAAAGTGTAAAATCCAGAAAGGCAGGACAGGCCATGGAGAACTGGGAGCCTTGTTATGTTGTAGGGCGGGATGTAAATTGCCAACAGACACTCGGGAGAAGTGTATGGTGTTTCCTGAAACATCTAAAAAACAAAGCAACACAGCCTAGGGCACTTCCAGTTATGGTCCGATAGCTTGGGGAAATTAAAATCAAAAAGGCACAGCCACCCCAAAATTTGGGACGCCTCTGTTTACAAGAACCTCGTTTACAGTACAAGTTCAACATCGCAGAAAGTGAAAAATGGATAAAGAACTTGTGGTATTTACTTACAAAGCAATATCACTCTGCAATGAAATCTATGTCATCAGGCCCTTAGCAGCACAATGAGTGGATTCAGGTATGATGATTCTAACTGAAATAAGTCACACAGAAAAAGAAACATCATAAGATATCAGTAATACACGGAATGTAAACTTGGCTACACAGGAACTGAATTCCAGAACAGAACAGGGTCTCAAATTTAGAAAACCAACTTATGCTTGCTTAAGGGGAAAGGTGAGTTGGGGTGCTGCATAAAACCAGAGATTGAAATGAGCACAGATAAAGTTCCTTAAGCCAAATATGGAATAGACAAGAGCTACTCCTTGCTCAATGAAATGGACTCAACACCGCGTATTAAACGCCTAAGAATGTACCTGACTAGTAAGTATCTTAAAACCTATGGATTGCTATGTCTCCGAAAGAGAATCAAGCATGTGTACAGGGTAATAAACGCAGCAGTGATAGGATTGGAGAGGTTCGGTGAGCAAATGAAGACCCTTTGAAGTCATATTGGATGGTACCCATTCCACGGGTTTCAACTACCCAGGTTTAAGGAATTCTTCCTTCAGCTAAAACATGCATGTAGAACCTAGAGTATGATCAACCATGTGATCGGGAGACGTGTTCAAATATGTCTCAGTTTTCGTACCCTGGTACTCGGGTGCAACATTCCAGACGCTTTACTAAAACTCTCCCGACTTGGAGAGTGAGTCCCTTTAACCTCCTGTTTGGTCCAGTTTGCAATTTCTGCGGAAGATGAACAGGAATAGCGAGAACCAATGAGAGACTAGCTGGAGGTGTCTGGACGGGCAAATTTAACTCTCATTTCCCGCCAGGAAGAGGAATTAACCAAAGGCTCAGCGTATCGTGCCGGATCCAGATTAGGGCCTGAAGCCATCCTGCGGTGTTGCGGCCAGCTCACAAGAAAGCGAGTTGAAGAAAGGAGCTCAGGGGCACTGTAATTCACAAACCTGCAGAGTTATAAATGACAGCTATCGTCCAAAAATAGACTGAAGTAAGGCTGCCAAGAGGACTTGAAAGCGGAGCAGAATTGCAGGAAACCGATTTCAGGAGGTAGACTGGACTTGCATTGAAAGCATAGGAAAAGAGGCAGAACGTCCACAATGATGCACTTGGCCAAAAAGGGCGTATGCGTTTATTCCTGAATATATTCAGGAAAAAACACATACGCCCTTTTTGGCCAACCAAGCAAGCTTGCAAAGGAAATCTGCACTACAATGAAGTCTCACTTCCCCCCGGTCAAAAGGGCCATCTGAAAAAAGTGTAAAATCCAGAAAGGCAGGACAGGCCATGGAGAACTGGGAGCCTTGTTATGTTGATGGGCGGGATGTAAATTGCCAACAGACACTCGGGAGAAGTGTATGGTGTTTCCTGAAACATCTAAAAAACAAAGCAACAGAGCCTAGGGCACTTCCAGTTATGGTCCTATAGCTTAGGGAAATTAAAATCAAAAAGGCACAGCCACCCCAAAATTTGGGACGCCTCTGTTTACAAGAACCTCGTTTACAGTACAAGTTCAACATTGCAGAAAGTGAAAAATGGATAAAGAACTTGTGGTATTTACTTACAAAGCAATATCACTCAGCAATGAAATCTATGTCATCAAGCCCTTAGCAGCACAATGAGTGGATTCAGGTATGATGATTCTAACTGAAATAAGTCACACAGAAAAAGAAACATCATAAGATATCAGTAATACACGGAATGTAAACTTGGCTACACAGGAACTGAATTCCAGAACAGAACAGGGTCTCAAATTTAGAAAACCAACTTATGCTTGCTTAAGGGGAAAGGTGAGTTGGGGTGCTGCATAAAACCAGAGATTGAAATGAGCACCGATAAAGTTCCTTAAGCCAAATATGGAATAGACAAGAGCTACTCCTTGCTCAACAAAATGGACTCAACACCGCATATTAAACGCCTAAGAATGTACCTGACTAGTAAGTATCTTAAAACCTATGGATTGCTATGTCTCCGAAAGAGAATCAAGCATGTGTACAGGGGCATAAACGCAGCAGTGATAGGATTGGAGAGGTTCGGTGAGCAAATGAAGACCCTTTGAAGTCATATTGCATGGTACCCATTCCACGGGTTTCAACTACCCAGGTTTAAGGTATTCTTCCTTCAGCTAAAACATGCATGTGGAACCTAGAGTATGATCAACCATGTGATCGGGAGATGTGTTCAAATATGTCTCAGTTTTCGTACCCTGGTACTCGGGTGCAACTTTCCAGACGCTTTACTAACACTCTCCCCACTTGGAGAGTGAGTCCCTTTAACCTCCTGTTTGGTCCAGTTTGCAATTTCTGCGGAAGATGAACAGGAATAGCGAGAACCAATGAGAGACTAGCTGGAGGTGTCTGGACGGGCAAATTTAACTCTCATTTCCCACCAGGAAGAGGAATTAACCAAAGGCTCAGCGTGCCGTGCCGGATCCAGATTAGGGCCTGAAGCCATCCTGCGGTGTTGCGGCCAGCTCACAAGAAAGCGAGTTGAAGAAAGGAGCTCAGGGGCACTGTAATTCACAAACCTGCAGAGTTATAAATGACAGCTATCGTCCAAAAATAGACTGAAGTAAGGCTGCCAAGAGGACTTGAAAGCGGAGCAGAATTGCAGGAAACCGATTTCAGGAGGTAGACTGGAATTGCATTGAAAGCATAGGAAAAGAGGCAGAACGTCCACAATGATGCACTTGGCCAAAAAGGGCGTATGCGTTTTTTCCTGAATATATTCAGGAAAAAACACATACGCCCTTTTTGGCCAACCAAGCAAGCTTGCAAAGGAAATCTGCACTACAATGAAGTCTCACTTCCCCCCGGTCAAAAGGGCCATCTGAAAAAAGTGTAAAATCCAGAAAGGCAGGACAGGCCATGGAGAACTGGGAGCCTTGTTATGTTGTAGGGCGGGATGTAAATTGCCAACAGACACTGGGGAGAAGTGTATGGTGTTTCCTGAAACATCTAAAAAACAAAGCAACACAGCCTAGGGCACTTCCAGTTATGGTCCGATAGCTTGGGGAAATTAAAATCAAAAAGGCACAGCCACCCCAAAATTTGGGACGCCTCTGTTTACAAGAACCTCGTTTACAGTACAAGTTCAACATCGCAGAAAGTGAAAAATGGATAAAGAACTTGTGGTATTTACTTACAAAGCAATATCACTCTGCAATGAAATCTATGTCATCAGGCCCTTAGCAGCACAATGAGTGGATTCAGGTATGATGATTCTAACTGAAATAAGTCACACAGAAAAAGAAACATCATAAGATATCAGTAATACACGGAATGTAAACTTGGCTACACAGGAACTGAATTCCAGAACAGAACAGGGTCTCAAATTTAGAAAACCAACTTATGCTTGCTTAAGGGGAAAGGTGAGTTGGGGTGCTGCATAAAACCAGAGATTGAAATGAGCACAGATAAAGTTCCTTAAGCCAAATATGGAATAGACAAGAGCTACTCCTTGCTCAATGAAATGGACTCAAAACCGCGTATTAAACGCCTAAGAATGTACCTGACTAGTAAGTATCTTAAAACCTATGGATTGCTATGTCTCCGAAAGAGAATCAAGCATGTGTACAGGGTAATAAACGCAGCAGTGATAGGATTGGAGAGGTTCGGTGAGCAAATGAAGACCCTTTGAAGTCATATTGCATGGTACCCATTCCACGGGTTTCAACTACCCAGGTTTAAGGTATTCTTCCTTCAGCTAAAACATGCATGTGGAACCCAAGTCTGATCAACCATGTGAACGGGAGACGTGTTCAAATATGTCTCAGTTTTCGTACCCTGGTACTCGGGTGCAACATTCCAGATGCTTAACTAACACTCTCCCCACTTGGAGAGTGAGTCCCTTTAACCTCCTGTTTGGTCCAGTTTGCAATTTCTGCGGAAGATGAACAGGAATAGCGAGAACCAATGAGAGACTAGCTGGAGGTGTCTGGACGGGCAAATTTAACTCTCATTTCCCACCAGGAAGAGGAATTAACCAAAGGCTCAGCGTGCCGTGCCGGATCCAGATTAGGGCCTGAAGCCATCCTGCGGTGTTGCGGCCAGCTCACAAGAAAGCGAGTTGAAGAAAGGAGCTCAGGGGCACTGTAATTCACAAACCTGCAGAGTTATAAATGACAGCTATCGTCCAAAAATAGACTGAAGTAAGGCTGCCAAGAGGACTTGAAAGCGGAGCAGAATTGCAGGAAACCGATTTCAGGAGGTAGACTGGAATTGCATTGAAAGCATAGGAAAAGAGGCAGAACGTCCACAATGATGCACTTGGCCAAAAAGGGCGTATGCGTTTTTTCCTGAATATATTCAGGAAAAAACACATACGCCCTTTTTGGCCAACCAAGCAAGCTTGCAAAGGAAATCTGCACTACAATGAAGTCTCACTTCCCCCCGGTCAAAAGGGCCATCTGAAAAAAGTGTAAAATCCAGAAAGGCAGGACAGGCCATGGAGAACTGGGAGCCTTGTTATGTTGTAGGGCGGGATGTAAATTGCCAACAGACACTGGGGAGAAGTGTATGGTGTTTCCTGAAACATCTAAAAAACAAAGCAACACAGCCTAGGGCACTTCCAGTTATGGTCCGATAGCTTGGGGAAATTAAAATCAAAAAGGCACAGCCACCCCAAAATTTGGGACGCCTCTGTTTACAAGAACCTCGTTTACAGTACAAGTTCAACATCGCAGAAAGTGAAAAATGGATAAAGAACTTGTGGTATTTACTTACAAAGCAATATCACTCTGCAATGAAATCTATGTCATCAGGCCCTTAGCAGCACAATGAGTGGATTCAGGTATGATGATTCTAACTGAAATAAGTCACACAGAAAAAGAAACATCATAAGATATCAGTAATACACGGAATGTAAACTTGGCTACACAGGAACTGAATTCCAGAACAGAACAGGGTCTCAAATTTAGAAAACCAACTTATGCTTGCTTAAGGGGAAAGGTGAGTTGGGGTGCTGCATAAAACCAGAGATTGAAATGAGCACAGATAAAGTTCCTTAAGCCAAATATGGAATAGACAAGAGCTACTCCTTGCTCAATGAAATGGACTCAACACCGCGTATTAAACGCCTAAGAATGTACCTGACTAGTAAGTATCTTAAAACCTATGGATTGCTATGTCTCCGAAAGAGAATCAAGCATGTGTACAGGGTAATAAACGCAGCAGTGATAGGATTGGAGAGGTTCGGTGAGCAAATGAAGACCCTTTGAAGTCATATTGCATGGTACCCATTCCACGGGTTTCAACTACCCAGGTTTAAGGAATTCTTCCTTCAGCTAAAACATGCATGTGGAACCTAGAGTATGATCAACCATGTGATCGGGAGACGTGTTCAAATATGTCTCAGTTTTCGTACCCTGGTACTCGGGTGCAACATTCCAGACGCTTTACTAAAACTCTCCCGACTTGGAGAGTGAGTCCCTTTAACCTCCTGTTTGGTCCAGTTTGCAATTTCTGCGGAAGATGAACAGGAATAGCGAGAACCAATGAGAGACTAGCTGGAGGTGTCTGGACGGGCAAATTTAACTCTCATTTCCCGCCAGGAAGAGGAATTAACCAAAGGCTCAGCGTATCGTGCCGGATCCAGATTAGGGCCTGAAGCCATCCTGCGGTGTTGCGGCCAGCTCACAAGAAAACGAGTTGAAGAAAGGAGCTCAGGGGCACTATAATTCACAAACCTGCAGAGTTATAAATGACAGCTATCGTCCAAAAATAGACTGAAGTAAGGCTGCCAAGAGGACTTGAAAGCGGAGCAGAATTGCAGGAAACCGATTTCAGGAGGTAGACTGGACTTGCATTGAAAGCATAGGAAAAGAGGCAGAACGTCCACAATGATGCACTTGGCCAAAAAGGGCGTATGCGTTTATTCCTGAATATATTCAGGAAAAAACACATACGCCCTTTTTGGCCAACCAAGCAAGTTGCAAAGGAAATCTGCACTACAATGAAGTCTCACTTCCCCCCGGTCAAAAGGGCCATCTGAAAAAAGTGTAAAATCCAGAAAGGCAGGACAGGCCATGGAGAAATGGGAGCCTTGTTATGTTGATGGGCGGGATGTAAATTGCCAACAGACACTCGGGAGAAGTGTATGGTGTTTCCTGAAACATCTAAAAAACAAAGCAACAGAGCCTAGGGCACTTCCAGTTATGGTCCTATAGCTTAGGGAAATTAAAATCAAAAAGGCACAGCCACCCCAAAATTTGGGACGCCTCTGTTTACAAGAACCTCGTTTACAGTACAAGTTCAACATTGCAGAAAGTGAAAAATGGATAAAGAACTTGTGGTATTTACTTACAAAGCAATATCACTCAGCAATGAAATCTATGTCATCAGGCCCTTAGCAGCACAATGAGTGGATTCAGGTATGATGATTCTAACTGAAATAAGTCACACAGAAAAAGAAACATCATAAGATATCAGTAATACACGGAATGTAAACTTGGCTACACAGGAACTGAATTCCAGAACAGAACAGGGTCTCAAATTTAGAAAACCAACTTATGCTTGCTTAAGGGGAAAGGTGAGTTGGGGTGCTGCATAAAACCAGAGATTGAAATGAGCACCGATAAAGTTCCTTAAGCCAAATATGGAATAGACAAGAGCTACTCCGTGCTCAACAAAATGGACTCAACACCGCATATTAAACGCCTAAGAATGTACCTGACTAGTAAGTATCTTAAAACCTATGGATTGCTATGTCTCCGAAAGAGAATCAAGCATGTGTACAGGGGCATAAACGCAGCAGTGATAGGATTGGAGAGGTTCGGTGAGCAAATGAAGACCCTTTGAAGTCATATTGCATGGTACCCATTCCACGGGTTTCAACTACCCAGGTTTAAGGTATTCTTCCTTCAGCTAAAACATGCATGTGGAACCTAGAGTATGATCAACCATGTGATCGGGAGATGTGTTAAAATATGTCTCAGTTTTCGTACCCTGGTACTCGGGTGCAACATTCCAGACGCTTTACTAACACTCTCCCCACTTGGAGAGTGAGTCCCTTTAACCTCCTGTTTGGTCCAGTTTGCAATTTCTGCGGAAGATGAACAGGAATAGCGAGAACCAATGAGAGACTAGCTGGAGGTGTCTGGACGGGCAAATTTAACTCTCATTTCCCACCAGGAAGAGGAATTAACCAAAGGCTCAGCGTGCCGTGCCGGATCCAGATTAGGGCCTGAAGCCATCCTGCGGTGTTGCGGCCAGCTCACAAGAAAGCGAGTTGAAGAAAGGAGCTCAGGGGCACTGTAATTCACAAACCTGCAGAGTTATAAATGACAGCTATCGTCCAAAAATATACTGAAGTAAGGCTGCCAAGAGGACTTGAAAGCGGAGCAGAATTGCAGGAAACCGATTTCAGGAGGTAGACTGGACTTGCATTGAAAGCATAGGAAAAGAGGCAGAACGTCCACAATGATGCACTTGGCCAAAAAGGGCGTATGCGTTTATTACTGAATATATTCAGGAAAAAACACATACGCCCTTTTTGGCCAACCAAGCAAGCTTGCAAAGGAAATCTGCACTACAATGAAGTCTCACTTCCCCCCGGTCAAAAGGGCCATCTGAAAAAAGTGTAAAATCCAGAAAGGCAGGACAGGCCATGGAGAACTGGGAGCCTTGTTATGTTGATGGGCGGGATGTAAATTGCCAACAGACACTCGGGAGAAGTGTATGGTGTTTCCTGAAACATCTAAAAAACAAAGCAACAGAGCCTAGGGCACTTCCAGTTATGGTCCTATAGCTTAGGGAAATTAAAATCAAAAAGGCACAGCCACCCCAAAATTTGGGACGCCTCTGTTTACAAGAACCTCGTTTACAGTACAAGTTCAACATCGCAGAAAGTGAAAAATGGATAAAGAACTTGTGGTATTTACTTACAAAGCAATATCACTCAGCAATGAAATCTATGTCATCAGGCCCTTAGCAGCACAATGAGTGGATTCAGGTATGATGATTCTAACTGAAATAAGTCACACAGAAAAAGAAACATCATAAGATATCAGTAATACACGGAATGTAAACTTGGCTACACAGGAACTGAATTCCAGAACAGAACAGGGTCTCAAATTTAGAAAACCAACTTATGCTTGCTTAAGGGGAAAGGTGAGTTGGGGTGCTGCATAAAACCAGAGATTGAAATGAGCACCGATAAAGTTCCTTAAGCCAAATATGGAATAGACAAGAGCTACTCCTTGCTCAACAAAATGGACTCAACACCGCATATTAAACGCCTAAGAATGTACCTGACTAGTAAGTATCTTAAAACCTATGGATTGCTATGTCTCCGAAAGAGAATCAAGCATGTGTACAGGGGCATAAACGCAGCAGTGATAGGATTGGAGAGGTTCGGTGAGCAAATGAAGACCCTTTGAAGTCATATTGCATGGTACCCATTCCACGGGTTTCAAC
The DNA here is from genome assembly GCF_951394435.1 of Stenella coeruleoalba. Classification (NCBI taxonomy): domain Eukaryota; kingdom Metazoa; phylum Chordata; class Mammalia; order Artiodactyla; family Delphinidae; genus Stenella; species Stenella coeruleoalba. The sequence continues at coordinate 321,228 of NW_027646161.1, read as the reverse complement.
TACCCAGGTTTAAGGTATTCTTCCTTCAGCTAAAACATGCATGTGGAACCTAGAGTATGATCAACCATGTGATCGGGAGATGTGTTCAAATATGTCTCAGTTTTCGTACCCTGGTACTCGGGTGCAACATTCCAGACGCTTTACTAACACTCTCCCCACTTGGAGAGTGAGTCCCTTTAACCTCCTGTTTGGTCCAGTTTGCAATTTCTGCGGAAGATGAACAGGAATAGCGAGAACCAATGAGAGACTAGCTGGAGGTGTCTGGACGGGCAAATTTAACTCTCATTTCCCACCAGGAAGAGGAATTAACCAAAGGCTCAGCGTGCCGTGCCAGATCCAGATTAGGGCCTGAAGCCATCCTGCGGTGTTGCGGCCAGCTCACAAGAAAGCGAGTTGAAGAAAGGAGCTCAGGGGCACTGTAATTCACAAACCTGCAGAGTTATAAATGACAGCTATCGTCCAAAAATAGACTGAAGTAAGGCTGCCAAGAGGACTTGAAAGCGGAGCAGAATTGCAGGAAACCGATTTCAGGAGGTAGACTGGACTTGCATTGAAAGCATAGGAAAAGAGGCAGAACGTCCACAATGATGCACTTGGCCAAAAAGGGCGTATGCGTTTATTCCTGAATATATTCAGGAAAAAACACATACGCCCTTTTTGGCCAACCAAGCAAGCTTGCAAAGGAAATCTGCACTACAATGAAGTCTCACTTCCCCCCGGTCAAAAGGGCCATCTGAAAAAAGTGTAAAATCCAGAAAGGCAGGACAGGCCATGGAGAACTGGGAGCCTTGTTATGTTGATGGGCGGGATGTAAATTGCCAACAGACACTCGGGAGAAGTGTATGGTGTTTCCTGAAACATCTAAAAAACAAAGCAACAGAGCCTAGGGCACTTCCAGTTATGGTCCTATAGCTTAGGGAAATTAAAATCAAAAAGGCACAGCCACCCCAAAATTTGGGACGCCTCTGTTTACAAGAACCTCGTTTACAGTACAAGTTCAACATCGCAGAAAGTGAAAAATGGATAAAGAACTTGTGGTATTTACTTACAAAGCAATATCACTCAGCAATGAAATCTATGTCATCAGGCCCTTAGCAGCACAATGAGTGGATTCAGGTATGATGATTCTAACTGAAATAAGTCACACAGAAAAAGAAACATCATAAGATATCAGTAATACACGGAATGTAAACTTGGCTACACAGGAACTGAATTCCAGAACAGAACAGGGTCTCAAATTTAGAAAACCAACTTATGCTTGCTTAAGGGGAAAGGTGAGTTGGGGTGCTGCATAAAACCAGAGATTGAAATGAGCACCGATAAAGTTCCTTAAGCCAAATATGGAATAGACAAGAGCTACTCCTTGCTCAACAAAATGGACTCAACACCGCATATTAAACGCCTAAGAATGTACCTGACTAGTAAGTATCTTAAAACCTATGGATTGCTATGTCTCCGAAAGAGAATCAAGCATGTGTACAGGGGCATAAACGCAGCAGTGATAGGATTGGAGAGGTTCGGTGAGCAAATGAAGACCCTTTGAAGTCATATTGCATGGTACCCATTCCACGGGTTTCAACTACCCAGGTTTAAGGTATTCTTCCTTCAGCTAAAACATGCATGTGGAACCTAGAGTATGATCAACCATGTGATCGGGAGATGTGTTCAAATATGTCTCAGTTTTCGTACCCTGGTACTCGGGTGCAACATTCCAGACACTTTACTAACACTCTCCCCACTTGGAGAGTGAGTCCCTTTAACCTCCTGTTTGGTCCAGTTTGCAATTTCTGCGGAAGATGAACAGGAATAGCGAGAACCAATGAGAGACTAGCTGGAGGTGTCTGGACGGGCAAATTTAACTCTCATTTCCCACCAGGAAGAGGAATTAACCAAAGGCTCAGCGTGCCGTGCCGGATCCAGATTAGGGCCTGAAGCCATCCTGCGGTGTTGCGGCCAGCTCACAAGAAAGCGAGTTGAAGAAAGGAGCTCAGGGGCACTGTAATTCACAAACCTGCAGAGTTATAAATGACAGCTATCGTCCAAAAATATACTGAAGTAAGGCTGCCAAGAGGACTTGAAAGCGGAGCAGAATTGCAGGAAACCGATTTCAGGAGGTAGACTGGAATTGCATTGAAAGCATAGGAAAAGAGGCAGAACGTCCACAATGATGCACTTGGCCAAAAAGGGCGTATGCGTTTTTTCCTGAATATATTCAGGAAAAAACACATACGCCCTTTTTGGCCAACCAAGCAAGCTTGCAAAGGAAATCTGCACTACAATGAAGTCTCACTTCCCTCCGGTCAAAAGGGCCATCTGAAAAAAGTGTAAAATCCAGAAAGGCAGGACAGGCCATGGAGAACTGGGAGCCTTGTTATGTTGTAGGGCGGGATGTAAATTGCCAACAGACACTCGGGAGAAGTGTATGGTGTTTCCTGAAACATCTAAAAAACAAAGCAACACAGCCTAGGGCACTTCCAGTTATGGTCCGATAGCTTAGGGAAATTAAAATCAAAAAGGCACAGCCACCCCAAAATTTGGGACGCCTCTGTTTACAAGAACCTCGTTTACAGTACAAGTTCAACATCGCAGAAAGTGAAAAATGGATAAAGAACTTGTGGTATTTACTTACAAAGCAATATCACTCTGCAATGAAATCTATGTCATCAGGCCCTTAGCAGCACAATGAGTGGATTCAGGTATGATGATTCTAACTGAAATAAGTCACACAGAAAAAGAAACATCATAAGATATCAGTAATACACGGAATGTAAACTTGGCTACACAGGAACTGAATTCCAGAACAGAACAAGGTCTCAAATTTAGAAAACCAACTTATGCTTGCTTAAGGGGAAAGGTGAGTTGGGGTGCTGCATAAAACCAGAGATTGAAATGAGCACAGATAAAGTTCCTTAAGCCAAATATGGAATAGACAAGAGCTACTCCTTGCTCAATGAAATGGACTCAACACCGCGTATTAAACGCCTAAGAATGTACCTGACTAGTAAGTATCTTAAAACCTATGGATTGCTATGTCTCCGAAAGAGAATCAAGCGTGTGTACAGGGTAATAAACGCAGCAGTGATAGGATTGGAGAGGTTCGGTGAGCAAATGAAGACCCTTTGAAGTCATATTGCATGGTACCCATTCCACGGGTTTCAACTACCCAGGTTTAAGGAATTCTTCCTTCAGCTAAAACATGCATGTGGAACCTAGAGTATGATCAACCATGTGATCGGGAGACGTGTTCAAATATGTCTCAGTTTTCGTACCCTGGTACTCGGGTGCAACATTCCAGACGCTTTACTAAAACTCTCCCGACTTGGAGAGTGAGTCCCTTTAACCTCCTGTTTGGTCCAGTTTGCAATTTCTGCGGAAGATGAACAGGAATAGCGAGAACCAATGAGAGACTAGCTGGAGGTGTCTGGACGGGCAAATTTAACTCTCATTTCCCGCCAGGAAGAGGAATTAACCAAAGGCTCAGCGTATCATGCCGGATCCAGATTAGGGCCTGAAGCCATCCTGCGGTGTTGCGGCCAGCTCACAAGAAAGCGAGTTGAAGAAAGGAGCTCAGGGGCACTGTAATTCACAAACCTGCAGAGTTATAAATGACAGCTATCGTCCAAAAATATACTGAAGTAAGGCTGCCAAGAGGACTTGAAAGCGGAGCAGAATTGCAGGAAACCGATTTCAGGAGGTAGACTGGACTTGCATTGAAAGCATAGGAAAAGAGGCAGAACGTCCACAATGATGCACTTGGCCAAAAAGGCCGTATGCGTTTATTCCTGAATATATTCAGGAAAAAACACATACGCCCTTTTTGGCCAACCAAGCAAGCTTGCAAAGGAAATCTGCACTACAATGAAGTCTCACTTCCCCCCGGTCAAAAGGGCCATCTGAAAAAAGTGTAAAATCCAGAAAGGCAGGACAGGCCATGGAGAACTGGGAGCCTTGTTATGTTGATGGGCGGGATGTAAATTGCCAACAGACACTCGGGAGAAGTGTATGGTGTTTCCTGAAACATCTAAAAAACAAAGCAACAGAGCCTAGGGCACTTCCAGTTATGGTCCTATAGCTTAGGGAAATTAAAATCAAAAAGGCACAGCCACCCCAAAATTTGGGACGCCTCTGTTTACAAGAACCTCGTTTACAGTACAAGTTCAACATTGCAGAAAGTGAAAAATGGATAAAGAACTTGTGGTATTTACTTACAAAGCAATATCACTCAGCAATGAAATCTATGTCATCAGGCCCTTAGCAGCACAATGAGTGGATTCAGGTATGATGATTCTAACTGAAATAAGTCACACAGAAAAAGAAACATCATAAGATATCAGTAATACACGGAATGTAAACTTGGCTACACAGGAACTGAATTCCAGAACAGAACAGGGTCTCAAATTTAGAAAACCAACTTATGCTTGCTTAAGGGGAAAGGTGAGTTGGGGTGCTGCATAAAACCAGAGATTGAAATGAGCACAGATAAAGTTCCTTAAGCCAAATATGGAATAGACAAGAGCTACTCCTTGCTCAACGAAATGGACTCAACACCCCATATTAAACGCCTAAGAATGTACCTGACTAGTAAGTATCTTAAAACCTATGGATTGCTATGTCTCCAAAAGAGAATCAACCGTGTGTACAGGGTCATAAACGCAGCAGTGATAGGATTGGAGAGGTTCGGTGAGCAAATGAAGACCCTTTGAAGTCATATTGCATGGTACCCATTGCACGGGTCTCAACTCTCCAGGTTTAAGGTATTCTTCCTTCAGCTAAAACATGCATGTGGAACCCAGAGTATGTTCAACCGTGTGAACGGGAGACGTGTTCAAATTTGTCTCAGTTTTCCTCCCCTGGTACTCGGGTGCAACATTCCAGACGCTTTACTAACACTCTCCCCACTTGGAGAGTCAGCACCTTTAACCTCCTGTTTGGCCCAGTTTGCAATTTCTGCGGAAGATGAACAGGAATAGGGAGAACCAATGAGAGACTAGCTGGAGGTGTCTGGACGGGCAAATTTAACTCTCATTTCCCACCAGGAAGAGGAAATAACCAAAGGCTCAGCGTGCCGTGCCGGAACCAGATTAGGGCCTGAAGCCACCCTGCGGTGTTGCGGCCAGCTCAAAAGAAAGCGAGTTGAAGAAAGGAGCTCAGGGGCACTGTAATTCACAAACCTGCAGAGTTATAAATGACAGCTATCGTCCAAAAATATACTGAAGTATGGCTGCCAAGAGGACTTGAAAGCGGGGCAGAATTGCAGGAAACCGATTTCAGGAGGTAGACTGGAATTGCATTGAAAGCATAGGAAAAGAGGCAGAACGTCCACAATGATGCACTTGGCCAAAAAGGGCGTATGCGTTTTTTCCTGAATATATTCAGGAAAAAACGCATACGCCCTTTTTGGCCAACCAAGCAAGCTTGCAAAGGAAATCTGCACTACAATGAAGTCTCACTTCCCCCCGGTCAAAAGGGCCATCTGAAAAAAGTGTAACATCCAGAAAGGCAGGACAGGCCATGGAGACCTGGGAGCCTTGTTATGCTGATGGGCGGGATGTAAATTGCCAACAGACACTCGGGAGAAGTGTATGGTGTTTCCTGAAACATCTAAAAAACAAAGCAACAGAGCCTAGGGCACTTCCACTTATGGTCCTATAGCTTAGGGAAATTAAAATCAAAAAGACACAGCCACCCAAAGTTTGGGACGCCTCTGTTTACAAGAACCTCATTTACCGTACAAGTTCAATATCACAGAAAGTGAAAAATGGATAAAGAACTTGTGGTACTTACGTACAATGCAGTATCACTCAGCAATGAAATCTATGTCATCAGGCCCATAGCAGCATAATGAGTGGATTCAGGTACGATGATTCTAACTGAAATAAGTCACACAGAAAAAGAAACATCAAAAGATATCACTAATACACGGAATGTAACTTGGCTACACAGGAACTGAATTCCAAAACAGAACAGGGTCTCAAATTTAGAAAACCAACTTATGCTTGCTTAAGGGGAAAGGTGAGTTGGGGTGCTGCATAAAACCAGAGATTGAAATGAGCACAGATAAAGTTCCTTAAGCCAAATATGGAATAGACAAGAGCTACTCCTTGCTCAACGAAATGGACTCAACACCGCATATTAAACGCCTAAGAATGTACCTGACTAGTAAGTATCTTAAAACCTATGGATTGCTATGTCTCTGAAAGAGAATCAAGCGTGTGTAAAGGGGCATAAATGCAGCAGTGATAGGATTGGAGAGGTTCGGTGAGCAAATGAAGACCCGTTGAAGTCATATTGCATGGTACCCATTCCACGGGTCTCAACTCTCCAGGTGTAAGGTATTCTTCCTTCAGCTAAAACATGCATGTGGAACCCAGAGTATGATCAACCGTGTGAACTGGAGACGTGTTCAAATATGTCTCAGTTTTCCTCCCCTGGTACTCGGGTGCAACATTCCAGACGCTTTACTAACACTCTCCCGACTTGGAGAGTCAGTCCCTTTAACCTCCTGTTTGGCCCAGTTTGCAATTTCTGCGGAAGATGAACAGGAATAGCGAGAACCAATGAGAGACTAGCTGGAGGTGTCTGGACGGGCAAATTTAACTCTCATTTCCCACCAGGAAGAGGAATTAACCAAAGGCTCAGCGTGCCGTGCCGGAAACAGATTAGGGCCTGAAGCCATCCTGCGGTGTTGCGGCCAGCTCACAAGAAAGCGAGTTGAAGAAAGGAGCTCAGGGGCACTGTAATTCACAAACCTGCAGAGTTATAAATGACAGCTATCGTCCAAAAATAGACTGAAGTAAGGCTGCCAAGAGGACTTGAAAGCGGGGCAGAATTGCAGGAAACCGATTTCAGGAGGTAGACTGGAATTGCATTGAAAGCATAGGAAAAGAGGCAGAACGTCCACAATGATGCACTTGGCCAAAAAGGGCGTATGCGTTTTTTCCTGAATATATTCAGGAAAAAACGCATACGCCCTTTTTGGCCAACCAAGCAAGCTTGCAAAGGAAATCTGCACTACAATGAAGTCTCACTTCCCCCCGGTCAAAAGGGCCATCTGTAAAAAGTGTAAAATCCAGAAAGGCAGGACAGGCCATGGAGAACTGGGAGCCTTGTTATGCTGATGGGCGCGATGTAAATTGCCAACAGACACTTGGGAGAAGTGTATGGTGTTTCCTGAAACATCTAAAAAACAAAGCAACAGAGCCTAGGGCACTTCCACTTATGGTCCTATAGCTTAGGGAAATTAAAATCAAAAAGACACAGCCACCCCAAAGTTTGGGACGCCTCTGTTTACAAGAACCTCATTTACCGTACAAGTTCAATATCACAGAAAGTGAAAAATGGATAAAGAACTTGTGGTACTTACGTACAATGCAGTATCACTCAGCAATGAAATCTATGTCATCAGGCCCATAGCAGCATAATGAGTGGATTCAGGTACGATGATTCTAACTGAAATAAGTCACACAGGAAAAGAAACATCATAAGATATCACTAATACACGGAATGTAAACTTGGCTACAAAGGAACTGAATTCCAAAACAGAACAGCGTCTCAAATTGAGAAAACCAACTTATGCTTGCTTAAGGGGAAAGGTGAGTTGGGGTGCTGCATAAAACCAGAGATTGAAATGAGCACAGATAAAGTTCCTTAAGCCAAATATGGTTTAGACAAGAACTACTCCTTGCTCAACGAAATGGACTCAACACCCCATATTAAACGCCTAAGAATGTACCTGACTAGTAAGTATCTTAAAACCTATGGATTGCTATGTCTCCAAAAGAGAATCAAGCGTGTGTACAGGGGCATAAACGCAGCAGTGATAGGATTGGAGAGGTTCAGTGAGCAAATGAAGACCCTTTGAAGTCATATTGCATGGTACACATTCCACGGGTCTCAACTCTCCAGGTTTAAGGTATTCTTCCTTCAGCTAAAACATGCATGTGGAACCCAGAGTATGATCAACCGTGTGAACGGGAGACGTGTTCAAATATGTCTCAGTTTTCCTCGCCTGGTACTCGGGTGCAACATTCCAGACGCTTTACTAACACTCTCCCCACTTGGAGAGTCAGCGCCTTTAACCTCCTGTTTGGACCAGTTTGCAATTTCTGAGGAAGATGAACAGGAATAGGGAGAACCAATGAGAGACTAGCTGGAGGTGTCTGGACGGGCAAATTTAACTCTCATTTCCCACCAGGAAGAGGAAATAACCAAAGACTCAGCGTGCCGTGCCGGAAGCAGATTAGGGCCTGAAGCCATCCTGCGGTGTTGCGGCCAGCGCACAAGAAAGCGAGTTGAAGAAAGGAGTTCAGGGGCACTGTAATTCACAAAACTGCTGAGATATAAATGACAGCTATCGTCCAAAAATATACTGAAGTAAGGCTGCCAAGAGGACTTGAAAGCGGGGCAGAATTGCAGGAAACCGATTTCAGAAGGTAAACTGGAATTTCATTGAAAGTATACGAAAAGAGGCAGAACGTCCACAATGATGCACTTGGCCAAAAAGGGCGTATGCGTTTTTTCCTGAATATATTCAGGAAAAAACGCATACGCCCTTTTTGGCCAACCAAGCAAGCTTGCAAAGGAAATCTGCACTACAATGAAGTCTCACTTCCCCCCGGTCAAAAGGGCCATCTGAAAAAAGTGTAAAATCCAGAAAGGCAGGACAGGCCATGGAGAACTGGGAGCCTTGTTATGCTGATGGGCGGGATGTAAATTGCCAACAGACACTCGGGAGAAGTGTATGGTGTTTCCTGAAACATCGAAAAAACAAAGCAACAGAGCCTAGGGCATTTCCACTTATGGTCCTATAGCTTAGGGAAATTAAAATCAAAAAGACACAGCCACCCCAAATTTGGGATGCCTCTGTTTACAAGAACCTCGTTTACCGTACAAGTTCAATATCACAGAAAGTGAAAAATGGATAAAGAAGTTGTGGTACTTACGTACAATGCAGTATCACTCAGCAATGAAATCTATGTCATCAGGCCCATAGCAGCATAATGAGTGGATTCAGGTACGATGATTCTAACTGAAATAAGTCACACAGAAAAAGAAACATCAAAAGATATCACTAATACACGGAATGTAACTTGGCTACACAGGAACTGAATTCCAAAACAGAACAGGGTCTCAAATTTAGAAAACCAACTTATGCTTGCTTAAGGGGAAAGGTGAGTTGGGGTGCTGCATAAAACCAGAGATTGAAATGAGCACAGATAAAGTTCCTTAAGCCAAATATGGAATAGACAAGAGCTACTCCTTGCTCAACGAAATGGACTCAACACCGCATATTAAACGCCTAAGAATGTACCTGACTAGTAAGTATCTTAAAACCTATGGATTGCTATGTCTCTGAAAGAGAATCAAGCGTGTGTACAGGGGCATAAATGCAGCAGTGATAGGATTGGAGAGGTTCGGTGAGCAAATGAAGACCCTTTGAAGTCATATTGCATGGTACCCATTCCACGGGTCTCAACTCTCCAGGTGTAAGGTATTCTTCCTTCAGCTAAAACATGCATGTGGAACCCAGAGTATGATCAACCGTGTGAACTGGAGACGTGTTCAAATATGTCTCAGTTTTCCTCCCCTGGTACTCGGGTGCAACATTCCAGACGCTTTACTAACACTCTCCCGACTTGGAGAGTCAGTCCCTTTAACCTCCTGTTTGGCCCAGTTTGCAATTTCTGCGGAAGATGAACAGGAATAGCGAGAACCAATGAGAGACTAGCTGGAGGTGTCTGGACGGGCAAATTTAACTCTCATTTCCCACCAGGAAGAGGAATTAACCAAAGGCTCAGCGTGCCGTGCCGGAAACAGATTAGGGCCTGAAGCCATCCTGCGGTGTTGCGGCCAGCTCACAAGAAAGCGAGTTGAAGAAAGGAGCTCAGGGGCACTGTAATTCACAAACCTGCAGAGTTATAAATGACAGCTATCGTCCAAAAATAGACTGAAGTAAGGCTGCCAAGAGGACTTGAAAGCGGGGCAGAATTGCAGGAAACCGATTTCAGGAGGTAGACTGGAATTGCATTGAAAGCATAGGAAAAGAGGCAGAACGTCCACAATGATGCACTTGGCCAAAAAGGGCGTATGCGTTTTTTCCTGAATATATTCAGGAAAAAACGCATACGCCCTTTTTGGCCAACCAAGCAAGCTTGCAAAGGAAATCTGCACTACAATGAAGTCTCACTTCCCCCCGGTCAAAAGGGCCATCTGTAAAAAGTGTAAAATCCAGAAAGGCAGGACAGGCCATGGAGAACTGGGAGCCTTGTTATGCTGATGGGCGCGATGTAAATTGCCAACAGACACTTGGGAGAAGTGTATGGTGTTTCCTGAAACATCTAAAAAACAAAGCAACAGAGCCTAGGGCACTTCCACTTATGGTCCTATAGCTTAGGGAAATTAAAATCAAAAAGACACAGCCACCCCAAAGTTTGGGACGCCTCTGTTTACAAGAACCTCATTTACCGTACAAGTTCAATATCACAGAAAGTGAAAAATGGATAAAGAACTTGTGGTACTTACGTACAATGCAGTATCACTCAACAATGAAATCTATGTCATCAGGCCCATAGCAGCATAATGAGTGGATTCAGGTACGATGATTCTAACTGAAATAAGTCACACAGGAAAAGAAACATCATAAGATATCACTAATACACGGAATGTAAACTTGGCTACAAAGGAACTGAATTCCAAAACAGAACAGCGTCTCAAATTGAGAAAACCAACTTATGCTTGCTTAAGGGGAAAGGTGAGTTGGGGTGCTGCATAAAACCAGAGATTGAAATGAGCACAGATAAAGTTCCTTAAGCCAAATATGGTTTAGACAAGAACTACTCCTTGCTCAACGAAATGGACTCAACACCCCATATTAAACGCCTAAGAATGTACCTGACTAGTAAGTATCTTAAAACCTATGGATTGCTATGTCTCCAAAAGAGAATCAAGCGTGTGTACAGGGGCATAAACGCAGCAGTGATAGGATTGGAGAGGTTCAGTGAGCAAATGAAGACCCTTTGAAGTCATATTGCATGGTACACATTCCACGGGTCTCAACTCTCCAGGTTTAAGGTATTCTTCCTTCAGCTAAAACATGCATGTGGAACCCAGAGTATGATCAACCGTGTGAACGGGAGACGTGTTCAAATATGTCTCAGTTTTCCTCGCCTGGTACTCGGGTGCAACATTCCAGACGCTTTACTAACACTCTCCCCACTTGGAGAGTCAGCGCCTTTAACCTCCTGTTTGGACCAGTTTGCAATTTCTGAGGAAGATGAACAGGAATAGGGAGAACCAATGAGAGACTAGCTGGAGGTGTCTGGACGGGCAAATTTAACTCTCATTTCCCACCAGGAAGAGGAAATAACCAAAGACTCAGCGTGCCGTGCCGGAAGCAGATTAGGGCCTGAAGCCATCCTGCGGTGTTGCGGCCAGCGCACAAGAAAGCGAGTTGAAGAAAGGAGTTCAGGGGCACTGTAATTCACAAAACTGCTGAGATATAAATGACAGCTATCGTCCAAAAATATACTGAAGTAAGGCTGCCAAGAGGACTTGAAAGCGGGGCAGAATTGCAGGAAACCGATTTCAGAAGGTAAACTGGAATTTCATTGAAAGTATACGAAAAGAGGCAGAACGTCCACAATGATGCACTTGGCCAAAAAGGGCGTATGCGTTTTTTCCTGAATATATTCAGGAAAAAACGCATACGCCCTTTTTGGCCAACCAAGCAAGCTTGCAAAGGAAATCTGCACTACAATGAAGTCTCACTTCCCCCCGGTCAAAAGGGCCATCTGAAAAAAGTGTAAAATCCAGAAAGGCAGGACAGGCCATGGAGAACTGGGAGCCTTGTTATGCTGATGGGCGGGATGTAAATTGCCAACAGACACTCGGGAGAAGTGTATGGTGTTTCCTGAAACATCGAAAAAACAAAGCAACAGAGCCTAGGGCATTTCCACTTATGGTCCTATAGCTTAGGGAAATTAAAATCAAAAAGACACAGCCACCCCAAATTTGGGATGCCTCTGTTTACAAGAACCTCGTTTACCGTACAAGTTCAATATCACAGAAAGTGAAAAATGGATAAAGAAGTTGTGGTACTTACGTACAATGCAGTATCACTCAGCAATGAAATCTATGTCATCAGGCCCTTAGCAGCACAATGAGTGGATTCAGGTATGATGATTCTAACTGAAATAAGTCACACAGAAAAAGAAACATCATAAGATATCATTAATACACGGAATGTAAACTTGGCTACACAGGAACTGAATTCCAGAACAGAACAGGGTCTCAAATTTAGAAAACCAACTTATGCTTGCTTAAGGGGAAAGGTGAGTTGGGGTGCTGCATAAAACCAGAGATTGAAATGAGCACAGATAAAGTTCCTTAAGCCAAATATGGAATAGACAAGAGCTACTCCTTGCTCAACGAAATGGACTCAACACCGCATATTAAACGCCTAAGAATGTACCTGACTAGTAAGTATCTTAAAACCTATGGATTGCTATGTCTCCAAAAGAGAATCAAGCGTGTGTACAGGGGCATAAACGCAGCAGTGATAGGATTGGAGAGGTTCGGTGAGCAAATGAAGACCCTTTGAAGTCATATTGCATGGTACCCATTCCACGGGTTTCAACTACCCAGGTTTAAGGTATTCTTCCTTCAGCTAAAACATGCATGTGGAACCTAGAGTATGATCAACCATGTGATCGGGAGACGTGTTCAAATATGTCTCAGTTTTCGTACCCTGGTACTCGGGTGCAACATTCCAGATGCTTAACTAACACTCTCCCGACTTGGAGAGTCAGTCCCTTTAACCTCCTGTTTGGCCCAGTTTGCAATTTCTGCGGAAGATGAACAGGAATAGCGAGAACCAATGAGAGACTAGCTGGAGGTGTCTGGACGGGCAAATTAACTCTCATTTCCCACCAGGAAGAGGAATTAACCAAAGGCTCAGCGTGCCGTGCCGGAACCAGATTAGGGCCTGAAGCCATCCTGCGGTGTTGCGGCCAGGTCACAAGAAAGCGAGTTGAAGAAAGGAGCTCAGGGGCACTGTAATTCACAAACCTGCAGAGTTATAAATGACAGCTATCGTCCAAAAATAAACTGAAGTAAGGCTGCCAAGAGGACTTGAAAGCGGGGCAGAATTGCAGGAAACCGATTTCAGGAGGTAGACTGGAATTGCATTGAAAGCATAGGAAAAGAGGCAGAACGTCCACAATGATGCACTTGGCCAAAAAGGGCGTATGCGTTTTTTCCTGAATATATTCAGGAAAAAACGCATACGCCCTTTTTGGCCAACCAAGCAAGCTTGCAAAGGAAATCTGCACTACAATGAAGTCTCACTTCCCCCCGGTCAAAAGGGCCATCTGTAAAAAGTGTAAAATCCAGAAAGGCAGGACAGGCCATGGAGAACTGGGAGCCTTGTTATGCTGATGGGCGCGATGTAAATTGCCAACAGACACTTGGGAGAAGTGTATGGTGTTTCCTGAAACATCTAAAAAACAAAGCAACAGAGCCTAGGGCACTTCCACTTATGGTCCTATAGCTTAGGGAAATTAAAATCAAAAAGACACAGCCACCCCAAAGTTTGGGACGCCTCTGTTTACAAGAACCTCATTTACCGTACAAGTTCAATATCACAGAAAGTGAAAAATGGATAAAGAACTTGTGGTACTTACGTACAATGCAGTATCACTCAGCAATGAAATCTATGTCATCAGGCCCATAGCAGCATAATGAGTGGATTCAGGTACGATGATTCTAACTGAAATAAGTCACACAGAAAAAGAAACATCATAAGATATCACTAATACACGGAATGTAAACTTGGCTACACAGGAACTGAATTCCAAAACAGAACAGCGTCTCAAATTGAGAAAACCAACTTATGCTTGCTTAAGGGGAAAGGTGAGTTGGGGTGCTGCATAAAACAAGAGATTGAAATGAGCACAGATAAAGTTCCTTAAGCCAAATATGGTTTAGACAAGAACTACTCCTTGCTCAACGAAATGGACTCAACACCCCATATTAAACGCCTAAGAATGTACCTGACTAGTAAGTATCTTAAAACCTATGGATTGCTATGTCTCCAAAAGAGAATCAAGCGTGTGTACAGGGGCATAAACGCAGCAGTGATAGGATTGGAGAGGTTCGGTGAGCAAATGAAGACCCTTTGAAGTCATATTGCATGGTACACATTCCACGGGTCTCAACTCTCCAGGTTTAAGGTATTCTTCCTTCAGCTAAAACATGCATGTGGAACCCAGAGTATGATCAACCGTGTGAACGGGAGACGTGTTCAAATATGTCTCAGTTTTCCTCGCCTGGTACTCGGGTGCAACATTCCAGACGCTTTACTAACACTCTCCCCACTTGGAGAGTCAGCGCCTTTAACCTCCTGTTTGGACCAGTTTGCAATTTCTGAGGAAGATGAACAGGAATAGGGAGAACCAATGAGAGACTAGCTGGAGGTGTCTGGACGGGCAAATTTAACTCTCATTTCCCACCAGGAAGAGGAAATAACCAAAGACTCAGCGTGCCGTGCCGGAACCAGATTAGGGCCTGAAGCCATCCTGCGGTGTTGCGGCCAGCGCACAAGAAAGCGAGTTGAAGAAAGGAGTTCAGGGGCACTGTAATTCACAAAACTGCTGAGATATAAATGACAGCTATCGTCCAAAAATATACCGAAGTAAGGCTGCCAAGAGGACTTGAAAGCGGGGCAGAATTGCAGGAAACCGATTTCAGAAGGTAAACTGGAATTTCATTGAAAGTATACGAAAAGAGGCAGAACGTCCACAATGATGCACTTGGCCAAAAAGGGCGTATGCGTTTTTTCCTGAATATATTCAGGAAAAAACGCATACGCCCTTTTTGGCCAACCAAGCAAGCTTGCAAAGGAAATCTGCACTACAATGAAGTCTCACTTCCCCCCGGTCAAAAGGGCCATCTGAAAAAAGTGTAAAATCCAGAAAGGCAGGACAGGCCATGGAGAACTGGGAGCCTTGTTATGCTGATGGGCGGGATGTAAATTGCCAACAGACACTCGGGAGAAGTGTATGGTGTTTCCTGAAACATCGAAAAAACAAAGCAACAGAGCCTAGGGCATTTCCACTTATGGTCCTATAGCTTAGGGAAATTAAAATCAAAAAGACACAGCCACCCCAAATTTGGGATGCCTCTGTTTACAAGAACCTCGTTTACCGTACAAGTTCCATATCACAGAAAGTGAAAAATGGATAAAGAAGTTGTGGTACTTACGTACAATGCAGTATCACTCAGCAATGAAATCTATGTCATCAGGCCCTTAGCAGCACAATGAGTGGATTCAGGTATGATGATTCTAACTGAAATAAGTCACACAGAAAAAGAAACATCATAAGATATCAGTAATACACGGAATGTAAACTTGGCTACACAGGAACTGAATTCCAGAACAGAACAGGGTCTCAAATTTAGAAAACCAACTTATGCTTGCTTAAGGGGAAAGGTGAGTTCGGGTGCTGCATAAAACCAGAGATTGAAATGAGCACAGATAAAGTTCCTTAAGCCAAATATGGAATAGACAAGAGCTACTCCTTGCTCAACGAAATGGACTCAACACCGCATATTAAACGCCTAAGAATGTACCTGACTAGTAAGTATCTTAAAACCTATGGATTGCTATGTCTCCAAAAGAGAATCAAGCGTGTGTACAGGGGCATAAACGCAGCAGTGATAGGATTGGAGAGGTTCGGTGAGCAAATGAAGACCCTTTGAAGTCATATTGCATGGTACCCATTCCACGGGTTTCAACTACCCAGGTTTAAGGTATTCTTCCTTCAGCTAAAACATGCATGTGGAACCTAGAGTATGATCAACCATGTGATCGGGAGACGTGTTCAAATATGTCTCAGTTTTCGTACCCTGGTACTCGGGGCCAAAATTCCAGATGCTTAACTAACACTCTTCTGACTTGGAGAGTCAGTCCCTTTAACCTCCTGTTTGGCCCAGTTTGCAATTTCTGCGGAAGATGAACAGGAATAGCGAGAACCAATGAGAGACTAGCTGGAGGTGTCTGGACGGGCAAATTTAACTCTCATTTCCCACCAGGAAGAGGAATTAACCAAAGGCTCAGCGTGCTGTGCCGGAACCAGATTAGGGCCTGAAGCCATCCTGCGGTTTTGCGGCCAGGTCACAAGAAAGCGAGTTGAAGAAAGGAGCTCAGGGGCACTGTAATTCACAAACCTGCAGAGTTATAAATGACAGCTATCGTCCAAAAATATACTGAAGTAAGGCTGCCAAGAGGACTTGAAAGCGGGGCAGAATTGCAGGAAACCGATTTCAGGAGGTAGACTGGAATTGCATTGAAAGCATAGGAAAAGAGGCAGAACGTCCACAATGATGCACTTGGCCAAAAAGGGCGTATGCGTTTTTTCCTGAATATATTCAGGAAAAAACGCATACGCCCTTTTTGGCCAACCAAGCAAGCTTGCAAAGGAAATGTGCACTACAATGAAGTCTCACTTCCCCCCGGTCAAAAGGGCCATCTGAAAAAAGTGTAACATCCAGAAAGGCAGGACAGGCCATGGAGACCTGGGAGCCTTGTTATGCTGATGGGCGGGATGTAAATTGCCAACAGACACTCGGGAGAAGTGTATGGTGTTTCCTGAAACATCTAAAAAACAAAGCAACAGAGCCTAGGGCACTTCCACTTATGGTCCTATAGCTTAGGGAAATTAAAATCAAAAAGACACAGCCACTCCAAAGTTTGGGACACCTCTGTTTACAAGAACCTCGTTTACCGTACAAGTTCAACATCGCAGAAAGTGAAAAATGGATAAAGAAGTTGTGGTATTTACTTACAAAGCAATATCACTCAGCAATGAAATCTATGTCATGAGGCCCTTAGCAGCACAATGAGTGGATTCAGGTATGATGATTCTAACTGAAATAAGTCACACAGAAAAAGAAACATCATAAGATATCAGTAATACACGGAATGTAAACTTGGCTACACAGGAACTGAATTACAGAGCAGAACAGGGTCTCAAATTTTGAAAACCAACTTATGCTTGCTTAAGGGGAAAGGTGAGTTGGGGTGCTGCATAAAACCAGAGATTGAAATGAGCACAGATAAAGTTCCTTAAGCCAAATATGGAATAGACAAGAGCTACTCCTTGCTCAATGAAATGGACTCAACACCGCATATTAAACGCCTAAGAATGTACCTGACTAGTAAGTATCTTAAAACCTATGGATTGCTATGTCTCCGAAAGAGAATCAAGCATGTGTACAGGGTAATAAACGCAGCAGTGATAGGATTGGAGAGGTTCGGTGAGCAAATGAAGACCCTTTGAAGTCATATTGCATGGTACCCATTGCACGGGTCTCAACTCTCCAGGTTTAAGGTATTCTTCCTTCAGCTAAAACATGCATGTGGAACCCAGAGTATGTTCAACCGTGTGAACGGGAGACGTGTTCAAATTTGTCTCAGTTTTCCTCCCCTGGTACTCGGGTGCAACATTCCAGACGCTTTACTAACACTCTCCCCACTTGGAGAGTCAGCACCTTTAACCTCCTGTTTGGCCCAGTTTGCAATTTCTGCGGAAGATGAACAGGAATACGGAGAACCAATGAGAGACTAGCTGGAGGTGTCTGGACGGGCAAATTTAACTCTCATTTCCCACCAGGAAGAGGAAGTAACCAAAGGCTCAGCGTGCCGTGCCGGAACCAGATTAGGGCCTGAAGCCACCCTGCGGTGTTGCGGCCAGCTCAAAAAAAAGCAAGTTGAAGAAAGAAGCTCAGGGGCACTGTAATTCACAAACCTGCAGAGTTATAAATGACAGCTATCGTCCAAAAATATATTGAAGTATGGCTGCCAAGAGGACTTGAAAGCAGGGCAGAATTGCAGGAAACCGATTTCAGGAGGTAGACTGGAATTGCATTGAAAGCATAGGAAAAGAGGCAGAACGTCCACAATGATGCACTTGGCCAAAAAGGGCATATGCGTTTTTTCCTGAATATATTCAGGAAAAAACGTATACGCCCTTTTTGGCCAACCAAGCAAGCTTGCAAAGGAAATGTGCACTACAATGAAGTCTCACTTCCCCCCGGTCAAAAGGGCCATCTGAGAAAAGTGTAACATCCAGAAAGGCAGGACAGGCCATGGAGACCTGGGAGCCTTGTTATGCTGATGGGCGGGATGTAAATTGCCAACAGACACTCGGGAGAAGTGTATGGTGTTTCCTGAAACATCTAAAAAACAAAGCAACAGAGCCTAGGGCACTGCCACTTATGGTCCTATAGCTTAGGGAAATTAAAATCAAAAAGACACAGCCACTCCAAAATTTGGGACACCTCTGTTTACAAGAACCTCGTTTACCGTACAAGTTCAACATCGCAGAAAGTGAAAAATGGATAAAGAAGTTGTGGTATTTACTTACAAAGCAATATCACTCAGCAATGAAATCTATGTCATGAGGCCCTTAGCAGCACAATGAGTGGATTCAGGTATGATGATTCTAACTGAAATAAGTCACACAGAAAAAGAAACATCATAAGATATCAGTAATACACGGAATGTAAACTTGGCTACACAGGAACTGAATTACAGAACAGAACAGGGTCTCAAATTTTGAAAACCAACTTATGCTTGCTTAAGGGGAAAGGTGAGTTGGGGTGCTGCATAAAACCAGAGATTGAAATGAGCACAGATAAAGTTCCTTAAGCCAAATATGGAATAGACAAGAGCTACTCCTTGCTCAATGAAATGGACTCAACACCGCATATTAAACGCCTAAGAATGTACCTGACTAGTAAGTATCTTAAAACCTATGGATTGCTATGTCTCCGAAAGAGAATCAAGCATGTGTACAGGGTAATAAACGCAGCAGTGATAGGATTGGAGAGGTTCGGTGAGCAAATGAAGACCCTTTGAAGTCATATTGCATGGTACCCATTGCACGGGTCTCAACTCTCCAGGTTTAAGGTATTCTTCCTTCAGCTAAAACATGCATGTGGAACCCAGAGTATGTTCAACCGTGTGAACGGGAGACGTGTTCAAATTTGTCTCAGTTTTCCTCCCCTGGTACTCGGGTGCAACATTCCAGACGCTTTACTAACACTCTCCCCACTTGGAGAGTCAGCACCTTTAACCTCCTGTTTGGCCCAGTTTGCAATTTCTGCGGAAGATGAACAGGAATACGGAGAACCAATGAGAGACTAGCTGGAGGTGTCTGGACGGGCAAATTTAACTCTCATTTCCCACCAGGAAGAGGAAATAACCAAAGGCTCAGCGTGCCGTGCCGGAACCAGATTAGGGCCTGAAGCCACCCTGCGGTGTTGCGGCCAGGTCACAAGAAAGCGAGTTGAAGAAAGGAGCTCAGGGGCACTGTATTCACAAACCTGCAGAGTTATAAATGACAGCTATCGTCCAAAAATATACTGAAGTAAGGCTGCCAAGAGGACTTGAAAGCGGGGCAGAATTGCAGGAAACCGATTTCAGGAGGTAGACTGGAATTGCATTGAAAGCATAGGAAAAGAGGCAGAACGTCCACAATGATGCACTTGGCCAAAAATTGCGTATGCGTTTTTTCCTAAATATATTCAGGAAAAAACGCATACGCCCTTTTTGGCCAACCAAACAAGCTTGCAAAGGAAATCTGCACTACAATGAAGTCTCACTTCCCCCCGGTCAAAAGGGCCACCTGAAAAAAGTGTAAAATCCAGAAAGGCAGGACAGGCCATGGAGAACTGGGAGCCTTGTTATGCTGAAGGGCGGGATGTACATTGCCAACAGCCACTCTGGAGAAGTGTATGGTGTTTCCTGAAACATCTAAAAAACAAAGCAACAGAGCCTAGGGCACTTCCACTTATGGTACTATAGCTTACGGAAATTAAAATCAAAAAGACACAGCCACCCCAAAGTTTGGGACGCCTCTGTTTACAAGTACCTCGTTTACAGTACAAGTTCAATATCACAGAAAGTGAAAAATGGATAAAGAACTTGTGGTACTTACGTACAATGCAATATCACTCAGCAATGAAATCTATGTCATCAGGCCCGTAGAAGCATAATGAGTGGATTCAGGTACGATGATTCTAACTGAAATAAGTCACACAGAAAAAGAAACATCAAAAGATATCACTAATACACGGAATGTAAACTTGGCTACACAGGAACTGAATTCCACAACAGAACAGGGTCTCAAATTTAGAAAACCAACTTATGCTTGCTTAAGGGGAAAGGTGAGTTGGGGTGCTGCATAAAACCAGAGATTGAAATGAGCACAGATAAAGTTCCTTAAGCCAAATATGGAATAGACAAGAGCTACTCCTTGCTCAACGAAATGGACTCAACACCGCATATTAAACGCCTAAGAATGTACCTGACTAGTAAGTATCTTAAAACCTATGGATTGCTATGTCTCTGAAAGAGAATCAAGCGTGTGTACAGGGGCATAAACGCAGCAGTGGTAGGATTGGAGAGGTTCGGTGAGCAAATGAAGACCCTTTGAAGTCATATTGCATGGTACCCATTCCATGGGTCTCAACTCTCCAGGTTTAAGGTATTCTTCCTTCAGCTAAAACATGCATGTGGAACCCAGAGTATGATCAACTGTGTGAACTGGAGACGTGTTCAAATATGTCTCAGTTTTCCTCCCCTGGTACTCGGGTGCAACATTCCAGACGCTTTACTAACACTCTCCCCACTTGGAGAGTCAGCGCCTTTAACCTCCTGTTTGGCCCAGTTTGCAATTTCTGCGGAAGATGAACAGGAATAGCGAGAAACAATGAGAGACTAGCTGGAGGTGTCTGGACGGGCAAATTTAACTCTCATTTCCCACCAGGAAGAGGAAATAACCAAAGGCTCAGCGTGCCGTTCCGGAACCAGATTAGGGCCTGAAGCCATCCTGCGGTGTTGCGGCCAGCTCAAAAGAAAGCGAGTTGAAGAAAGGAGCTCAGGGGCACTGTAATTCACAAACCTGCAGAGTTATAAATGACAGCTATCGTCCAAAAATATACTGAAGTAAGGCTGCCAAGAGGACTTGAAAGCGGGGCAGAATTGCAGGAAACCGATTTCAGGAGGTAGACTGGAATTGCATTGAAAGCATAGGAAAAGAGGCAGAACGTCCACAATGATGCACTTGGCCAAAAAGGGCGTATGCGTTTTTTCCTGAATATATTCAGGAAAAAACGCATACGCCGTTTTTGGCCAAGCAGGCAAGCTTGCAAAGGAAATCTGCACTACAATGAAGTCTCACTTCCCCCCGGTCAAAAGGGCCATCTGAAAAAAGTGTAAAATCCAGAAAGGCAGGACAGGCCATGGAGAACTGGGAGCCTTGTTATGCTGATGGGCGGGATGTAAATTGCCAACAGACACTCGGGAGAAGTGTATGGTGTTTCCTGAAACATCTAAAAAACAAAGCAACAGAGCCTAGGGCACTTCCACTTATGGTCCTATAGCTTAGGGAAATTAAAATCAAAAAGACACAGCCACCCCAAAGTTTGGGACGCCTCTGTTTACAAGAACCTCATTTACCGTACAAGTTCAATATCACAGAAAGTGAAAAATGGATAAAGAACTTGTGGTACTTACGTACAATGCAGTATCACTCAGCAATGAAATCTATGTCATCAGGCCCATAGCAGCATAATGAGTGAATTCAGGTACGATAATTCTAACTGAAATAAGTCACACAGAAAAAGAAACATCAAAAGATATCACTAATACACGGAACGTAAACTTGGCTACACAGGAACTGAATTCCAAAACAGAACAGGGTCTCAAATTTAGAAAACCAACTTATGCTTGCTTAAGGGGAAAGGTGAGTTGGGGTGCTGCATAAAACCAGAGATTGAAATGAGCACAGATAAAGTTCCTTAAGCCAAATATGGAATAGACAAGAGCTACTCCTTGCTCAACGAAATGGACTCAACACCGCATATTAAACGCCTAAGAATGTACCTGACTAGTAAGTATCTTAAAACCTATGGATTGCTATGTCTCTGAAAGAGAATCAAGCG
Source organism: Stenella coeruleoalba (assembly GCF_951394435.1). Taxonomy (NCBI): domain Eukaryota; kingdom Metazoa; phylum Chordata; class Mammalia; order Artiodactyla; family Delphinidae; genus Stenella; species Stenella coeruleoalba. Next base: position 299,223 of record NW_027646161.1, on the reverse strand, counting down.
TGTGTACAGGGGCATAAATGCAGCAGTGATAGGATTGGAGAGGTTCGGTGAGCAAATGAAGACCCTTTGAAGTCATATTGCATGGTACCCATTCCACGGGTCTCAACTACCCAGGTTTAAGGTATTCTTCCTTCAGCTAAAACATGCATGTGGAACCAAGAGTATGATCAACCGTGTGAACTGGAGACGTGTTCAAATATGTCTCAGTTTTCCTCCCCTGGTACTCGGGTGCAACATTCCAGACGCTTTACTAACACTCTCCCCACTTGGAGAGTCAGCGCCTTTAACCTCCTGTTTGGCCCAGTTTGCAATTTCTGCGGAAGATGAACAGGAATAGCGAGAACCAATGAGAGATTAGCTGGAGGTGTCTGGACGGGCAAATTTAACTCTCATTTCCCACCAGGAAGAGGAATTAACCAAAGGCTCAGCGTGCCGTGCCGGAACCAGATTAGGGCCTGAAGCCATCCTGCGGTGTTGCGGCCAGCTCACAAGAAAGCGAGTTGAAGAAAGGAGCTCAGGGGCACTGTAATTCACAAACCTGCAGAGTTATAAATGACAGCTATCGTCCAAAACTATACTGAAGTAAGGCTGCCAAGAGGACTTGAAAGCGGGGCAGAATTGCAGGAAACCGATTTCAGGAGGTAGACTGGAATTGCATTGAAAGCATAGGAAAAGAGGCAGAACGTCCACAATGATGCACTTGGCCAAAAAGGGCGTATGCGTTTATTCCTGAATATATTCAGGAAAAAACGCATACGCCCTTTTTGGCCAACCAAGCAAGCTTGCAAAGGAAATCTGCACTACAATGAAGTCTCACTTCCCCCCGGTCAAAAGGGCCATCTGAAAAAAGTGTAAAATCCAGAAAGGCAGGACAGGCCATGGAGAACTGGGAGCCTTGTTTTGTTGATGGGCGGGATGTAAATTGCCAACAGACACTGGGGACAAGTGTATGGTGTTTCCTGAAACATCTAAAAAACAAAGCAACAGAGCCTAGTGCACTTCCAGTTATGGTCCTATAGCTTAGGGAAATTAAAATCAAAAAAGCACAGCCACCCCGAAGTTTGGGACGCCTCTGTTTACAAGAACCTCATTTACAGTACAAGTTCAACATCGCAGAAAGTGAAAAATGGATAAAGAACTTGTGGTATTTACTTACAAAGCAATATCACTCAGCAATGAAATCTATGTCATCAGGCCCTTAGCAGCACAATGAGTGGATTCAGGTATGATGATTCTAACTGAAATAAGTCACACAGAAAAAGAAACATCATAAGATATCAGTAATACACGGAATGTAAACTTGGCTACACAGGAACTGAATTCCAGAACAGAACAGGGTCTCAAAGTTAGAAAACCAACTTATGCTTGCTTAAGGGGAAAGGTGAGTTGGGGTGCTGCATAAAACCAGAGATTGAAATGAGCACAGATAAAGTTCCTTAAGCCAAATATGGAATAGACAAGAGCTACTCCTTGCTCAACGAAATGGACTCAACACCGCATATTAAACGCCTAAGAATGTACCTGACTAGTAAGTATCTTAAAACCTATGGATTGCTATGTCTCCAAAAGAGAATGAAGCATGTGTACAGGGGCCTAAACGCAGCAGTGATAGGATTGGAGAGGTTCGGTGAGCAAATGAAGACCCTTTGAAGTCATATTGCATGGTACCCATTCCACGGGTTTCAACTACCCAGGTTTAAGGTATTCTTCCTTCAGCTAAAACATGCATGTGGAACCTAGAGTATGATCAACCATGTGATCGGGAGACGTGTTCAAATATGTCTCAGTTTTCGTACCCTGGTAATCGGGTGCAACATTCCAGATGCCTAACTAACACTCTCCCGACTTGGAGAGTCAGTCCCTTTAACCTCATGTTTGGCCCAGTTTGCAATTTCTGCGGAAGATGAACAGGAATAGCGAGAACCAATGAGAGACTAGCTGGAGGTGTCTGGACGGGCAAATTAACTGTCATTTCCCACCAGGAAGAGGAATTAACCAAAGGCTCAGCGTGCCGTGCCGGAACCAGATTAGGGCCTGAAGCCATCCTGCGGTGTTGCAGCCAGGTCACAAGAAAGCGAGTTGAAGAAAGGAGCTCAGGGGCACTGTAATTCACAAACCTGCAGAGTTATAAATGACAGCTATCGTCCAAAAATATACTGAAGTAAGGCTGCCAAGAGGACTTGAAAGCGGGGCAGAATTGCAGGAAACCGATTTCAGGAGGTAGACTGGAATTGCATCGAAAGCATAGGAAAAGAGGCAGAACGTCCACAATGATGCACTTGGCCAAAAAGGGCGTATGCGTTTTTTCCTGAATATATTCAGGAAAAATCGCATACGCACTTTTTGGCCAACCAAGCAAACTTGCAAAGGATATCTGCACTACAATGAAGTCTCACTTCCCCCCGGTCAAAAGGGCCATCTGAAAAAAGTGTAAAATCCAGAAAGGCAGGACAGACCATGGAGAACTGGGAGCCTTATTATGCTGATGGGCGGGATGTAAATTGCCAACAGACACTCGGGAGAAGTGTATGGTGTTTCCTGAAACATCTAAAAAACAAAGCAACATAGCCTAGGGCACTTGCACTTATGGTCCTATAGCTTAGGGAAATTAAAATCAAAAAGACACAGCCACCCCAAAATTTGGGATGCCGCTGTTTACAAGAACCTCGTTTACCGTACAAGTTCAGTATCACAGAAAGTGAAAAATGGATAAAGAACTTGTGGTACTTACGTACAATGCACTATCACTCAGCAATGAAATCTATGTCATCAGGCCCTTAGCAGCACAATGAGTGGATTCAGGTATGATGATCCTAACTGAAATAAGTCACACAGAAAAAGAAACATCATAAGATATCAGTAATACACGGAATGTAAACTTGGCTACACAGGAACTGAATTCCAGAACAGAACAGGGTCTCAAATTTAGAAAACCAACTTATGCTTGCTTAAGGGGAAAGGTGAGTTGGGGTGCTGCATAAAACCAGAGATCGAAATGAGCACAGATAAAGTTCCTTAAGCCAAATATGGAATAGACAAGAGCTACTCCTTGCTCAACGAAATGGACTCAACACCCCATATTAAACGCCTAAGAATGTACCTGACTAGTAAGTATCTTAAAACCTATGGATTGCTATGTCTCCAAAAGAGAATGAAGCGTGTGTACAGGGTCATAAACGCAGCAGTGTTAGGATTGGAGTGGTTCGGTGAGCAAATGGAGACCCTTTGAAGTCATATTGCATGGTACCCATTCCACGGGTCTCAACTCTCCAGGTTTAAAGTATTCTTCCTTCAGCTAAAACATGCATGTGGAACCCAGAGTATGATCAACCGTGTGAACGGGAGACGTGTTCAAATATTTCTCAGTTTTCGTCCCCTGGTACTCGGGTGCAACATTCCAGACGCTTTACTAACACTCTCTCCACTTGGAGAGTCAGCGCCTTTAACCTCCTGTTTGGCCCAGTTTGCAATTTCTGTGGAAGATGAACAGGAATAGGGAGAACCAATGAGAGACTAGCTGGAGGTGTCTGGACGGGCAAATTTAACTCTCATTTCCCACCAGGAAGAGGAATTAACCAAAGGCTCAGCGTGCCGTGCCGGAACCAGTTTAGGGCCTGAAGCCATCCTGCGGTGTTGCGGCCAGCTCAAAAGAAAGCGAGTTGAAGAAAGAAGCTCAGGGGCACTGTAATTCACAAACCTGCAGAGTTATAAATGACAGCTATCGTCCAAAAATATACTGAGGTAAGGCTGCCAAGAGGACTTGAAAGCGGGGCAGAATTGCAGGAAACCGATTTCAGGAGGTAGACTGGAATTGCATTGAAAGCATAGGAAAAGAGGCAGAACGTCCACAATGATGCACTTGGCCAAAAAGGGCGTATGCGTTTTTTCCTGAATATATTCAGGAAAAAATGCATACGCCCTTTTTGGCCAACCAAGCAAGCTTGCAAAGGAAATCTGCACTACAATGAAGTCTCACTTCCCCCCGGTCAAAAGGGCCATCTGAAAAAAGTGTAAAATCCAGAAAGGCAGGACAGGCCATGGAGAACTGGGAGCCTTGTTATGCTGATGGGCGGGATGTAAATAGCCAACAGACACTCTGGAGAAGTGTATGGTGTTTCCTGAAACATCTAAAAAACAAAGCAACAGAGCCTAGGGCACTTCCACTTATGGTCCTATAGCTTATGGAAATTAAAATCAAAAAGACACAGCCACCCCAAAGTTTGGCACAGCACAGTTTACAAGAACCTCGTTTATGGTATAAGTTCAATATCACAGAAAGCGAAAAATGGATAAAGAATTTGTGGTACTTACGTACAATGCAATATCACTCAGCAATGAAATCTATGTCATCAGCCCCGTAGCAGCAAAATGAGTGGTTTCAGGTACGATGATTCTAAGTGAAATAAGTCACACAGAAAAAGAAACATCATAAGATATCACTACTACACGGAATGTAAACTTGGCTACAGAGGAACTGAATTCCAAAACAGAACAGGGTCTCAAATGTAGAAAACCAACTTATGCTTGCTTAAGGGGAAAGGTGATTTGGGGTGCTGCATAAAACCAGAGATTGAAATGAGCACAGATAGCGTTCCATAAGCCAAATATGTAATAGACAAGAGCTACTCCTTGCTCAACGAAGTGGACTGAACACCCGATATGAAACGCCTAAGAATATACCTAACTAGTAAGAATCTTAAAACCTATGGATTGATATGTCTCTGAAAGAGAATCAAGCGTGTGTACACCGGAATAAACGCAGCAGTGATAGGATTGGTGAGGTTCGGTGAGCAAATGCAGACCCTTTGAAGTCATATTGCATGGTACCCATTCCACGGGTCTCAACTCTCCAGGTTTAAGGTATTCTTCCTTCAGCTAAAACATGCACGTGAAACCCAGAGTATGATCAACCGTGTGAACGGGAGACGTGTTCAAATATGTCTCAGTTTTCCTCCCCTGGTACTCCGGTGCAACATTCCAGACGCTTTACTAACACTCTCTCCACTTGGAGAGTCAGCGCCTTTAACCTCCTGTTTGGCCCAGTTTGCAATTTCTGCGGAAGATGAACAGGAATAGCGAGAACCAATGAGAGACTAGCTGGAGGTGTCTGGACGGGCAAATTTAACTCTCATTTCCTACCAGGAAGAGGAAATAACCAAAGGCTCAGCGTGCCGTGCTGGAACCAGATTAGGGCCTGAAGCCATCCTGCGGTGTTGCGGCCAGCACAAAAGAAAGCGAGTTGAAGAAAGGAGCTCAGGGGCACTGTAATTCACAAACGTACAGTGTGAATTACATTCACACTGTAATTAAGACACCTGTAATTCACAAACCTAATTCACAAACCTGCAGCTCAGGGGCACTGTAATTCACAAATCTGTAATTACACAAATCTGTAATTCACAAACACTATAATTCACAAACCTAAGCACAGGGGCACTGTAATTCACAAACCTGCAGAGTTCTAAATGACAGCTATCGTCCAAAAATATATTGAAGTAAGGCTGCCAAGAGGACTTGAAAGCGGGGCAGAATTGCAGGAAACCCATTTCAGGAGGTAGACTGGAATTGCACTGAAAGCATAGGAAAAGAGGCAGAACGTCCACAATGATGCACTTGGCCAAAAAGGGCGTATGCGTTTTTTCCTGAATATATTCAGGAAAAAACGCATACGCCCTTTTTGGCCAACCAAGCAAGCTTGCAAAGGAAATCTGCACTACAATGAAGTCTCACTTCCCCCCGGTCAAAAGGGCCATCTGAAAAAAGTGTAAAATCCAGAAAGGCAGGACAGGCCATGGAGAACTGGGAGCCTTGTTATGTTGATGGGCGGGATGTAAATTGCCAACAGACACTCGGGACAAGTGTATGGTGTTTCCTGAAACATCTAAAAAACAAAGCAACAGAGCCTAGGGCACTTCCAGTTATGGTCCTATAGCTTAGGGAAATTAAAATCAAAAAGGTACAGCCACCCCAAAATTTGGGACGCCTCTGTTTACAAGAACCTCGTTTACGGTACAAGTTCAACATCGCAGAAAGTGAAAAATGGATAAAGAACTTGTGGTATTTACTTACAAAGCAATATCACTCAGCAATGAAATCTATGTCATCAGGCCCTTAGCAGCACAATGAGTGGATTCAGGTATGATGATTCTAACTGAAATAAGTCACACAGAAAAAGAAACATCATAAGATATCAGTAATACACGGAATGTAAACTTGGCTACACAGGAACTGAATTCCAGAACAGAACAGGGTCTCAAATTTAGAAAACCAACTTATGCTTGCTTAAGGGGAAAGGTGAGTTGGGGTGCTGCATAAAACCAGAGATTGAAATGAGCACAGATAGAGTTCCTTAAGCCAAATATGGAATAGACAAGAGCTACTCCTTGCTCAACGAAATGGACTCAACACCGCATATTAAACGCCTAAGAATGTACCTGACTAGTAAGTATCTTAAAACCTATGGATTGCTATGTCTCCGAAAGAGAATCAAGCATGTGTACAGGGGCATAAACGCAGCAGTGATAGGATTGGAGAGGTTCGGTGAGCAAATGAAGACCCTTTGAAGTCATATTGCATGGTACCCATTCCACGGGTTTCAACTACCCAGGTTTAAGGTATTCTTCCTTCAGCTAAAACATGCATGTGGAACCTAGAGTATGATCAACCATGTGATCGGGAGATGTGTTAAAATATGTCTCAGTTTTCGTACCCTGGTACTCGGGTGCAACATTCCAGACGCTTTACTAACACTCTCCCGACTTGGAGAGTGAGTCCCTTTAACCTCCTGTTTGGTCCAGTTTGCAATTTCTGCGGAAGATGAACAGGAATAGCGAGAACCAATGAGAGACTAGCTGGAGGTGTCTGGACGGGCAAATTAACTCTCATTTCCCACCAGGAAGAGGAATTAACCAAAGGCTCAGCGTGCCGTGCCGGAACCAGATTAGGGCCTGAAGCCATCCTGCGGTGTTGCAGCCAGGTCACAAGAAAGCGAGTTGAAGAAAGGAGCTCAGGGGAACTGTAATTCACAAACCTGCAGAGTTATAAATGACAGCTATCGTCCAAAAATATACTGAAGTAAGGCTGCCAAGAGGACTTGAAAGCGGGGCAGAATTGCAGGAAACCGATTTCAGGAGGTAGACTGGAATTGCATCGAAAGCATAGGAAAAGAGGCAGAACGTCCACAATGATGCACTTGGCCAAAAAGGGCGTATGCGTTTTTTCCTGAATATATTCAGGAAAAATCGCATACGCACTTTTTGGCCAACCAAGCAAACTTGCAAAGGATATCTGCACTACAATGAAGTCTCACTTCCCCCCGGTCAAAAGGGCCATCTGAAAAAAGTGTAAAATCCAGAAAGGCAGGACAGACCATGGAGAACTGGGAGCCTTATTATGCTGATGGGCGGGATGTAAATTGCCAACAGACACTCGGGAGAAGTGTATGGTGTTTCCTGAAACATCTAAAAAACAAAGCAACATAGCCTAGGGCACTTGCACTTATGGTCCTATAGCTTAGGGAAATTAAAATCAAAAAGACACAGCCACCCCAAAATTTGGGATGCCGCTGTTTACAAGAACCTCGTTTACCGTACAAGTTCAGTATCACAGAAAGTGAAAAATGGATAAAGAACTTGTGGTACTTACGTACAATGCACTATCACTCAGCAATGAAATCTATGTCATCAGGCCCTTAGCAGCACAATGAGTGGATTCAGGTATGATGATTCTAACTGAAATAAGTAACACAGAAAAAGAAACATCATAAGATATCAGTAATACACGGAATGTAAACTTGGCTACACAGGAACTGAATTCCAGAACAGAACAGGGTCTCAAATTTAGAAAACCAACTTATGCTTGCTTAAGGGGAAAGGTGAGTTGGGGTGCTGCATAAAACCAGAGATCGAAATGAGCACAGATAAAGTTCCTTAAGCCAAATATGGAATAGACAAGAGCTACTCCTTGCTCAACGAAATGGACTCAACACCCCATATTAAACGCCTAAGAATGTACCTGACTAGTAAGTATCTTAAAACCTATGGATTGCTATGTCTCCAAAAGAGAATCAAGCGTGTGTACAGGGTCATAAACGCAGCAGTGTTAGGATTGGAGTGGTTCGGTGAGCAAATGAAGACCCTTTGAAGTCATATTGCATGGTACCCATTCCACGGGTCTCAACTCTCCAGGTTTAAAGTATTCTTCCTTCAGCTAAAACATGCATGTGGAACCCAGAGTATGATCAACCGTGTGAACGGGAGACGTGTTCAAATATGTCTCAGTTTTCGTCCCCTGGTACTCGGGTGCAACATTCCAGACGCTTTACTAACACTCTCTCCACTTGGAGAGTCAGCGCCTTTAACCTCCTGTTTGGCCCAGTTTGCAATTTCTGTGGAAGATGAACAGGAATAGGGAGAACCAATGAGAGACTAGCTGGAGGTGTCTGGACGGGCAAATTTAACTCTCATTTCCCACCAGGAAGAGGAATTAACCAAAGGCTCAGCGTGCCGTGCCGGAACCAGTTTAGGGCCTGAAGCCATCCTGCGGTGTTGCGGCCAGCTCAAAAGAAAGCGAGTTGAAGAAAGAAGCTCAGGGGCACTGTAATTCACAAACCTGCAGAGTTATAAATGACAGCTGTCGTCCAAAAATATACTGAAGTAAGGCTGCCAAGAGGACTTGAAAGCGGGGCAGAATTGCAGGAAACCGATTTCAGGAGGTAGACTGGAATTGCATTGAAAGCATAGGAAAAGAGGCAGAACGTCCACAATGATGCACTTGGCCAAAAAGGGCGTATGCGTTTTTTCCTGAATATATTCAGGAAAAAATGCATACGCCCATTTTGGCCAACCAAGCAAGCTTGCAAAGGAAATCTGCACTACAATGAAGTCTCACTTCCCCCCGGTCAAAAGGGCCATCTGAAAAAAGTGTAAAATCCAGAAAGGCAGGACAGGCCATGGAGAACTGGGAGCCTTGTTATGCTGATGGGCGGGATGTAAATAGCCAACAGACACTCTGGAGAAGTGTATGGTGTTTCCTGAAACATCTAAAAAACAAAGCAACAGAGCCTAGGGCACTTCCACTTATGGTCCTATAGCTTATGGAAATTAAAATCAAAAAGACACAGCCACCCCAAAGTTTGGCACAGCACAGTTTACAAGAACCTCGTTTATGGTATAAGTTCAATATCACAGAAAGCGAAAAATGGATAAAGAATTTGTGGTACTTACGTACAATGCAATATCACTCAGCAATGAAATCTATGTCATCAGCCCCGTAGCAGCAAAATGAGTGGTTTCAGGTACGATGATTCTAAGTGAAATAAGTCACACAGAAAAAGAAACATCATAAGATATCACTACTACACGGAATGTAAACTTGGCTACAGAGGAACTGAATTCCAAAACAGAACAGGGTCTCAAATGTAGAAAACCAACTTATGCTTGCTTAAGGGGAAAGGTGATTTGGGGTGCTGCATAAAACCAGAGATTGAAATGAGCACAGATACCGTTCCATAAGCCAAATATGTAATAGACAAGAGCTACTCCTTGCTCAACGAAGTGGACTGAACACCCGATATGAAACGCCTAAGAATATACCTAACTAGTAAGAATCTTAAAACCTATGGATTGATATGTCTCCGAAAGAGAATCAAGCGTGTGTACACCGGAATAAACGCAGCAGTGATAGGATTGGTGAGGTTCAGTGAGCAAATGCAGACCCTTTGAAGTCATATTGCATGGTACCCATTCCACGGGTCTCAACTCTCCAGGTTTAAGGTATTCTTCCTTCAGCTAAAACATGCACGTGAAACCCAGAGTATGATCAACCGTGTGAACGGGAGACGTGTTCAAATATGTCTCAGTTTTCCTCCCCTGGTACTCCGGTGCAACATTCCAGACGCTTTACTAACACTCTCTCCACTTGGAGAGTCAGCGCCTTTAACCTCCTGTTTGGCCCAGTTTGCAATTTCTGCGGAAGATGAACAGGAATAGTGAGAACCAATGAGAGACTAGCTGGAGGTGTCTGGACGGGCAAATTTAACTCTCATTTCCTACCAGGAAGAGGAAATAACCAAAGGCTCAGCGTGCCGTGCTGGAACCAGATTAGGGCCTGAAGCCATCCTGCGGTGTTGCGGCCAGCACAAAAGAAAGCGAGTTGAAGAAAGGAGCTCAGGGGCACTGTAATTCACAAACGTACAGTGTGAATTACATTCACACTGTAATTAAGACACCTGTAATTCACAAACCTAATTCACAAACCTGCAGCTCAGGGGCACTGTAATTCACAAATCTGTAATTACACAAATCTGTAATTCACAAACACTATAATTCACAAACCTAAGCACAGGGGCACTGTAATTCACAAACCTGCAGAGTTCTAAATGACAGCTATCGTCCAAAAACATATTGAAGTAAGGCTGCCAAGAGGACTTGAAAGCGGGGCAGAATTGCAGGAAACCGATTTCAGGAGGTAGACTGGAATTGCACTGAAAGCATAGGAAAAGAGGCAGAACGTCCACAATGATGCACTTGGCCAAAAAGGGCGTATGCGTTTTTTCCTGAATATATTCAGGAAAAAACGCATACGCCCTTTTTGGCCAACCAAGCAAGCTTGCAAAGGAAATCTGCACTACAATGAAGTCTCACTTCCCCCCGGTCAAAAGGGCCATCTGAAAAAAGTGTAAAATCCAGAAAGGCAGGACAGGCCATGGAGAACTGGGAGCCTTGTTATGTTGATGGGCGGGATGTAAATTGCCAACAGACACTCGGGACAAGTGTATGGTGTTTCCTGAAACATCTAAAAAACAAAGCAACAGAGCCTAGGGCACTTCCAGTTATGGTCCTATAGCTTAGGGAAATTAAAATCAAAAAGGCACAGCCACCCCAAAATTTGGGACGCCTCTGTTTACAAGAACCTCGTTTACGGTACAAGTTCAACATCGCAGAAAGTGAAAAATGGATAAAGAACTTGTGGTATTTACTTACAAAGCAATATCACTCAGCAATGAAATCTATGTCATCAGGCCCTTAGCAGCACAATGAGTGGATTCAGGTATGATGATTCTAACTGAAATAAGTCACACAGAAAAAGAAACATCATAAGATATCAGTAATACACGGAATGTAAACTTGGCTACACAGGAACTGAATTCCAGAACAGAACAGGGTCTCAAATTTAGAAAACCAACTTATGCTTGCTTAAGGGGAAAGGTGAGTTGGGGTGCTGCATAAAACCAGAGATTGAAATGAGCACAGATAAAGTTCCTTAAGCCAAATATGGAATAGACAAGAGCTACTCCTTGCTCAACGAAATGGACTCAACACCGCATATTAAACGCCTAAGAATGTACCTGACTAGTAAGTATCTTAAAACCTATGGATTGCTATGTCTCCGAAAGAGAATCAAGCATGTGTACAGGGGCATAAACGCAGCAGTGATAGGATTGGAGAGGTTCGGTGAGCAAATGAAGACCCTTTGAAGTCATATTGCATGGTACCCATTCCACGGGTTTCAACTACCCAGGTTTAAGGTATTCTTCCTTCAGCTAAAACATGCATGTGGAACCTAGAGTATGATCAACCATGTGATCGGGAGATGTGTTAAAATATGTCTCAGTTTTCGTACCCTGGTACTCGGGTGCAACATTCCAGACGCTTTACTAACACTCTCCCGACTTGGAGAGTGAGTCCCTTTAACCTCCTGTTTGGTCCAGTTTGCAATTTCTGCGGAAGATGAACAGGAATAGCGAGAACCAATGAGAGACTAGCTGGAGGTGTCTGGACGGGCAAATTTAACTCTCATTTCCCACCAGGAAGAGGAATTAACCAAAGGCTCAGCGTGCCGTGCCGGATCCAGATTAGGGCCTGAAGCCATCCTGCGGTGTTGCGGCCAGCTCACAAGAAAGCGAGTTGAAGAAAGGAGCTCAGGGGCACTGTAATTCACAAACCTGCAGAGTTATAAATGACAGCTATCGTCCAAAAAGATATTGAAGTAAGACTGCCAAGAGGACTTGAAAGCGGGGCAGAATTGCAGGAAACCGATTTCAGGAGGTAGACTGGAATTGCATGTAAAGCATAGGAAAAGAGGCAGAACGTCCACAATGATGCACTTGGCCAAAAAGGGCGTATGCGTTTTTTCCTGAATATATTCAGTGAAAAACGCATACGCCCTTTGTGAACAAGCAAGCAAGCTTGCAAAGGAAATCTGCACTACAATGAAGTCTCACTGCCTCCCGGTCAAAAGGGCCGTCTGAAAACAGTGTAAAATCCAGAAAGAAAGGACAGGCCATAGAGAACTGGGAGCCTTGTTATGCTGATGTGCGGGATGTAAATTGCCAACAGCCACTCTGGAGAAGTGTATGGTGTTTCCTGAAACATCTAAAAAACAAAGCAACAGAGCCTAGGGCACTTCCACTTATGGTCCTATAGCTTATGGAAATTAAAATCAAAAAGACACAGCCACCCCAAAGTTTGGGACAGCACAGTTTACAAGAACCTCGTTTATGGTATAAATTCAATATCACAGAAAGCGAAAAATGGATAAAGAATTTGTGGTACTTACGTACAATGCAATATCACTCAGCAATGAAATCTATGTCTTCAGCCCCGTAGCAGCAAAATGAGTGGTTTCAGGTACGATGATTCTAAGTGAAATAAGTCACACAGAAAAAGAAACATCATAAGATATCACTACTACACGGAATGTAAACTTGGCTACACAGGAACTCAATTCCAAAACAGAACAGGGTCTCAAATGTAGAAAACCAACTTATGCTTGCTTAAGGGGAAAGGTGATTTGGGGTGCTGCATAAAACCAGAGATTGAAATGAGCACAGATACCGTTCCATAAGCCAAATATGTAATAGACAAGAGCTACTGCTTGCTCAACGAAGTGGACTCAACACCCGATATGAAACGCCTAAGAATATACCTAACTAGTAAGAATCTTAAAACCTATGGATTGATATGTCTCCGAAAGAGAATCAAGCGTGTGTACACCGGCATAAACGCAGCAGTGATAGGATTGGTGAGGTTCGGTGAGCAAATGCAGACCCTTTGAAGTCATATTGCATGGTACCCATTCCACGGGTCTCAACTCTCCAGGTTTAAGGTATTCTTCCTTCAGCTAAAACATGCACGTGAAACCCAGAGTATGATCAACCGTGTGAACGGGAGATGTGTTCAAATATGTCTCAGTTTTCCTCCCCTGGTACTCCGGTGCAAGATTCCAGACGCTTTACTAACACTCTCCCCACTTGGAGAGTCAGCGCCTTTAACCTCCTGTTTGGCCCAGTTTGCAATTTCTGCGGAAGATGAACAGGAATAGCGAGAACCAATGAGAGACTAGCTGGAGGTGTCTAGACGGGCAAATTTAACTCTCATTTCCTACCAGGAAGAGGAAATAACCAAAGGCTCAGCGTGCCGTGCCGGAACCAGATTAGGGCCTGAAGCCATCCTGCGGTGTTGCGGCCAGCACAAAAGAAAGCGAGTTGAAGAAAGGAGCTCAGGGGCACTGTAATTCACAAACGTACAGTGTGAATTACATTCACACTGTAATTAAGACACCTGTAATTCACAAACCTAATTCACAAACCTGCAGCTCAGGGGCACTGTAATTCACAAATCTGTAATTACACAAACCTGTAATTCACAAACACTATAATTCACAAACCTAAGCACAGGGGCACTGTAATTCACAAACCTGCAGAGTTCTAAATGACAGCTATCGTCCAAAAATATATTGAAGTAAGGCTGCCAAGAGGACTTGAAAGCGGGGCAGAATTGCAGGAAACCGATTTCAGGAGGTAGACTGGAATTGCATGAAAAGCATAGGAAAAGAGGCAGAACGTCCACAATGATGCACTTGGCCAAAAAGAGCCTATGCGTTTTTTTCAGAAAAAACGAAAACGCCCTTTTTGGCCAACCAAGCAAGCTTGCAAAGGAAATCTGCACTACAATGAAGTCTCACTGCCCCCCCGGTCAAAAGGGCCATCTGAAAAAAGTGTAAAATCCAGAAAGGCAGGACAGGCCATGGAGAACAGGGAACCTTGTTATGCTGATGGGCGGGATGTAAATTGCCAACAGACACTCTGGAGAAGTGTATGGTGTTTCCTGAAACATCTAAAAAACAAAGCAACAGAGCCTAGGGAACTTCCACTTATGGTTTTATAGCTTAGGGAAATTAAAATCAAAAAGACACAGCCACCCCAAAGTTTGGGATGGCTCCGTTTACAAGAACCTCGTTTACGGTATAAGTTCAATATCGCAGAAAGTGAAAAATGGATAAAGAAGTTGTGGTATTTACGTACAATGCAATATCACGCAGCAATGAAATCTATGTCATCAGGCCCTTAGCAGCACAATGAGTGGATTCAGGTATGATGATTCTAACTGAAGTAAGTCACACAGAAAAAGAAACATCATAAGATATCAGTAATACACGGAATGTAAACTTGGCTACACAGGAACTGAATTCCAGAACAGAACAGGGTCTCAAATTTAGAAAACCAACTTATGCTTGCTTAAGGGGAAAGGTGAGTTGGGGTGCTACATAAAACCAGAGATTGAAATGAGCACAGATAAAGTTCCTTAAGCCAAATATGGAATAGACAAGAGCTACTCCTTGCTCAACGAAATGGACTCAACACCGCATATTAAACGCCTAAGAATGTACCTGACTAGTAAGTATCTTAAAACCTATGGATTGCTATGTCTCCAAAAGAGAATGAAGCATGTGTACAGGGGCATAAACGCAGCAGTGATAGGATTGGAGAGGTTCGGTGAGCAAATGAAGACCCTTTGAAGTCATATTGCATGGTACCCATTCCACGGGTTTCAACTACCCAGGTTTAAGGTATTCTTCCTTCAGCTAAAACATGCATGTGGAACCTAGAGTATGATCAACCATGTGATCGGGAGACGTGTTCAAATATGTCTCAGTTTTCGTACCCTGGTACTCGGGTGCAACATTCCAGATGCTTAACTAACACTCTCCCGTCTTGGAGAGTCAGTCCCTTTAACCTCCTGTTTGGCCCAGTTTGCAATTTCTGCGGAAGATGAACAGGAATAGCGAGAACCAATGAGAGACTAGCTGGAGGTGTCTGGACGGGCAAATTAACTCTCATTTCCCACCAGGAAGAGGAATTAACCAAAGGCTCAGCGTGCCGTGCCGGAACCAGATTAGGGCCTGAAGCCATCCTGCGGTGTTGCGGCCAGGTCACAAGAAAGCGAGTTGAAGAAAGGAGCTCAGGGGCACTGAAATTCACAAACCTGCAGAGTTATAAATGACAGCTATCGTCCAAAATTATACTGAAGTAAGGCTGCCAAGAGGACTTGAAAGCGGGGCAGAATTGCAGGAAACCGATTTCAGGAGGTAGACTGGAATTGCATCGAAAGCATAGGAAAAGAGGCAGAACGTCCACAATGATGCACTTGGCCAAAAAGGGCGTATGCGTTTTTTCCTGAATATATTCAGGAAAAAACGCATACGGACTTTTTGGCCAACCAAGCAAACTTGCAAAGGAAATCTGCACTACAATGAATTCTCACTTCCCCCCGGTCAAAAGGGCCATCTGAAAAAATTGTAAAATCCAGAAAGGCAGGACGGACCATGGAGAACTGGGAGCCTTATTATGCTGATGGGCGGGATGTAAATTGCCAACAGACACTCGGGAGAAGTGTATGGTGTTTCCTGAAACATCTAAAAAACAAAGCAACAGAGCCTAGGGCACTTCCAGTTATGGTCCTATAGCTTAGGGAAATTAAAATCAAAAAGACACAGCCACCCCAAAGTTTGGGACGCCTCTGTTTACAAGAACCTCATTTACAGTACAAGTTCAACATCACAGAAAGTGAAAAATGGATAAAGAAGTTGTGGTATTTACTTACAAAGCAATATCACTCAGCAATGAAATCTATGTCATCAGGCCCGTAGCAGCACAATGAGTGGATTCAGGTACGATGATTCTAACTGAAATAAGTCACACAGAAAAAGAAACATCATAAGATATCACTAATACACGGAATGTAAACTTGGCTACACAGGAACTGAATTACAGAACAGAACAGGGTCTCAAATTTAGAAAACCAACTTATGCTTGCTTAAGGGGAAAGGTGAGTTGGGGTGCTGCATAAAACCAGAGATTGAAATGACCACAGATAAAGTTCCTTAAGCCAAATATGGAATAGACAAGAGCTACTCCTTGCTCAATGAAATGGACTGAACACCGCATATTAAACGCCTAAGAATGTACCTGACTAGTAAGTATCTTAAAACCTATGGATTACTATGTCTCCGAAAGAGAATCAAGCGTGTGTACAGGGGCATAAACGCAGCAGTGATAGGATTGGAGAGGTTCGGTGAGCAAATGAAGACCCTTTGAAGTCATATTGCATGGTACCCATTCCACGGGGTTCAACTACCCAGGTTTAAGGTATTCTTCCTTCAGCTAAAACATGCACGTGAAACCCAGAGTATGATCAACCGTGTGAACGGGAGACGTGTTCAAATATGTCTCAGTTTTCCTCCCCTGGTACTCCGGTGCAACATTCCAGACACTTTACTAACACTGTCCCGACTTGGAGAGTCAGTCCCTTTAACCTCCTGTTTGGCCCAGTTTGCAATTTCTGCGGAAGATGAACAGGAATAGCGAGAACCAATGAGAGACTAGCTGGAGGTGTCTGGACGGACAAATTTAACTCTCATTTCCCACCAGGAAGAGGAATTAACCAAAGGCTCAGCATGCCGTGCCGGAACCAGATTAGGGCCTGAGGCCATCCTGCGGTGTTGAGGCCACGTCACAAGAAAGCGAGTTGAAGAAAGGAGCTCAGGGGCACTGTAATTCACAAACCTGCAGAGGTATAAATGACAGCTATCGTCCAAAAATATACTGAAGTAAGGCTGCCAAGAGGACTTGAAAGCGGGGCAGAATTGCAGGAAACCAATTTCAGGAGGTAGACTGGAATTGCATTGAAAGCATAGGAAAAGAGGCAGAAAGTCCACAATGATGCACTTGGCCAAAAAGGGCGTATGCGTTTTTTCCTGAATATATTCAGGAAAAAACGCATACGCCCTTTTTGGCCAACCAAGCAAACTTGCAAAGGAAATCTGCACTACAATGAAGTCTCACTTCCCCCCGGGCCAAAGGGCCATCTGAAAAAAGTGTAAAATCCAGAAAGGCAGGACAGGCCATGGAGAACTAGGAGCCTTGTTATGCTGATAGGCGGGATGTAAATTGCCAACAGACACTCGGGAGAAGTGTATGGTGTTTCCTGAAACATCTAAAAAACAAAGCAACAGAGCCTAGGGCACTTCCACTTATGGTCCTATAGCTTAGGGAAATTAAAATCAAAAAGACACAGCCACCCCAAAGTTTGGGACGCCTCTGTTTACAAGAACCTCATTTACAGTACAAGTTCAACATCACAGAAAGTGAAAAATGGATAAAGAAGTTGTGGTATTTACTTACAAAGCAATATCACTCAGCAATGAAATCTATGTCATCAGGCCCGTAGCAGCACAATGAGTGGATTCAGGTACGATGATTCTAACTGAAATAAGTCACACAGAAAAAGAAACATCATAAGATATCACTAATACACGGAATGTAAACTTGGCTACACAGGAACTGAATTACAGAACAGAACAGGGTCTCAAATTTAGAAAACCAACTTATGCTTGCTTAAGGGGAAAGGTGAGTTGGGGTGCTGCATAAAAGCAGAGATCGAAATGAGCACAGATAAAGTTCCTTAAGCCAAATATGGAATAGACAAGAGCTACTCCTTGCTCAACGAAATGGACTCAACACCCCATATTAAACGCCTAAGAATGTACCTGACTAGTAAGTATCTTAAAACCTATGGATTTATGTCTCCGAATGAGAATCAAGCATGTGTAAAGCGGCATAAACGCAGCAGTGATAGGATTGGTGAGGTTCGGTGAACAAATGCAGACCCTTTGAAGTTATATTGCATGGTACCCATTCCATGGGTCCCAACTCTCCAGGTTTAAGGGATTCTTCCTTCAGCTAAAACATGCATAGGGAACCCAGATTATGGTCCACTGTGTGATCGGGAAATGTTTTTAAATGCATCTCAGTTTTCGTCCCCTGGTACTCGGGTTCACCATTCCAGAAGCTTTACTATCACTCTCCCCACTTGGAGGGTCAGTGCCTTTAACCTCCTGTTTGGCCCAGTTTGCAATTTCTGCGGAAGATGAACAGGAATAGGGAGAACCAATGAGAGACTAGCTGGAGGTGTCTGGATGGGCACATTTAACTCTCATTTCCCACCAGGAAGAGGAATTAACCAAAGGCTCAGCGTGCTGTGCCGGAAACAGATTAGGGCCTGAAGCAATCCTGCGGTGTTGCGGCCAGCTCACAAGAAAGCGAGTTGAAGAAAGGAGCTCAGAGGCACTGTAATTCACAAACCTGCAGACTTATAAATGACAGCTATCGCCCAAAAATATATTGAAGTAAGGCTGCCAAGAGGACTTGAAAGCGGGGCAGAATTGCAGGAAACCGATTTCAGGAGGTGGACAGGAATTGCATTTAAAGCATAGGAAAAGAGGCAGAACGTCCACAATGATGCACTTGGCCAAAAAGGGCGTATGCGTTTTTTCCAAGGCCCTCATAACCGAGGGGAGGAGACTCATAGCAGGCTCCAACTACCACCAGACGGCTCATGTCGCCAAGGCAACGTGAGCAAGCCAGGCAGGAGTTACCTCACAGCAGAGGTCCCATCTCACAGAAGGGTGAGGAACCCAGCCAACATCAGACTCTCACCAGAGGGCCCACATCACCAAAGCAATGGGAACCAGGCAGGAGTGTCCTCACACCAGTGGGGCCACATCATCGATAGGTGAGGAACTCAGCACATGTGGCCTCAAACCAGAGGGCCCACATGAACAAGGGGCTCAGAGTCAGGAAGGCAGGAGTAGCCTCACAACACTGGGCCCATAGAATAAAAAAGTGAAGAATCCAGCAGTTGGAACCTCCCAGCAAGGGGCCCAGAGCACCGATGCTATGGGATCCAGGCCAGAGTGAACTCACATCACAGGGCCCATGTCATGAAACTGTAAGCAACCCAGCCTTTGGGACCTCAGAGCAGAAGGCCAACATCCCCATGGGGATGGGAACCTGACAGGAGTGTCCTGGCATCACTGGGGTCACATCAGAAAACGTGGGGAGCCCAGCAGTTAGGGCCCAATGACAGAGGGCCCTCATCACTGAGGGGAGGACACTCCCAGCAGGCTCCAACTGACACCAGAGGGCCAACGTCACCAAGGCGAGGAGTGCCAACCATGAAGGAATGACCTCACAGGAGACGGCCCACCACACAGAAGGGTGAGGAACCCAGCCAGTATCAGACTCTCACCAGAGGGCTCACATCTTTAAAGGGATGGGAACCAGGCAGGAGTGTCCTCACACCAGTGGGTCCACATGATCGAAAGTTGAGGAACCCAGCACATGTGGCCTCAAACCAGCGGACATGCATCACAAAGTGGCTGGGAGTGAGGCAGGCAGGAGGAGCCTCAAAACAGAGGGACCACAGAATAAGAAATGTGAGGAATCCAGCAGTTGGAACCTCCCAGCAGGCGGCCGAGAGCACAGAAGCTATGGGATCCAGGCAGGAGTGAACTCACACCAGAGAGCCCACATCATGAAACTGTGAGCAACCCAGGTGTTGGGACCTCAGAGCAGAAGGCCCACATCCCCATGGGGATGGGAACCTGACAGGAGTGCCCTGGCATCACTGGGCTCACATCAGAGAAGGTGGGGAGCCCAGCAGTTAGGGCCTGACGCTAGAGGGCACTCATCACCGAGGGGACGAGGATCCCAGCATGCTCTAACTGCCTCCAGAGAGCCGACGTCACCAAGTCGAGGTGTGCCAGCCATGCAGGAGTGACCTCACAGCAGAGGGTCCACCTCACAGAGGATGAGGAACCCTGCCAGGATCAGACTCTCACCAGAGGGCTCACATCATTAAGGGGATGGGAACCAGGCAGGAGTGTCCTCACACCAGTGGGGCCACATCATCAAAAGTTGAGGAACCCAGCACATGTGGCCTCAAACAATTGGACACTCAGTTCCAAGGGGCTGGGAGTGAGGCAGGCAGGAGGAACCTCACAACAGAGGGCCCAAAGAATAAATAAGTTGAGGAATCCAGCAGTTGGAGCCGCCCAGCAGGCGACCAAGAGCACAGAGGCTATGGGATCCAGGCCGAAGTGAACTAACACCAGAGACCCCACATCATGAAAGTGAGCAACCCAGCCGTGGGGACCACAGAGCAGAAGGCCCACATCCCCATGGGGATGGGAACCTTGCAGGAGTGTCCTCGCACCACTGGGCGCACAACCGAAAATGTGGGGAGCCTAGCAGTTAGGGCCTCTCGCCAGAGGGCCCTCATCTCCGAGGGGAGGATGCTGTCAGCAGGCTCCAATTGCCACCAGAGGGCCGACGTTGCCAAGGCGAGGTGTGCCAGCCAGGCAGGAGTGACCTCACAGCAGAGGGCCCACCTCACAGAAGGGTGAGGAACCCAGCCAGGATCAGACTCTAACCACAGGGCCCACATCACCATGGGGATGGGAACCTGGCAGGAGTGTCCTCGCACCACAGGGCGCACATCAGAAAATGTGGGGAGCCCAGCAGTTAGGGCCTGACGCCAGAGGGCCCTCATCGCAGAAGGTAGGAGGCTCCCAGCAGGCTCCAACTGCCACCAGAGGGCCCACGTCTCCAAGGCGACCTGTGCCAGCCAGGCAGGAGTGACCACACAGAAGAGGGCCCACCTCACAGAAGGGTGAGGAACCCAGCCAGGATCAGACTCTCACCAGAGGGCCCACATCACCAAGGGGATGGGAACCAGGCAGGAGTGTCCCCACACCAGTGGGACAACATCATCGAAAGGTGAGGAACGCAGCACATGTGGCCTCAAACCAGAGGATACACATCACCAAGGGGCTGGGAGTGAGGCAGGCAGGAGGAGCCTCACAACAGAGGGCCCAAAGAATAAATTAGGTGAGGAATCCAGCAGTTGGAACCTCCCAGCCGGCAGCCCAGAGCACCGGCAATAGGGATCCTGGATGGAGTGAACTCACAGCAGAGGGCCCACATCATGGAACTGTGAGCAAGCCAGCCATTTTGACCTCAGAGCAGAAGGCGCACATCCCCATGGGGATGGGAACCTGGCAGGAGTGTCCTCGCTCACTTGGCGCACATCAGAAAATGTGGGGAGCCCAGCAGTTACGGCCTGACGCAAGAGGGCCCTCATCACCGAGGGGAGGAGGCTACCAGCAGGCTCCAACTGCCACCAGAGTGCCCACGTCGCCAAGGTGACATGTGCCAGACAGGCAGGAGTGACCTCACAGCAGAGGGCCCACCTCACAGAAGGTTCAGGAACCCAGCCAGGATCAGACTCTCACCAGAGGGCCCACATCACCAAGGTGATGGGAACCAGGCAGGAGTGTCCTCACAAGAGTGGGGCCACATCATCGAAAGGTGAGGAACCCAGCACATGTGGCCTCAAACCAGAGGACACACATCACCAAGGGGATGGGAGTGAGGCAGGCAGGAGGAGCCTAAAAACAGAGGGCCCAAAGAATAAGAAATGTGAGGAATCCAGCAGTTGGAACCTCCCAGCAGGCGGCCGAGAGCACAGAAGCTATGGGATCCAGGCAGGAGTGAACTCACACCAGAGAGCCCACATCATGAAACTGTGAGCAACCCAGGTGTTGGGACCTCAGAGCAGAAGGCCCACATCCCCATGGGGATGGGAAACTGACAGGAGTGTCCTGGCATCACTGGGCTCCCATCAGAAAACGTGGGAAGCCCAGCAGTTAGGGCCTGATGCCAGAGGGCCATCATCACCGAGGGGAGGAGATTCTTAGCACACACCAATGGCCACCACACGGCTTACATCGCCAAGGCAATGGGTGCCAACCAGGAAGGATTGACCTCACAGCTAGGGCCTACCTCACAGAAGGGTGAGGAACACAGCCAGGATCAGACTCTCACCAGGGGGTCCACATAACCAAGTGGATGGGAACCAGACAGGAGTGTCCACACACCAGTGGGGCCACATCATCAAAAGGTGAGGAACCCAGCAAAGGTGGCCACAATCCAGAGGACCCACATCACCAAGGGGCTGAGAGTGAGGTAGGGGTCTGGACGGGCAATTTTACCTCTGATTTCCCACCAGGAAGAGGATTGAACCAAAGGCTCAGCGTGCAGTGCCGGAACCAGATTAGGGCCTGAAGCAATCCTGCGGTTTTGCGGCCAGCTCACAAGAAAGCGAGTTGAAGAAAGGAGCTCAGGGGCACTGTAATTCACAAACCTACAGTGTGAATTACATTCACACTGTAATTAAGACACCTGTAATTCACAAACCTAATTCACAAACCTGCGGCTCAGGGGCACTGTAATTCACAAATCTGTAATTACACAAACCTGTAATTCACAAACACTATAATTCACAAACCTAAGCACAGGGGCACTGTAATTCACAAACCTGCAGAGTTCTAAATGACAGCTATCGTCCAAAAATATATTGAAGTAAGGCTGCCAAGAGGACTTGAAAGCGGGGCAGAATTGCAGGAAACTGATTTCAGGAGGTAGACGGGAATTGCATGAAAAGCATAGGAAAAGAGGCAGAACGTCCACAATGATGCACTTGGCCAAAAAGAGCCTATGCGTTTTTTTCAGAAAAAACGCATACGCCCTTTTTGGCCAACCAAGCAAGCTTGCAAAGGAAATCTGCACTACAATGAAGTCTCACTGCCCCCCCGGTCAAAAGGGCCATCTGAAAAAAGTGTAAAATCCAGAAAGGCAGGACAGGCCATGGAGAACAGGGAACCTTGTTATGCTGATGGGCGGGATGTAAATTGCCAACAGCCACTCTGGAGAAGTGTATGGTGTTTCCTGAAACATCTAAAAAACAAAGCAACAGAGCCTAGGGAACTTCCACTTATGGTTTTATAGCTTAGGGAAATTAAAATCAAAAAGACACAGCCACCCCAAAGTTTGGGACGCCTCTGTTTACAAGAACCTCGTTTACAGTACAAGTTCAACATCGCAGAAAGTGAAAAATGGATAAAGAAGTTGTGGTATTTACTTACAATGCAATATCACTCAGCAATGAAATCTATGTCATCAGGCCCTTAGCAGCACAATGAGTGGATTCATGTATGATGATTCTAACTGAAATAAGTCACACAGAAAAAGAAACATCATAAGATATCAGTAATACACGGAATGTAAACTTGGCTACACAGGAACTGAATTATAGAATAGAACAGGGTCTCAAATTGAGAAAACCAACTTATGCTTGCTTAAGGGTAAAGGTGAGTTGGGGTGCTGCATAAAACCAGAGATTGAAATGAGCACAGATAAAGTTCCTTAAGCCAAATATGGAATAGACAAGAGCTACTCCTTGCTCAACGAAATGGACTCAACACCGCATATTAAACGCCTAAGAATGTACCTGACTAGTAAGTATCTTAAAACCTATGGATTGCTATGTCTCCGAAAGAGAATCAAGGATGTGTACAGGGGCATAAACGCAGCAGTGATAGGATTGGAGAGGTTCGGTGAGCAAATGAAGACCCTTTGAAGTCATATTGCATGGTACCCATTACACAGGTCTCAACTCTCAAGGTTTAAGGTATTCTTCCTTCAGCTAAAACATGCAAGTGGAACCTAGAGTATGATCAACCATGTAAACGGGAGACGTGTTCAAATATGTCTCAGTTTTCCTCTCCTGGTCCTCGGGTGCAACATTCCAGACGCCTTACTAACACTCTCCCCACTTGGAGAGTCAGCGCATTTAACCTCCTGTTTGGCCCAGTTTGCAATTTCTGCGGAAGATGAACAGGAATAGCGAGAACCAATGAGAGACTAGCTGGAGGTGTCTGGACGGGCAAATTTAACTCTCATTTCCCACCAGGAAGAGGAATTAACCAAAGGCTCAGCGTGCCGTGCCGGAACCAGATTAGGGCCTGAAGCCATCCTGCGGTGTTGCGGCCAGGTCACAAGAAAGCGAGTTGAAGAAAGGAGCTCAGGGACACTGTAATTCACAAACCTGCAGAGTTATAAATGACAGCTATCGTCCAAAAATATACTGAAGTAAGGCTGCCAAGAGGACTTGAAAGCGGGGCAGAATTGCAGGAAACCGATTTCAGGAGGTAGACTGGAATTCCATTGAAAGCATAGGAAAAGAGGCAGAACGTCCACAATGATGCACTTGGCCAAAAAGTGCGTATGCGTTTTTTCCTCAATATATTCAGGAAAAAACGCATAGGCCCTTTTGCCCAACCAAGCAAGCTTGCAAAGGAAATCTGCACTACAATGAAGTCTCACTTCCCCGCGGTCAAAAGGGCCATCTGAAAAAAGTGTAAAATCCAGAAAGGCAAGACAGGCCATGGAGAAACGGGAGGCTTGTTATGCTGATGGGCGGGATGTAAATTGCCAACAGACACTCGGGAGAAGTGTATGGTGTTTCCTGAAACATCTAAAAAACAAAGCAACAGAGCCTTGGGCACTGCCACTTATGGTCCTATAGCGTAGGGAAATTAAAATCAAAAAGACACAGCCACCCCAAAGTTTGGGACGCCTCTGTTTACAAGAACCTCGTTTACAGTACAAGTTCAACATCGCAGAATGTGAAAAATGGATAAAGAAGTTGTGGTATTTACTTACAAAGCAATATCACTCAGCAATGAAATCTATGTCATCAGGCCCTTAGCAGCACAATGAGTGGATTCAGGTATGATGATTCTAACTGAAATAAGTCACACAGAAAAAGACACATCATAATATCAGTAATACACGGAATGTAAACTTGGCTACACAGGAACTGAATTACAGAACAGAACAGGGTCTCAAATTTAGAAAACCAACTTATGCTTGCTTAAGGGGAAAGGTGAGTTGGGGTGCTGCATAAAACCAGAGATTGAAATGACCACAGATAAAGTTCCTTAAGCCAAATATGGAATAGACAAGAGCTACTCCTTGCTCAACGAAATGGACTCAACACCGCATATTAAACGCCTAAGAATGTACCTGACTAGTAAGTATCTTAAAACCTATGGATTGCTATGTCTCCGAAAGAGAATCAAGCATGTGTAGAGGGACATAAATGCAGCAGTGATAGGATTGGAGAGGTTCGGTGAGCAAATGAAGACCCTTTGAAGTCATATTGCATGGTACCCATTCCACGGGTTTCAACTACCCAGGTTTAAGGTATTCTTCCTTCAGCTAAAACATGCATGTGGAACCTAGAGTATGATCAACCGTGTGATCGGGAGACGTGTTCAAATATGTCTCAGTTTTCGTACCCCGGTACTCGGGTGCAACATTCCAGACGCTTTACTAACACTCTCCCGACTTGGAGAGTCAGTCCCTTTAACCTCCTGTTTGGCCCAGTTTGCAATTTCTGCGGAAGATGAACAGGAATAGCGAGAACCAATGAGAGACTAGCTGGAGGTGTCTGGACGGGCAAATTTAACTCTCATTTCCCACCAGGAAGAGGAATTAACCAAAGGCTCAGCGTGCCGTGCCGGAACCAGATTAGGGCCTGAAGCCATCCTGCGGTGTTGCGGCCAGGTCAAAAGAAAGCGAGTTGAAGAAAGGAGCTCAGGGGCACTGTAATTCACAAACCTGCAGAGTTATAAATGACAGCTATCGTCCAAAAATAGACTGAAGTAAGGCTACCAAGAGCACTTGAAAGCGGGGCAGAATTGCAGGAAACCGATTTCAGGAGGTAGACTGGAATTGCATTGAAAGCATAGGAAAAGAGGCAGAACGTCCACAATGATGCACTTGGCCAAAAAGGGCGTATGCGTTTTTTCCTGAATATATTCAGGAAAAAATTCATACGCACTTTTTGGTCAACCAAGCAAGCTTGTAAAGGAAATCTGCACTACAATGAAGTCTCACTTCCCCCCGGTCAAAAGGGCCATCTGAAAAAAGTGTAAAATCCAGAAAGGCAGGACAGGCCATGGAGAACTGGGAGCCTTGTTATGCTGATGGGCGGGATGTAAATTGCAAACAGACACTCGGGAGAAGTGTATGGTGTTTCCTGAAATATCTAAAAAACAAAGCAACAGAGCCTAGGGCACGTCCACTTATGGTTCTATAATTTAGGGAAATTAAAATCAAAAAGACACAGCCACCCCAAAGTTTCGGACGCCTCTGTTTACAAGAAGCTCGTTTATCGTACAAGTTCAATATCACAGAAATTGAAAAATGGATAAAGAACTTGTGGTACTTACGTACAATGCAGTATCACTCAGCAATGAAATCTATGTCATCAGGCCCGTAGCAGCACAATGAGTGGATTCAGGTATGATGATTCTAACTGAAATAAATCACACAGAAAAAGAAACATCATAAGATTTCAGTAATACACTGAATGTAAACTTGGCTACACAGGAACTGAATTACAGAACAGAACAGGGTCTCAAATTTAGAAAACCAACTTATGCTTGCTTAAGGGTAAAGGTGAGTTGGGGTGCTGCATAAAACCAGAGATTGAAATGAGCACAGATAAAGTTCCTTAAGCCAAATATGGAATAGACTAGAGCTACTCCTTGCTCAACGAAATGGAATCAACACCGCATATTAAACGCCTAAGAATGTACCTGACTAGTAAGTATCTTAAAACCTATGGATTGCTATGTCTCTGAAAGAGAATCAAGCATGTGTACAGGGGCATAAACGCAGCAGTGATAGGACTGGAGAGGTTCGGTGAGCAAATGAAGACCCTTTGAAGTCATATTGCATGGTACCCATTCCACGGGTCTCAACTCTCCAGGTTTAAGGTATTCTTCCTTCAGCTAAAACATGCATGTGGAACCAGGAGTATGATCAACCATTTGAATGGGAGACGTGTTCAAATATGTCTCATTTTTCGTACGCTGGTACTCGGGTGCAACATTCCAGACGCTTTACTAACACTCTCCCCACTTGGAGAGTCAGCACCTTTAACCTCCTGTTTGGTCCAGTTTGCAATTTCTGCAGAAGATGAACAGGAATAGGGAGAACCAATGAGAGACTAGCTGGAGGTGTCTGGACGGGCAAATTTAACTCTCATTTCCCACCAGGAAGAGGAAATAACCAAAGGCTCAGCGTGCCGTGCCGGAACCAGATTAGGGCCTGAAGCCATCCTGCGGTGTTGCGGCCAGCTCAAAAGAAAGCGAGTTGAAGAAAGGAGCTCAGGGGCACTGTAATTCACAAACCTGCAGAGTTATAAATGACAGCTATCGTCCAAAATTATACTGAAGTAAGGCTGCCAAGAGGACTTGAAAGCGGGGCAGAATTGCAGGAAACCAATTTCAGGAGGTAGACTGGAATTGCATTGAAAGCATAGGAAAAGAGGCAGAACGTCCACAATAATGCACTTGGCCAAAAAGGGCGTATGCGTTTTTTCCTGAATATATTCAGGAAAAAACGCATACGCCCTTTTTGGCCAACCAAGCAAACTTGCAAAGAAATCTGCACTACAATGAAGTCTCACTTCCCCCCGGGCAAAAGGGCCATCTGAAAAAAGTGTAAAATCCAGAAAGGCAGGACAGGCCATGGAGAACTGGGAGCCTTGTTATGTTGATGGGCGGGATGTAAATTGCCAACAGACACTCGGGAGAAGTGTATGGTGTTTCCTGAAACATCGAAAAAACAAAGCAACAGAGCCTAGGGCACTTCCACTTATGGTCCTATAGCTTAGGGAAATTAAAATCAAAAAGACACAGCCACCCCAAAGTTTGGGACGCCTCTGTTTACAAGAACCTCGTTTACAGTACAAGTTCAACATCGCAGAAAGTGAAAAATGGATAAAGAACTTGAGGTACTTACGTACAATGCAGTATCACTGAGCAATGAAATCTATGTCATCAGGCCCGTAGCAGCATAAATGAGTGGATTCAGGTACGATGATTCTAACTGAAATAAGTCACACAGAAAATGAAACATCATAAGATATCAGTAATACACGGAATGTAAACTTGGCTACACAGGAACTGAATTCCAAAACAGAACAGGGTCTCAAATTTAGAAAACCAACTTATGCTTGCTTAAGGGGAAAGGTGAGTTGGGGTGCTGCATAAAACCAGAGATTGAAATGAGCACAGATAAAGTTCCTTAAGCCAAATATGGAATAGACAAGAGCTACTCTTTGCTCAACGAAATGGACACAACACCCCATATTAAACGCCTAAGAATGTACCTGACTAGTAAGTATCTTAAAACCTATGGATTGCTATGTCTCCGAAAGAGAATCATGCGTGTGTACAGGGGCATAAACACAGCAGTGATAGGATTGGATAGGTTCTTTGAGCAAATGAAGACCCTTTGAAGTCATATTGCATGGTACCCATTCCACGGGTCTCAACTCTCCAGGTTTAAGGTATTCTTCCTTCAGCTAAATCATGCATGTGTAACCCAGAATATGATCAATCATGTGAACGGGAGACGTGTTCAAATATGTCTCAGTTTTCCTCCCCTGGTACTCGGGTGCAACATTCCAGACGCTTTACTAACACTCTCCCCACTTGGAGAGTCAGCACCTTTAACCTCCTGTTTGGGCCAGTTTGCAATTTCTGCGGAAGATGAACAGGAATAGGGAGAACCAATGAGAGACTAGCTGGAGGTGTCTGGACGGGCAAATTTAACTCTCATTTCCCACCAGGAAGAGGAATTAACCAAAGGCTCAGCGTGCCGTGCCGGAACCAGATTAGGGCCTGAAGCAATCCTGCGGTGTTGCGGCCAGGTCACAAGAAAGCCAGTTGAAGAAAGGAGCTCTCAGAGGGCCCTCATCACTGAGGGGAGGACACTCCCAGCAGGCTCCAACTGACACCAGAGGGCCAACGTCACCAAGGCGAGGAGTGCCAACCATGAAGGAATGACCTCACAGGAGACGGCCCACCACACAGAAGGGTGAGGAACCCAGCCAGTATCAGACTCTCACCAGAGGGCTCACATCTTTAAAGGGATGGGAACCAGGCAGGAGTGTCCTCACACCAGTGGGTCCACATGATCGAAAGTTGAGGAACCCAGCACATGTGGCCCCAAACCAGCGGACATGCATCTCAAAGTGGCTGGGAGTGAGGCAGGCAGGAGGAGCCTCAAAACAGAGGGACCACAGAATAAGAAATGTGAGGAATCCAGCAGTTGGAACCTCCCAGCAGGCGGCCGAGAGCACAGAAGCTATGGGATCCAGGCAGGAGTGAACTCACACCAGAGAGCCCACATCATGAAACTGTGAGCAACCCAGGTGTTGGGACCTCAGAGCAGAAGGCCCACATCCCCATGGGGATGGGAACCTGACAGGAGTGCCCTGGCATCACTGGGCTCACATCAGAGAAGGTGGGGAGCCCAGCAGTTAGGGCCTGACGCTAGAGGGCACTCATCACCGAGGGGACGAGGATCCCAGCATGCTCTAACTGCCTCCAGAGAGCCGACGTCACCAAGTCGAGGTGTGCCAGCCATGCAGGAGTGACCTCACAGCAGAGGGTCCACCTCACAGAGGATGAGGAACCCTGCCAGGATCAGACTCTCACCAGAGGGCTCACATCATTAAGGGTATGGGAACCAGGCAGGAGTGTCCTCACACCAGTGGGGCCACATCATCAAAAGTTGAGGAACCCAGCACATGTGGCCTCAAACAATTGGACACTCAGTTCCAAGGGGCTGGGAGTGAGGCAGGCAGGAGGAACCTCACAACAGAGGGCCCAAAGAATAAATAAGTTGAGGAATCCAGCAGTTGGAGCCGCCCAGCAGGCGACCAAGAGCACAGAGGCTATGGGATCCAGGCCGAAGTGAACTAACACCAGAGACCCCACATCATGAAAGTGAGCAACCCAGCCGTGGGGACCACAGAGCAGAAGGCCCACATCCCCATGGGGATGGGAACCTTGCAGGAGTGTCCTCGCACCACTGGGCGCACAACCGAAAATGTGGGGAGCCTAGCAGTTAGGGCCTCTCGCCAGAGGGCCCTCATCTCCGAGGGGAGGATGCTGTCAGCAGGCTCCAATTGCCACCAGAGGGCCGACGTTGCCAAGGCGAGGTGTGCCAGCCAGGCAGGAGTGACCTCACAGCAGAGGGCCCACCTCACAGAAGGGTGAGGAACCCAGCCAGGATCAGACTCTAACCACAGGGCCCACATCACCATGGGGATGGGAACCTGGCAGGAGTGTCCTCGCACCACAGGGCGCACATCAGAAAATGTGGGGAGCCCAGCAGTTAGGGCCTGACGCCAGAGGGCCCTCATCGCAGAAGGTAGGAGGCTCCCAGCAGGCTCCAACTGCCACCAGAGGGCCCACGTCTCCAAGGCGACCTGTGCCAGCCAGGCAGGAGTGACCACACAGAAGAGGGCCCACCTCACAGAAGGGTGAGGAACCCAGCCAGGATCAGACTCTCACCAGAGGGCCCACATCACCAAGGGGATGGGAACCAGGCAGGAGTGTCCCCACACCAGTGGGACAACATCATCGAAAGGTGAGGAACGCAGCACATGTGGCCTCAAACCAGAGGATACACATCACCAAGGGGCTGGGAGTGAGGCAGGCAGGAGGAGCCTCACAACAGAGGGCCCAAAGAATAAATTAGGTGAGGAATCCAGCAGTTGGAACCTCCCAGCCGGCAGCCCAGAGCACCGGCAATAGGGATCCTGGATGGAGTGAACTCACAGCAGAGGGCCCACATCATGGAACTGTGAGCAAGCCAGCCATTTTGACCTCAGAGCAGAAGGCGCACATCCCCATGGGGATGGGAACCTGGCAGGAGTGTCCTCGCTCACTTGGCGCACATCAGAAAATGTGGGGAGCCCAGCAGTTACGGCCTGACGCAAGAGGGCCCTCATCACCGAGGGGAGGAGGCTACCAGCAGGCTCCAACTGCCACCAGAGTGCCCACGTCGCCAAGGTGACATGTGCCAGACAGGCAGGAGTGACCTCACAGCAGAGGGCCCACCTCACAGAAGGTTCAGGAACCCAGCCAGGATCAGACTCTCACCAGAGGGCCCACATCACCAAGGTGATGGGAACCAGGCAGGAGTGTCCTCACAAGAGTGGGGCCACATCATCGAAAGGTGAGGAACCCAGCACATGTGGCCTCAAACCAGAGGACACACATCACCAAGGGGATGGGAGTGAGGCAGGCAGGAGGAGCCTAAAAACAGAGGGCCCAAAGAATAAGAAATGTGAGGAATCCAGCAGTTGGAACCTCCCAGCAGGCGGCCGAGAGCACAGAAGCTATGGGATCCAGGCAGGAGTGAACTCACACCAGAGAGCCCACATCATGAAACTGTGAGCAACCCAGGTGTTGGGACCTCAGAGCAGAAGGCCCACATCCCCATGGGGATGGGAAACTGACAGGAGTGTCCTGGCATCACTGGGCTCCCATCAGAAAACGTGGGAAGCCCAGCAGTTAGGGCCTGATGCCAGAGGGCCATCATCACCGAGGGGAGGAGATTCTTAGCACACACCAATGGCCACCACACGGCTTACATCGCCAAGGCAATGGGTGCCAACCAGGAAGGATTGACCTCACAGCTAGGGCCTACCTCACAGAAGGGTGAGGAACACAGCCAGGATCAGACTCTCACCAGGGGGTCCACATAACCAAGTGGATGGGAACCAGACAGGAGTGTCCACACACCAGTGGGGCCACATCATCAAAAGGTGAGGAACCCAGCAAAGGTGGCCACAATCCAGAGGACCCACATCACCAAGGGGCTGAGAGTGAGGTAGGGGTCTGGACGGGCAATTTTACCTCTGATTTCCCACCAGGAAGAGGATTGAACCAAAGGCTCAGCGTGCAGTGCCGGAACCAGATTAGGGCCTGAAGCAATCCTGCGGTTTTGCGGCCAGCTCACAAGAAAGCGAGTTGAAGAAAGGAGCTCAGGGGCACTGTAATTCACAAACCTACAGTGTGAATTACATTCACACTGTAATTAAGACACCTGTAATTCACAAACCTAATTCACAAACCTGCGGCTCAGGGGCACTGTAATTCACAAATCTGTAATTACACAAACCTGTAATTCACAAACACTATAATTCACAAACCTAAGCACAGGGGCACTGTAATTCACAAACCTGCAGAGTTCTAAATGACAGCTATCGTCCAAAAATATATTGAAGTAAGGCTGCCAAGAGGACTTGAAAGCGGGGCAGAATTGCAGGAAACTGATTTCAGGAGATAGACGGGAATTGCATGAAAAGCATAGGAAAAGAGGCAGAACGTCCACAATGATGCACTTGGCCAAAAAGAGCCTATGCGTTTTTTTCAGAAAAAACGCATACGCCCTTTTTGGCCAACCAAGCAAGCTTGCAAAGGAAATCTGCACTACAATGAAGTCTCACTGCCCCCCGGTCAAAAGGCCATCTGAAAAAAGTGTAAAATCCAGAAAGGCAGGACAGGCCATGGAGAACAGGGAACCTTGTTATGCTGATGGGCGGGATGTAAATTGCCAACAGCCACTCTGGAGAAGTGTATGGTGTTTCCTGAAACATCTAAAAAACAAAGCAACAGAGCCTAGGGAACTTCCACTTATGGTTTTATAGCTTAGGGAAATTAAAATCAAAAAGACACAGCCACACCAAAGTTTGGGACGGCTCCGTTTACAAGAACCTCGTTTACGGTATAAGTTCAATATCGCAGAAAGTGAAAAATGGATAAAGAAGTTGTGGTACTTACGTACAATGCAATATCACGCAGCAATGAAATCTATGTCATCAGGCCCTTAGCAGCACAATGAGTGGATTCAGGTATGATGATTCTAACTGAAATAAGTCACACAGAAAAAGAAACATCATAAGATATCAGTAATACACGGAATGTAAACTTGGCTACACAGGAACTGAATTCCAGAACAGAACAGGGTCTCAAATTTAGAAAACCAACTTATGCTTGCTTAAGGGGAAAGGTGAGTTGGGGTGCTGCATAAAAGCAGAGATTGAAATGAGCACAGATAAAGTTCCTTAAGCCAAATATGGAATAGACAAGAGCTACTCCTTGCTCAACGAAATGGACTCAACACCCCATATTAAACGCCTAAGAATGTACCTGACTAGTAAGTATCTTAAAACCTATGGATTGCTATGTCTCCGAAAGAGAATGAAGCGTGTGTACAGGGGCATAAACGCAGCAGTGATAGGATTGGAGAGGTTCGGTGAGCAAATGAAGACGCTTTGAAGTCGTATTGCATGGTACCCATTCCACGGGTTTCAACTACCCAGGTTTAAGGTATTCTTCCTTCAGCTAAAACATGCATGTGGAACCTAGAGTATGATCAACCATGTGATCGGGAGACGTGTTCAAATATGTCTCAGTTTTCGTACCCTGGTACTTGGGTGCAACATTCCAGATGCTTTACTAACACTCTCCCGACTTGGAGAGTCAGTCCCTTTAACCTGCTGTTTGGCACAGTTTGCAATTTTTGCGGAAGATGAACAGGAATAGCGAGAACCAATGAGAGACTAGCTGGAGGTGTCTGGACGGGCAAATTAAATCTCATTTCCCACCAGGAAGAGGAATTAACCAAAGGCTCAGCGTGCCGTGCCGGAACCAGATTAGGGCCTGAAGCCATCCTGCGGTGTTGCGGCCAGGTCACAAGAAAGCGAGTTGAAGAAAAGAGCTCAGGGGCACTGTAATTCACAAACGTACAGTGTGAATTACATTCACACTGTAATTAAGACACCTGTAATTCACAAACCTAATTCACAAACCTGCAGCTCAGGGGCACTGTAATTCACAAATCTGTAATTACACAAACCTGTAATTCACAAACACTATAATTCACAAACCTAAGCACAGGGGCACTGTAATTCACAAACCTGCAGAGTTCTAAATGACAGCTATCGTCCAAAAATATATTGAAGTAAGGCTGCCAAAAGGACTTGAAAGCGGGGCAGAATTGCAGGAAACCGATTTCAGGAGGTAGACTGGAATTGCATGAAAAGCATAGGAAAAGAGGCAGAACGTCCACAATGATGCACTTGGCCAAAAAGAGCCTATGCGTTTTTTTCAGAAAAAACGAAAACGCCCTTTTTGGCCAACCAAGCAAGCTTGCAAAGGAAATCTGCACTACAATGAAGTCTCACTGCCCCCCCGGTCAAAAGGGCCATCTGAAAAAAGTGTAAAATCCAGAAAGGCAGGACAGGCCATGGAGAACAGGGAACCTTGTTATGCTGATGGGCGGGATGTAAATTGCCAACAGACACTCTGGAGAAGTGTATGGTGTTTCCTGAAACATCTAAAAAACAAAGCAACAGAGCCTAGGGAACTTCCACTTATGGTTTTATAGCTTAGGGAAATTAAAATCAAAAAGACACAGCCACCCCAAAGTTTGGGATGGCTCCGTTTACAAGAACCTCGTTTACGGTATAAGTTCAATATCGCAGAAAGTGAAAAATGGATAAAGAAGTTGTGGTACTTACGTACAATACAATATCACGCAGCAATGAAATCTATGTCATCAGGCCCTTAGCAGCACAATGAGTGGATTCAGGTATGATGATTCTAACTGAAATAGGTCACACAGAAAAAGAAACATCATAAGATATCAGTAATACACGGAATGTAAACTTGGCTACACAGGAACTGAATTCCAGAACAGAACAGGGTCTCAAATTTAGAAAACCAACTTATGCTTGCTTAAGGGGAAAGGTGAGTTGGGGTGCTGCATAAAACCAGAGATTGAAATGAGCACAGATAAAGTTCCTTAAGCCAAATATGGAATAGACAAGAGCTACTCCTTGCTCAACGAAATGGACTCAACACCGCATATTAAACGCCTAAGAATGTACCTGACTAGTAAGTATCTTAAAACCTATGGATTGCTATGTCTCCAAAAGAGAATGAAGCATGTGTACAGGGGCATAAACGCAGCAGTGATAGGATTGGAGAGGTTCGGTGAGCAAATGAAGACCCTTTGAAGTCATATTGCATGGTACCCATTCCACGGGTTTCAACTACCCAGGTTTAAGGTATTCTTCCTTCAGCTAAAACATGCATGTGGAACCTAGAGTATGATCAACCATGTGATCGGGAGACGTGTTCAAATATGTCTCAGTTTTCGTACCCTGGTACTCGGGTGCAACATTCCAGATGCTTAACTAACACTCTCCCGACTTGGAGAGTCAGTCCCTTTAACCTCCTGTTTGGCCCAGTTTGCAATTTCTGCGGAAGATGAACAGGAATAGCGAGAACCAATGAGAGACTAGCTGGAGGTGTCTGGACGGGCAAATTAACTCTCATTTCCCACCAGGAAGAGGAATTAACCAAAGGCTCAGCGTGCCGTGCCGGAACCAGATTAGGGCCTGAAGCCATCCTGCGGTGTTGCGGCCAGGTCACAAGAAAGCGAGTTGAAGAAAGGAGCTCAGGGGCACTGTAATTCACAAACCTGCAGAGTTATAAATGACAGCTATCGTCCAAAAATATACTGAAGTAAGGCTGCCAAGAGGACTTGAAAGCGGGGCAGAATTGCAGGAAACCGATTTCAGGAGGTAGACTGGAATTGCATTGAAAGCATAGGAAAAGAGGCAGAACGTCCACAATGATGCACTTGGCGAAAAAGAGCCTATGCGTTTTTTTCAGAAAAAACGAAAACACCCTTTTTGGCCAACCAAGCAAGCTTGCAAAGGAAATCTGCACTACAATGAAGTCTCACTGCCCCCCCGGTCAAAAGGGCCATCTGAAAAAAGTGTAAAATCCAGAAAGGCAGGACAGGCCATGGAGAACAGGGAACCTTGTTATGCTGATGGGCGGGATGTAAATTGCCAACAGACACTTGGGAGAAGTGTATGGTGTTTCCTGAAACATCTAAAAACCAAAGCAACATAGCCTAGGGCACTTGCACTTATGGTCCTATAGCTTAGGGAAATTAAAATCAAAAAGACACAGCCACCCCAAAGTTTGGGATGCCGCTGTTTACAAGAACCTCGTTTACCGTACAAGTTCAGTATCACAGAAAGTGAAAAATGGATAAAGAACTTGTGGTACTTACGTACAATGCACTATCACTCAGCAATGAAATCTATGTCATCAGGCCCTTAGCAGCACAATGAGTGGATTCAGGTATGATGATTCTAACTGAAATAAGTCACACAGAAAAAGAAACATCATAAGATATCAGTAATACACGGAATGTAAACTTGGCTACACAGGAACTGAATTCCAGAACAGAACAGGGTCTCAAATTTAGAAAACCAACTTATGCTTGCTTAAGGGGAAAGGTGAGTTGGGGTGCTGCATAAAACCAGAGATTGAAATGAGCACAGATAAAGTTCCTTAAGCCAAATATGGAATAGACAAGAGCTACTCCTTGCTCAACGAAATGGACTCAACACCCCATATTAAACGCCTAAGAATGTACCTGACTAGTAAGTATCTTAAAACCTATGGATTGCTATGTCTCCAAAAGAGAATCAAGCGTTTGTACAGGGGCATAAACGCAGCAGTGTTAGGATTGGAGAGGTTCGGTGAGCAAATGAAGACCCTTTGAAGTCATATTGCATGGTACCCATTCCACGGGTCTTAACTCTCCAGGTTTAAAGTATTCTTCCTTCAGCTAAAACATGCATGTGGAACCCAGAGTATGATCAACCGTGTGAACGGGAGACGTGTTCAAATATGTCTCAGTTTTCGTCCCCTGGTACTCGGGTGCAACATTCCAGACTCTTTACTAACACTCTGCCCACTTGGAGAGTCAGCGCCTTTAACCTCCTGTTTGGCCCAGTTTGCAATTTCTGCGGAAGATGAACAGGAATAGCGAGAACCAATGAGAGACTAGCTGGAGGTGTCTGGACGGGCAAATTTAACTCTCATTTCCCACCAGGAAGAGGAATTAACCAAAGGCTCAGCGTACCGTGCCGGATCCAGATTAGGGCCTGAAGCCATCCTGCGGTGTTGCGGCCAGCTCACAAGAAAGCGAGTTGAAGAAAGGAGCTCAGGGGCACTGTAATTCACAAACCTGCAGAGTTATAAATGACAGCTATCGTCCAAAAATATACTGAAGTAAGGCTGCCAAGAGGACTTGAAAGCGGAGCAGAATTGCAGGAAACCGATTTCAGGAGGTAGAGTGGAATTGCATTGAAATCATACGAAAAGAGGCAGAACGTCCACAATGATGCACTTGGCCAAAAAGGGCGTATGCGTTTTTTCCTGAATATATTCAGGGAAAAACGCATACGCCCTTTTTGGCCAACCAAGCAAGCTTGCAAAGGAAATCTGCACTACAATGAAGTCTCACTTCCCCCCGGTCAAAAGGGCCATCTGAAAAAAGTGTAAAATCCAGAAAGGCAGGACAGGCCATGGAGAACTGGGAGCCTTGTTATGCTGATGGGCGGGATGTAAATTGCCAACAGACACTCGGGAGAAGTGTATGGTGTTTCCTGAAACATCTAAAAAACAAAGCAACAGAGCCTAGGGCACTTCCACTTATGGTCCTATAGCTTAGGGAAATTAAAATCAAAAAGACACAGCCACCCCAAAGTTTGGAAAGGCTCTGTTTACAAGAACCTCGTTTACAGTACAAGTTCAACATCGCAGAAAGTGAAAAATGGATAAAGAAGTTGTGGTATTTACTTACAAAGCAATATCACTCAGCAATGAAATCTGTGTCATCAGGCCCTTAGCAGCACAATGAGTGGATTCAGGTATGATGATTCTAACTGAAATAAGTCACACAGAAAAAGAAACATCATAAGATATCAGTAATACACAGAATGTAAACTTGGCTACACAGGAACTGAATTACAGAACAGAACAGGGTCTCAAATTTAGAAAACCAACTTATGCTTGCTTAAGGGTAAAGGTGAGTTGGGGTGCTGCATAAAACCAGAGATTGAAATGAGCACAGATAAAGTTCCTTAAGTCAAGTATGGAATAGACAAGAGCTACTCCTTGCTCAACGAAATGGACTCAACACCGCATATTAAACGCCTAAGAATGTACCTGACTAGTAAGTATCTTAAAACCTATGGATTGCTATGTCTCCGAAAGAGAATCAAGCATGTGTACAGGGGCATAAACGCAGCAGTGATAGGATTGGAGAGGTTCGGTGAGCAAATGAAGACCCTTTGAAGTCATATTGCATGGTACCCATTCCACGGGTCTTAACTCTCCAGGTTTAAGGTATTCTTCCTTCAGCTAAAACATGCATGTGGAACCTAGAGTATGATCAACCATGTGATCGGGAGACGTGTTCAAATATGTCTCAGTTTTCGTACCCTGGTACTCGGGTGCAACATTCCAGACGCTTTAGTAACACTCTCCCGACTTGGAGAGTCAGTCCCTTTAACCTCCTGTTTGGCCCAGTTTGCAATTTCTGCGGAAGATGAACAGGAATAGCGAGAACCAATGAGAGGCTAGCTGGAGGTGTCTGGACGGGCAATTTTAACTCTCATTTCCCACCAGGAAGAGGAATTAACCAAAGGCTCAGCGTGCCGTGCCAGAACCAGATTAGTGCCTGAAGCCATCCTGCGGTGTTGCGGCCAGCTTAAAAGAAAGCGAGTTGAAGAAAGGAGCTCAGGGGCACTGTAATTCACAAACCTGCAGAGTTATAAATGACAGCTATCGTCCAAAAATAGACTGAAGTAAGGCTGCCAAGAGGACTTGAAAGCGGGGCAGAATTGCAGGAAACCGATTTCAGGAGGTAGACTGGAATTGCATTGAAAGCATAGGAAAAGAGGCAGAACGTCCACAATGATGCACTTGGCCAAAAAGGGCGTATGCGTTTTTTCCTGAATATATTCAGGAAAAAACGCATACGCCCTTTTTGGCCAACCAAGCAAGCTTGCAAAGGAAATCTGCACTACAATGAAGTCTCACTTCCCCCCGGTCAAAAGAGCCATCTGAAAAAAGTGTAAAATCCAGAAAGGCAGGACAGGCCATGGAGAACTGGGAGCCTTGTTATGCTGATGGGCGGGATGTAAATTGCCAACAGACACTTGGGAGAAGTGTATGGTGTTTCCTGAAACATCTAAAAAACAAAGCAACAGAACCTAGGGCATTTCCACTTATGGTCCTATAGCTTAGGGAAATTAAAATCAAAAAGACACAGCCACCCCAAAGTTTGGACTGGCTCTGTTTACAAGAACCTCGATTACAGTTCAAGTTCAACATCGCAGAAAGTGAAAAATGGATAAAGAACTTGTGGTATTTACTTACAAAGCAATATCACTCAGCAATGAAATCTGTGTCATCAGGCCCTTAGCAGCACAATGAGTGGATTCAGGTATGATGATTCTAACTGAAATAAGTCACACAGAAAAAGAAACATCATAAGATATCAGTAATACATGGAATGTAAACTTGGCTACACAGGAACTGAATTACAGAACAGAACAGGGTCTCAAATTTAGAAAACCAACTTATTCTTGCTTAAGGGTAAAGGTGAGTTGGGGTGCTGCATAAAACCAGAGATTGAAATGAGCACAGATAAAGTTCCTTAAGCCAAATATGGAATAGACAAGAGCTACTCCTTGCTCAATGAAATGGACTCAACACCGCATATTAAACGCCTAAGAATGTACCTGACTAGTAAGTATCCTAAAAGCTATGGATTGCTATGTCTCCGAAAGAGAATCAAGCATGTGTACAGGGGCATAAACGCAGCAGTGATAGGATTGGAGAGGTTCGGTGAGCAAATGAAGACCCTTTGAAGTCATATTGCATGGTACCCATTCCACGGGTTTCAGCTACCCAATTTAAGGTATTCTTCCTTCAGCTAAAACATGCATGTGGAACCTAGAGTATGATCAACCATTTGATCGGGAGACGTGTTCAAATATGTCTCAGTTTTCCTCGCCTGGTACTCGGGTGCAACATTCCAGACGCTTTACTGACACTCTCCCCACTTGAAGAGTCAGCGCCTTTAACCTCCTGTTTGGCACAGTTTGCAATTTCTGCAGAAGATGAACAGGAATAGCGAGAACCAATGAGAGGCTAGCTGGAGGTGTCTGGACGGGCAAATTTAACTCTCATTTCCCACCAGGAGGAGGAAATAACCAAAGGCTCAGCGTGCCGTGCCAGAACCAGATTAGGGCCTGAAGCCATCCTGCGGTGTTGCGGCCAGCTCAAAAGAAAGCGAGTTGAAGAAAGGAGCTCAGGGGCACTGTAATTCACAAACCTGCAGAGTTATAAATGACAGCTATCATCCAAAAATATACTGAAGTAAGGCTGCCAAGAGGACTTGAATGTGGGGCAGAATTGCAGGAGACCGATTTCAGGAGGTAGACTGGAATTGCATTGAAAGCATAGGAAAAGAGGCAGAACGTCCACAATGATGCACTTGGCCAAAAAGGGCGTATGCGTTTTTTCCTGAATATATTCAGGAAAAAACGCATACGCCCTTTTTGGCCAACCAAGCAAGCTTGCAAAGGAAAT
Organism: Stenella coeruleoalba; assembly: GCF_951394435.1. Lineage (NCBI taxonomy): Eukaryota > Metazoa > Chordata > Mammalia > Artiodactyla > Delphinidae > Stenella > Stenella coeruleoalba. The sequence goes on along the minus strand of NW_027646161.1, from coordinate 258,852 downwards.
CTGCACTACAATGAAGTCTCACTTCTCCCCGGTCAAAAGGGCCATCTGAAAAAAGTGTAAAATCCAGAAAGGCAGGACAGGCCTTGGAGAACTAGGAGCCTTGTTATGCTGATGGGCGGGATGTAAATTGCCAACAACCACTCAGGAGAAGTGTAGGTGTTTCCTGAAACATCTAAAAAACAAAGCAACAGAACCTAAGGCACTTCCACTTATGGTCCTATAGCTTAGGGAAATTAAAATCAAAAAGACACAGCCACCCCAAAGTTTGGAACGGCTCTGTTTACAAGAACCTCGTTTACAGTACAAGTTCAACATCGCAGAAAGTGAAAAATGGATAAAGAAGTTGTGGTATTTACTTACAAAGCAATATCACTCAGCAATGAAATCTGTGTCATCAGGCCCTTAGCAGCACAATGAGTGGATTCAGGTATGATGATTCTAACTGAAATAAGTCACACAGAAAAAGAGACATCATAAGGTATCAGTAATACACGGAATGTAAACTTGGCTACACAGGAACTGAATTACAGAACAGAACAGGGTTTCAAATTTAGAAAAACAACTTATGCTTGCTTAAGGGTAAAGGTGAGTTGGGGTGCTGCAAAAAACCAGAGATTGAAATGAGCACAGATAAAGTTCCTTAAGCCAAATATGGAATAGACAAGAGCTACTCCTTGCTCAACGAAATGGACTCAACACCGCATATTAAACGCCTAAGAATGTACCTGACTAGTAAGTATCTTAAAACCTATGGATTGCTATGTCTCCGAAAGAGAATCAAGCATGTGTACAGGGGCATAAACGCAGCAGTGATAGGATTGGAGAGGTTCGGTGAGCAAATGAAGACCCTTTGAAGTCATATTGCATGGTACCCATTACACGGGTCTCAACTCTCCAGGTTTAAGGTATTCTTCCTTCAGCTAAAACATGCATGTGGAACCTAGAGTATGATCAACCATGTGATCGGGAGACGTGTTCAAATATGTCTCAGTTTTCGTACCCTGGTACTCGGGTGCAACATTCCAGATGCTTTACTAACACTCTCCCGACTTGGAGAGTCAGTCCCTTTAACCTCCTGTTTGGCCCAGTTTGCAATTTCTGCGGAAGATGAACAGGAATAGCGAGAACCAATGAGAGGCTAGCTGGAGGTGTCTGGACGGGCAAATTTAACTCTCATTTCCCACCAGGAAGAGGAATTAACCAAAGGCTCAGCGTGCCGTGCCGGAACCAGATTAGGGCCTGAAGCCATCCTGCGGTGTTGCGGCCAGCTCAAAAGAAAGCGAGTTGAAGAAAGGAGCTCAGGGGCACTGTAATTCACAAACCTGCAGAGTTATAAATGACAGCTATCGTCCAAAAATAGACTGAAGTAAGGCTGCCAAGAGGACTTGAAAGCGGGGCAGAATTGCAGGAAACCGATTTCAGGAGGTAGACTGGAATTGCATTGAAAGCATAGGAAAAGAGGCAGAACGTCCACAATGATGCACTTGGCCAAAAAGGGCGTATGCGTTTTTTCCTGAATATATTCAGGAAAAAACGCATACGCCCTTTTTGGCCAACCAAGCAAGCTTGCAAAGGAAATCTGCACTACAATGAAGTCTCACTTCCCCCCGGTCAAAAGGGCCATCTGAGAAAAGTGTAAAATCCAGAAAGACAGGACAGGCCATGGAGAACTGGGAGCCTTGTTATGCTGATGGGCGGGATGTAAATTGCCAACAACCACTCGGGAGAAGTGTATGGTGTTTCCTGAAACATCTAAAAAACAAAGCAACAGAGCCTAGGGCACTTCCACTTATGGTCCTATAGCTTAGGGAAATTAAAATCAAAAAGACACAGCCACCCCAAAGTTTGGAAAGGCTCTGTTTACAAGAACCTCGTTTACAGTACAAGTTCAACATCGCAGAAAGTGAAAAATGGATAAAGAAGTTGTGGTATTTACTTACAAAGCAATATCACTCAGCAATGAAATCTGTGTCATCAGGCCCTTAGCAGCACAATGAGTGGATTCAGGTATGATGATTCTAACTGAAATAAGTCACACAGAAAAAGAAACATCATAAGATATCAGTAATACACGGAATGTAAACTTGGCTACACAGGAACTGAATTACAGAACAGAACAGGGTCTCAAATTTAGAAAACCAACTTATGCTTGCTTAAGGGGAAAGGTGAGTTGGGGTGCTGCATAAAACCAGAGATTGAAATGAGCACAGATAAAGTTCCTTAAGTCAAATATGGAATAGACAAGAGCTACTCCTTGCTCAACGAAATGGACTCAACACCGCATATTAAACGCCTAAGAATGTACCTGACTAGTAAGTATCTTAAAACCTATGGATCGCTATGTCTCTGAAAGAGAATCAAGCATGTGTACAGGGGCATAAACGCAGCAGTGATAGGATTGGAGAGGTTCGGTGAGCAAATGAAGACCCTTTGAAGTCATATTGCATGGTACCCATTCCACGGGTCTTAACTCTCCAGGTTTAAGGTATTCTTCCTTCAGCTAAAACATGCATGTGGAACCTAGAGTATGATCAACCATGTGATCGGGAGACGTGTTCAAATATGTCTCAGTTTTTGTACCCTGGTACTCGGGTGCAACATTCCAGACGCTTTAGTAACACTCTCCCGACTTGGAGAGTCAGTCCCTTTAACCTCCTGTTTGGCCCAGTTTGCAATTTCTGTGGAAGATGAACAGGAATAGCGAGAACCAATGAGAGGCTAGCTGGAGGTGTCTGGACGGGCAATTTTAACTCTCATTTCCCACCAGGAAGAGGAATTAACCAAAGGCTCAGCGTGCCGTGCCAGAACCAGATTAGGGCCTGAAGACGTCCTGCGGTGTTGCGGCCAGCTCAAAAGAAAGCGAGTTGAAGAAAGGAGCTCAGGGGCACTGTAATTCACAAACCTGCAGAGTTATAAATGACAGCTATCGTCCAAAAATAGACTGAAGTAAGGCTGCCAAGAGGACTTGAAAGCGGGGCAGAATTGCAGGAAACCGATTTCAGGAGGTAGACTGGAATTGCATTGCAAGCATAGGAAAAGAGGCAGAACGTCCACAATGATGCACTTGGCCAAAAAGGGCGTATGCGTTTTTTCCTGAATATATTCAGGAAAAAACGCATACGCCCTTTTTGGCCAACCCAACAAGCTTGCAAAGGAAATCTGCACTACAATGAAGTCTCACTTCCCCCCGGTCAAAAGGGCCATCTGAAAAAAGTGTAAAATCCAGAAAGACAGGACAGGCCATGGAGAACTGGGAGCCTTGTTATGCTGATGGGCGGGATGTAAATTGCCAACAACCACTCAGGAGAAGTGTATGGTGTTTCCTGAAACATCTAAAAAACAAAGCAACAGAGCCTAGGGCACTTCCACTTATGGTCCTATAGCTTAGGGAAATTAAAATCAAAAAGACACAGCCACCCCAAAGTTTGGAAAGGCTCTATTTACAAGAACCTCGTTTACAGTACAAGTTCAACATCGCAGAAAGTGAAAAATGGATAAAGAACTTGTGGTATTTACTTACAAAGCAATATCACTCAGCAATGAAATCTGTGTCATCAGGCCCTTAGCAGCACAATGAGTGGATTCAGGTATGATGATTCTAACTGAAATAAGTCACACAGAAAAAGAAACATCATAAGATATCAGTAATACACGGAATGTAAACTTGGCTACACAGGAACTGAATTACAGAACAGAACAGGGTCTCAAATTTAGAAAACCAACTTATGCTTGCTTAAGGGTAAAGGTGAGTTGTGGTGCAGCATAAAACCAGAGATTGAAATGAGCACAGATAAAATTCCTTAAGTCAAATATGGAATAGATAAGAGCTACTCCTTGCTCAACGAAATGGACTCAACACCGCATATTAAACGCTTAAGAATGTACCTGACTAGTAAGTATCTTAAAACCTATGGATTGCTATGTCTCCGAAAGAGAATCAAGCATGTGTACAGGGGCATAAACGCAGCAGTGATAGGATTGGAGAGGTTCGGTGAGCAAATGAAGACCCTTTGAAGACATATTGCATGGTACCCATTCCACGGGTCTTAACTCTCCAGGTTTAAGGTATTTTTCCTTCAGCTAAAACATGCATGTGGAACCTAGAGTATGATCAACCATGTGATCGGGAGATGTGTTCAAATATGTCTCAGTTTTCGTACCCTGGTACTTGGGTGCAACATTCCAGACGCTTTACTAGCACTCTCCCCACTTGGAGAGTCAGCGCCTTTAACCTCCTGTTTGGCCCAGTTTGCAATTTCTGCGGAAGATGAACAGGAATAGCGAGAACCAATGAGAGACTAGCTGGAGGTGTCTGGATGGGCAAATTTAACTCTCATTTCCCACCAGGAAGAGGAAATAACCAAAAGCTCAGCATGCCGTGCCGGAACCAGATTAGGGCCTGAAGCCATCCTGCGGTGTTGCGGCCAGCTCAAAAGAAAGCGAGTTGAAGAAAGGAGCTCAGGGGCACTGTAATTCACAAACCTGCAGAGTTATAAATGACAGCTATCGTCCAAAAATAGACTGAAGTAAGGCTGCCAAGAGGATTTGAAAGCGGGGCAGAATTGCAGGAAACCGATTTCAGGAGGTAGACTGGAATTGCATTGCAAGCATAGGAAAAGAGGCAGAACGTCCACAATGATGCACTTGGCCAAAAAGGGCGTATGCGTTTTTTCCTGAATATATTCAGGAAAAAACGCATACGCCCTTTTTGGCCAACCCAGCAAGCTTGCAAAGGAAATCTGCACTACAATGAAGTCTCACTTCCCCCCGGTCAAAAGGGCCATCTGAAAAAAGTGTAAAATCCAGAAAGGCAGGACAGGCCATGGAGAACTGGGAGCCTAGTTATGCTGAAGGGCGGGATGTAAATTGCCAACAACCACTCGGGAGAAGTGTATGGTGTTTCCTGAAACATCTAAAAAACAAAGCAACAGAACCTAGGGCACTTCCACTTATGGTCCTATAGCTTAGGGAAATTAAAATCAAAAAGACACAGCCACCCCAAAGTTTGGAACGGCTCTGTTTACAAGAACCTCGTTTACAGTACAAGTTCAACATCGCAGAAAGTGAAAAATGGATAAAGAAGTTGTGGTATTTACTTAGAAAGCAATATCACTCAGCAATGAAATCTGTGTCATCAGGCACTTAGCAGCACAATGAGTGGATTCAGGTATGATGATTCTAACTGAAATAAGTCACACAGAAAAAGAAACATCATAAGATATCAGTAATACACGGAATGTAAACTTGGCTACACAGGAACTGAATTACAGAACACAACAGGGTCTCAAATTTAGAAAACCAACTTATGCTTGCTTAAGGGGAAAGGTGAGTTGGGGTGCTGCATAAAACCAGAGATTGAAATGAGCACAGATAAAGTTCCTTAAGCCAAATATGGAATAGACAAGAGCTACTCCTTGCTCAACGAAATGGACTCAACACCGCATATTAAACGCCTAAGAATGTACCTGACTAGTAAGTATCTTAAAACCTATAGATTGCTATGTCTCCGAAAGAGAATCAAGCATGTGTACAGGGGCATAAACGCAGCAGTGATAGGATTGGAGAGGTTCGGTGAGCAAATGAAGACCCTTTGAAGTCATATTGCATGGTACCCATTACACGGGTCTCAACTCTCCAGGTTTAAGGTATTCTTCCTTCAGCTAAAACATGCATGTGGAACCCAAGTATGATCAACCATGTGAACGGGAGACGTGTTCAAATATGTCTCAGTTTTCCTCCCCTGGTACTCGGGTGCAACATTCCAGACGCTTTACTAACACTCTCCCCACTTGGAGAGTCAGCGCCTTTAACCTCCTGTTTGGCCCAGTTTGCAATTTCTGCGGAAGATGAACAGGAATAGCGAGAACCAATGAGAGACTAGCTGGAGGTGTCTGGACGGGCAAATTTAACTCTCATTTCCCACCAGGAAGAGGAAATAACCAAAGGCTCAGCGTGCCGTACCGGAACCAGATTAGGGCCTGAATCCATCCTGCGGTGTTTCGGCCAGCTCAAAAGAAAGCGAGTTGAAGAAAGGAGCTCAGGGGCACTGTAATTCACAAACCTGCAGAGTTATAAATGACAGCTATCGTCCAAAAATAGACTGAAGTAAGGCTGCCAAGAGGACTTGGAAGCGGGGCAGAATTGCAGGAAACCGATTTCAGGAGGTAGACTGGAATTGCATTGAAAGCATAGGAAAAGAGGCAGAACGTCCACAATGATGCACTTGGCCAAAAAGGGCGTATGCGTTTTTTCCTGAATATATTCAGGAAAAAACGCATACGCCCTTTTTGGCCAACCCAGCAAGCTTGCAAAGGAAATCTGCACTACAATGAAGTCTCACTTCCCCCCGGTCAAAAGGGCCATCTGAAAAAAGTGTAAAATCCAGAAAGGCAGGACAGGCCATGGAGAACTGGGAGCCTTGTTATGCTGATGGGCGGGATGTAAATTGCCAACAACCACTCAGGAGAAGTGTAGGTGTTTCCTGAAACATCTAAAAAACAAAGCAACAGAACCTAGGGCACTTCCACTTATGGTCCTATAGCTTAGGGAAATTAAAATCAAAAAGACAGAGCCACCCCAAAGTTTGGAATGGCTCTGTTTACAAGAACCTCGTTTACAGTACAAGTTCAACATCGCAGAAAGTGAAAAATGGATAAAGAAGTTGTGGTATTTACTTACAAAGCAATATCACTCAGCAATGAAATCTGTGTCATCAGGCCCTTAGCAGCACAATGAGTGGATTCAGGTATGATGATTCTAACTGAAGTAAGTCACACAGAAAAAGAAACATCATAAGATATCAGTAATACACGGAATGTAAACTTGGCTACACAGGAACTGAATTACAGAACAGAACAGGGTCTCAAATTTAGAAAACCAACTTATGCTTGCTTAAGGGTAAAGGTGAGTTGGGGTGCTGCATAAAACCAGAGATTGAAATGAGCACAGATAAAGTTCCTTAAGTCAAATATGGAATAGACAAGAGCTACTCCTTGCTCAACGAAATGGACTCAACACCGCATATTAAACGCCTAAGAATGTACCTGACTAGTAAGTATCTTAAAACCTATAGATTGCTATGTCTCTGAAAGAGAATCAAGCATGTGTACAGGGGCATAAACACAGCAGTGATAGGATTGGAGAGGTTCGGTGAGCAAATGAAGACCCTTTGAAGTCATATTGCATGGTACCCATTACACGGGTTTCAACTACCCAGGTTTAAGGTATTCTTCCTTCAGCTAAAACATGCATGTGGAACCTAGAGTATGATCAACCATGTGATCGGGAGACGTGTTCAAATATGTCTCAGTTTTCCTCCCCTGGTACTCGGGTGCAACATTCCAGACGCTTTACTAACACTCTCCCGACTTGGAGAGTCAGTCCCTTTAACCTCCTGTTTGGCCCAGTTTGCAATTTCTGCGGAAGATGAACAGGAATAGCGAGAACCAATGAGAGGCTAGCTGGAGGTGTCTGGACGGGCAAATTTAACTCTCATTTCCCACCAGGAAGAGGAATTAACCAAAGGCTCAGCGTGCCGTGCCGGAACCAGATTAGGGCCTGAAGCCATCCTGCGGTGTTGCGGCCAGCTCAAAAGAAAGCGAGTTGAAGAAAGGAGCTCAGGGGCACTGTAATTCACAAACCTGCAGAGTTATAAATGACAGCTATCGTCCAAAAATAGACTGAAGTAAGGCTGCCAAGAGGACTTGAAAGCGGGGCAGAATTGCAGGAAACCGATTTCAGGAGGTAGACTGGAATTGCATTGAAAGCATAGGAAAAGAGGCAGAACGTCCACAATGATGCACTTGGCCAAAAAGGGCGTATGCGTTTTTTCCTGAATATATTCAGGAAAAAACGCATACGCCCTTTTTGGCCAACCAAGCAAGCTTGCAAAGGAAATCTGCACTACAATGAAGTCTCACTTCCCCCCGGTCAAAAGGGCCATCTGAAAAAAGTGTAAAATCCAGAAAGGCAGGACAGGCCATGGAGAACTGGGAACCTTGTTATGCTGATGGGCGGGATGTAAATTGCCAACAGACACTCGGGAGAAGTGTATGGTGTTTCCTGAAACATCTAAAAAACAAAGCAACAGAGCCTAGGGCACTGCCACTTATGGTCCTATAGCTTAGGGAAATTAAAATCAAAAAGACACAGCCACCCCAAAGTTTGGGACGCCTCTGTTTACAAGAACCTCGTTTACAGTACAAGTTCAACATCGCAGAAATTGAAAAATGGATAAAGAACTTGTGGTACTTACGTACAATGCAGTATCACTCAGCAATGAAATCTATGTCATTAGGCCAGTAGCAGCATAATGAGTGGATTCAGGTACGATGATTCTAACTGAAATAAGTCACACAGAAAAAGAAACATCATAAGATATCACTAATACACGGAATGTAAATTTGGCTACACAGGAACTGCATTCCAAAACAGAACAGAGTCTCAAATTTAGAAAACCAACTTATGCTTGCTTAAGGGGAAAGGTGAGTTGGGGTGCTGCATAAAACCAGAGATTGAAATGAGCACAGATAAAGTTCCTTAAGCCAAATATGGAATAGACAAGAGCTACTCCTTGCTCAACGAAATGGACTCAAAACCCCATATTAAACCCCTAAGAATGTACCTGACTAGTAAGTATCTTAAAACCTATGGATTTCTATGTCTCCGAAAGAGAATCAAGCATGTGTAGAGGGGCATAAACGCAGCAGTGATAGGATTGGAGAGGTTCGGTGAGCAAATGAAGACCCTTTGAATTCATATTGCATGGTACCCATTCCACGGGTTTCAACTACCCAAGTTTTAGGTATTCTTCCTTCAGCTAAAACATGCATGTGGAACCCAGACTATGATCAACCATGTGAACGGGAGACGTGTTCAAATATGTCTCAGTTTTCCTCCCCTGGTACTCGGGTGCAACATTCCAGACGCTTTACTAACACTCTCCCCACTTGGAGAGTCAGCACCTTTAACCTCCTGTTTGGCACAGTTTGCAATTTCTGGGGAAGATGAACAGGAATAGCGAGAACCAATGAGAGACTAGCTGGAGGTGTCTGGACGGGCAAATTTAACTCTCATTTCCCAACAGGAAGAGGAAATAACCAAAGGCTCAGCGTGCCGTGCCGGAACCAGATTAGGGCCTGAAGCCATCCTGCGGTGTTGCGGCCAGCTCAAAAGAAAGCGAGTTGAAGAAAGGAGCTCAGGGGCACTGTAATTCACAAACCTGCAGAGTTATAAATGACAGCTATCGTCCAAAAATAGACTGAAGTAAGGCTGCCAAGAGGACTTGAAAGCGGGGCAGAATTGCAGGAAACCGATTTCAGGAGGTAGACTGGAATTGCATTGAAAGCATAGGAAAAGAGGCAGAACGTCCACAATGATGCACTTGGCCAAAAAGGGCGTATGCGTTTTTTCCTGAATATATTCAGGAAAAAACGCATACGCCCTTTTTGGCCAACCAAGCAAGCTTGCAAAGGAAATCTGCACTACAATGAAGTCTCACTTCCCCCCGGTCAAAAGGGCCATCTGAAAAAAGTGTAAAATCCAGAAAGGCAGGACAGGCCATGGAGAACTGGGAGCCTTGTTATGCTGAAGGGCGGGATGTAAATTGCCAACAACCACTCGGGAGAAGTGTATGGTGTTTCCTGAAACATCTAAAAAACAAAGCAACAGAACCTAGGGCACTTCCACTTATGGTCCTATAGCTTAGGGAAATTAAAATCAAAAAGACACAGCCACCCCAAAGTTTGGAACGGCTCTGTTTACAAGAACCTCGTTTACAGTACAAGTTCAACATCGCAGAAAGTGAAAAATGGATAAAGAAGTTGTGGTAATTACTTACAAAGCAATATCACTCAGCAATGAAATCTGTGTCATCAGGCCCTTAGCAGCACAATGAGTGGATTCAGTTATGATGATTCTAACTGAAATAAGTCACACAGAAAAAGAAACATCATAAGATATCAGTAATACACGGAATATAAACTTGGCTACACAGGAACTGAATTACAGAACAGAACAGGGTCTCAAATTCAGAAAACCAACTTATGCTTGCTTAAGGGTAAAGGTGAGTTGGGGTGCTGCATAAAACCAGAGATTGAAATGAGCACAGATAAAGTTCCTTAAGCCAAATATGGAATAGACAAGAGCTACTCCTTGCTCAACGAAATGGACTCAACACCGCATATTAAACGCCTAAGAATGTACCTGACTAGTAAGTATCTTAAAACCTATAGTTTGCTATGTCTCTGAAAGAGAATCAAGCATGTGTACAGGGTCATAAACGCAGCAGTGATAGGATTGGAGAGGTTCGGTGAGCAAATGAAGACCCTTTGAAGTCATATTGCATGGTACCCATTCCACGGGTTTCAACTACCCAGGTTTAAGGTATTCTTCCTTCAGCTAAAACATGCATGTGGAACCTAGAGTATGATCAACCATGTGATCGGGAGACGTGTTCAAATATGTCTCAGTTTTCCTCCCCTGGTACTCGGGTGCAACATTCCAGACGCTTTACTAACACTCTCCCCACTTGGAGAGTCAGCGCCTTTAACCTCCTGTTTGGCCCAGTTTGCAATTTCTGCGGAAGATGAACAGGAATAGCGAGAACCAATGAGAGGCTAGCTGGAGGTGTCTGGACGGGCAAATTTAACTCTCATTTCCCACCAGGAAGAGGAATTAACCAAAGGCTCAGCATGCCGGGCCGGAACCAGATTAGAGCCTGAAGCCATCCTGCGGTTTTGCGGCCAGGTCACAAGAAAACGAGTTGAAGAAAGGAGCTCAGGGGCACTGTAATTCACAAACCTGCAGAGTTATAAATGACAGCTATCGTCCAAAAATAGACTGAAGTAAGGCTGCCAAGAGGACTTGAAAGCGGGGCAGAATTGCAGGAAACCGATTTCAGGAGGTAGACTGGAATTGCATTGCAAGCATAGGAAAAGAGGCAGAACGTCCACAATGATGCACTTGGCCAAAAAGGGCGTATGCGTTTTTTCCTGAATATATTCAGGAAAAAACGCATACGCCCTTTTTGGCCAACCAAGCAAGCTTGCAAAGGAAATCTGCACTACAATGAAGTCTCACTTCCCCCCGGTCAAAAGGGCCATCTGAAAAAAGTGTAAAATCCAGAAAGGCAGGAGAGGCCATGGAGAACTGGGAGCCTTGTTATGCTGAAGGGCGGGATGTAAATTGCCAACAACCACTCGGGAGAAGTGTATGGTGTTTCCTGAAACATCTAAAAAACAAAGCAACAGAACCTAGGGCACTTCCACTTATGGTCCTATAGCTTAGGGAAATTAAAATGAAAAAGACACAGCCACCCCAAAGTTTGGAACGGCTCTGTTTACAAGAACCTCGTTTACAGTACAAGTTCAACATCGCAGAAAGTGAAAAATGGATAAAGAAGTTGTGGTATTTACTTACAAAGCAATATCACTCAGCAATGAAATCTGTGTCATCAGGCCCTTAGCAGCACAATGAGTGGATTCAGGTATGATGATTCTAACTGAAGTAAGTCACACAGAAAAAGAAACATCATAAGATATCAGTAATACACGGAATGTAAACTTGGCTACACAGGAACTGAATTACAGAACAGAACAGGGTCTCAAATTTAGAAAACCAACTTATGCTTGCTTAAGGGTAAAGGTGAGTTGGGGTGCTGCATAAAACCAGAGATTGAAATGAGCACAGATAAAGTTCCTTAAGTCAAATATGGAATAGACAAGAGCTACTCCTTGCTCAACGAAATGGACTCAACACCGCATATTAAACGCCTAAGAATGTACCTGACTAGTAAGTATCTTAAAACCTATAGATTGCTATGTCTCCGAAAGAGAATCAAGCATGTGTACAGGGGCATAAACACAGCAGTGATAGGATTGGAGAGGTTCGGTGAGCAAATGAAGACCCTTTGAAGTCATATTGCATGGTACCCATTCCACGGGTTTCAACTACCCAGGTTTAAGGTATTCTTCCTTCAGCTAAAACATGCATGTGGAACCTAGAGTATGATCAACCATGTGATCGGGAGACGTGTTCAAATATGTCTCAGTTTTCGTACCCTGGTACTCGGGTGCAACATTCCAGACGCTTTACTAACACTCTCCCCACTTGGAGAGTCAGCGCCTTTAACCTCCTGTTTGGCCCAGTTTGCAATTTCTGCGGAAGATGAACAGGAATAGCGAGAACCAATGAGAGGCTAGCTGGAGGTGTCTGGACGGGCAAATTTAACTCTCATTTCCCACCAGGAAGAGGAATTAACCAAAGGCTCAGCATGCCGGGCCGGAACCAGATTAGAGCCTGAAGCCATCCTGCGGTTTTGCGGCCAGGTCACAAGAAAACGAGTGGAAGAAAGGAGCTCAGGGGCACTGTAATTCACAAACCTGCAGAGTTATAAATGACAGCTATCGTCCAAAAATAGACTGAAGTAAGGCTGCCAAGAGGACTTGAAAGCGGGGCAGAATTGCAGGAAACCGATTTCAGGAGGTAGACTGGAATTGCATTGAAAGCATAGGAAAAGAGGCAGAACGTCCACAATGATGCACTTGGCCAAAAAGGGCGTATGCGTTTTTTCCTGAATATATTCAGGAAAAAACGCATACGCACTTTTTGGCCAACCAAGCAAGCTTGCAAAGGAAATCTGCACTACAATGAAGTCTCACTTCCCCCCGGTCAAAAGGGCCATCTGAAAAAAGTGTAAAATCCAGAAAGGCAGGAGAGGCCATGGAGAACTGGGAGCCTTGTTATGCTGAAGGGCGGGATGTAAATTGCCAACAACCACTCGGGAGAAGTGTATGGTGTTTCCTGAAACATCTAAAAAACAAAGCAACAGAACCTAGGGCACTGCCACTTATGGTCCTATAGCTTAGGGAAATTAAAATCAAAAAGACACAGCCACCCCAAAGTTTGGAACGGCTCTGTTTACAAGAACCTCGTTTACAGTACAAGTTCAACATCGCAGAAAGTGAAAAATGGATAAAGAAGTTGTGGTAATTACTTACAAAGCAATATCACTCAGCAATGAAATCTGTGTCATCAGGCCCTTAGCAGCACAATGAGTGGATTCAGTTATGATGATTCTAACTGAAATAAGTCACACAGAAAAAGAAACATCATAAGATATCAGTAATACACGGAATGTAAACTTGGCTACACAGGAACTGAATTACAGAACAGAACAGGGTCTCAAATTCAGAAAACCAACTTATTCTTGCTTAAGGGTAAAGGTGAGTTGGGGTGCTGCATAAAACCAGAGATTGAAATGAGCACAGATAAAGTTCCTTAAGCCAAATATGGAATAGACAAGAGCTACTCCTTGCTCAACGAAATGGACTCAACACCGCATATTAAACGCCTAAGAATGTACCTGACTAGTAAGTATCTTAAAACCTATAGATTGCTATGTCTCTGAAAGAGAATCAAGCATGTGTACAGGGTCATAAACGCAGCAGTGATAGGATTGGAGAGGTTCGGTGAGCAAATGAAGACCCTTTGAAGTCATATTGCATGGTACCCATTCCACGGGTTTCAACTACCCAGGTTTAAGGTATTCTTCCTTCAGCTAAAACATGCATGTGGAACCTAGAGTATGATCAACCATGTGATCGGGAGACGTGTTCAAATATGTCTCAGTTTTCCTCCCCTGGTACTCGGGTGCAACATTCCAGACGCTTTACTAACACTCTCCCCACTTGGAGAGTCAGCGCCTTTAACCTCCTGTTTGGCCCAGTTTGCAATTTCTGCGGAAGATGAACAGGAATAGCGAGAACCAATGAGAGGCTAGCTGGAGGTGTCTGGACGGGCAAATTTAACTCTCATTTCCCACCAGGAAGAGGAAATAACCAAAGGCTCAGCGTGCCGTACCGGAACCAGATTAGGGCCTGAAGCCATCCTGCGGTGTTGCGGCCAGGTCACAAGAAAGCGAGTTGAAGAAAGGAGCTCAGGGGCACTGTAATTCACAAACCTGCAGAGTTATAAATGACAGCTATCGTCCAAAAATAGACTGAAGTAAGGCTGCCAAGAGGACTTGAAAGCGGGGCAGAATTGCAGGAAACCGATTTCAGGAGGTAGACTGGAATTGCATTGAAAGCATAGGAAAAGAGGCAGAACGTCCACAATGATGCACTTGGCCAAAAAGGGCGTATGCGTTTTTTCCTGAATATATTCAGGAAAAAACGCATACGCCCTTTTTGGCCAACCAAGCAAGCTTGCAAAGGAAATCTGCACTACAATGAAGTCTCACTTCCCCCCGGTCAAAAGGGCCATCTGAAAAAAGTGTAAAATCCAGAAAGGCAGGACAGGCCATGGAGAACTGGGAGCCTTGTTATGCTGATGGGCGGGATGTAAATTGCCAACAACCACTCGGGAGAAGTGTATGGTGTTTCCTGAAACATCTAAAAAACAAAGCAACAGAACCTAGGGCACTTCCACTTATGGTCCTATAGCTTAGGGAAATTAAAATCAAAAAGACACAGCCACCCCAAAGTTTGGAACGGCTCTGTTTACAAGAACCTCGTTTACAGTACAAGTTCAACATCGCAGAAAGTGAAAAATGGATAAAGAAGTTGTGGTAATTACTTACAAAGCAATATCACTCAGCAATGAAATCTGTGTCATCAGGCCCTTAGCAGCACAATGAGTGGATTCAGTTATGATGATTCTAACTGAAATAAGTCACACAGAAAAAGAAACATCATAAGATATCAGTAATACACGGAATGTAAACTTGGCTACACAGGAACTGAATTACAGAACAGAACAGGGTCTCAAATTCAGAAAACCAACTTATGCTTGCTTAAGGGTAAAGGTGAGTTGGGGTGCTGCATAAAACCAGAGATTGAAATGAGCACAGATAAAGTTCCTTAAGCCAAATATGGAATAGACAAGAGCTACTCCTTGCTCAACGAAATGGACTCAACACCGCATATTAAACGCCTAAGAATGTACCTGACTAGTAAGTATCTTAAAACCTATAGATTGCTATGTCTCTGAAAGAGAATCAAGCATGTGTACAGGGTCATAAACGCAGCAGTGATAGGATTGGAGAGGTTCGGTGAGCAAATGAAGACCCTTTGAAGTCATATTGCATGGTACCCATTCCACGGGTTTCAACTACCCAGGTTTAAGGTATTCTTCCTTCAGCTAAAACATGCATGTGGAACCTAGAGTATGATCAACCATGTGATCGGGAGACGTGTTCAAATATGTCTCAGTTTTCCTCCCCTGGTACTCGGGTGCAACATTCCAGACGCTTTACTAACACTCTCCCCACTTGGAGAGTCAGCGCCTTTAACCTCCTGTTTGGCCCAGTTTGCAATTTCTGCGGAAGATGAACAGGAATAGCGAGAACCAATGAGAGGCTAGCTGGAGGTGTCTGGACGGGCAAATTTAACTCTCATTTCCCACCAGGAAGAGGAAATAACCAAAGGCTCAGCGTGCCGTACCGGAACCAGATTAGGGCCTGAAGCCATCCTGCGGTGTTGCGGCCAGGTCACAAGAAAGCGAGTTGAAGAAAGGAGCTCAGGGGCACTGTAATTCACAAACCTGCAGAGTTATAAATGACAGCTATCGTCCAAAAATAGACTGAAGTAAGGCTGCCAAGAGGACTTGAAAGCGGGGCAGAATTGCAGGAAACCGATTTCAGGAGGTAGACTGGAATTGCATTGAAAGCATAGGAAAAGAGGCAGAACGTCCACAATGATGCACTTGGCCAAAAAGGGCGTATGCGTTTTTTCCTGAATATATTCAGGAAAAAACGCATACGCCCTTTTTGGCCAACCAAGCAAGCTTGCAAAGGAAATCTGCACTACAATGAAGTCTCACTTCCCCCCGGTCAAAAGGGCCATCTGAAAAAAGTGTAAAATCCAGAAAGGCAGGACAGGCCATGGAGAACTGGGAGCCTTGTTATGCTGATGGGCGGGATGTAAATTGCCAACAACCACTCGGGAGAAGTGTATGGTGTTTCCTGAAACATCTAAAAAACAAAGCAACAGAACCTAGGGCACTTCCACTTATGGTCCTATAGCTTAGGGAAATTAAAATCAAAAAGACACAGCCACCCCAAAGTTTGGAACGGCTCTGTTTACAAGAACCTCGTTTACAGTACAAGTTCAACATCGCAGAAAGTGAAAAATGGATAAAGAAGTTGTGGTATTTACTTACAAAGCAATATCACTCAGCAATGAAATCTGTGTCATCAGGCCCTTAGCAGCACAATGAGTGGATTCAGGTATGATGATTCTAACTGAAGTAAGTCACACAGAAAAAGAAACATCATAAGATATCAGTAATACACGGAATGTAAACTTGGCTACACAGGAACTGAATTACAGAACAGAACAGGGTCTCAAATTTAGAAAACCAACTTATGCTTGCTTAAGGGTAAAGGTGAGTTGGGGTGCTGCATAAAACCAGAGATTGAAATGAGCACAGATAAAGTTCCTTAAGTCAAATATGGAATAGACAAGAGCTACTCCTTGCTCAACGAAATGGACTCAACACCGCATATTAAACGCCTAAGAATGTACCTGACTAGTAAGTATCTTAAAACCTATGGATTGCTATGTCTCCGAAAGAGAATCAAGCATGTGTACAGGGGCATAAACACAGCAGTGATAGGATTGGAGAGGTTCGGTGAGCAAATGAAGACCCTTTGAAGTCATAGTGCATGGTACCCATTCCACGGGTTTCAATTACCCAGGTTTAAGGTATTCTTCCTTCAGCTAAAACATGCATGTGGAACCTAGAGTATGATCAACCATGTGATCGGGAGACGTGTTCAAATATGTCTCAGTTTTAATACCCTGGTACTCGGGTGCAACATTCCAGACGCTTTACTAACACTCTCCCGACTTGGAGAGTCAGTCCCTTTAACCTCCTGTTTGGCCCAGTTTGCAATTTCTGCGGAAGATGAACAGGAATAGCGAGAACCAATGAGAGACTAGCTGGAGGTGTCTGGACGGGCAAATTTAACTCTCATTTCCCACCAGGAAGAGGAATTAACCAAAGGCTCAGCGTGCCGTGCCGGAACCAGATTAGGGCCTGAAGCCATCCTGCGGTGTTGCGGCCAGGTCACAAGAAAGCGAGTTGAAGAAAGGAGCTCAGGGGCACTGTAATTCACAAACCTGCAGAGTTATAAATGACAGCTATCGTCCAAAAATAGACTGAAGTAAGGCTGCCAAGAGCACTTGAAAGCGGGCCAGAATTGCAGGAAACCGATTTCAGGAGGTAGACTGGAATTGCATTGAAAGCATAGGAAAAGAGGCAGAACGTCCACAATGATGCACTTGGCCAAAAAGGGCGTATGCGTTTTTTCCTGAATATATTCAGGAAAAAACGCATACGCCCTTTTTGGCCAACCAAGCAAGCTTGCAAAGGAAATCTGCACTACAATGAAGTCTCACTTCCCCCCGGTCAAAAGGGCCATCTGAAAAAAGTGTAAAATCCAGAAAGGCAGGACAGGCCATGGAGAACTGGGAACCTTGTTATGCTGATGGGCGGGATGTAAATTGCCAACAGACACTCGGGAGAAGTGTATGGTGTTTCCTGAAACATCTAAAAAACAAAGCAACAGAGCCTAGGGCACTGCCACTTATGGTCCTATAGCTTAGGGAAATTAAAATCAAAAAGACACAGCCACCCCAAATTTGGGACGCCTCTGTTTACAAGAACCTCGTTTACAGTACAAGTTCAACATCGCAGAAATTGAAAAATGGATAAAGAACTTGTGGTACTTACGTACAATGCAGTATCACTCAGCAATGAAATCTATGTCATCAGGCCCGTAGCAGCATAATGAGTGGATTCAGGTACGATGATTCTAACTGAAATAAGTCACACAGAAAAAGAAACATCATAAGATATCACTAATACACGGAATGTAACTTGGCTACACAGGAACTGCATTCCAAAACAGAACAGGGTCTCAAATTTAGAAAACCAACTTATGCTTGCTTAAGGGTAAAGGTGAGTTGGGGTGCTGCATAAAACCAGAGATTGAAATGAGCACAGATAAAGTTCCTTAAGCCAAATATGGAATAGACAAGAGCTACTCCTTGCTCAACGAAATGGACTCAACATCCCATATTAAACGCCTAAGAATGTACCTGACTAGTAAGTATCTTAAAACCTATGGATTGCTATGTCTCCGAAAGAGAATCAAGCATGTGTACAGGGGCATAAATGCAGCAGTGATAGGATTGGAGAGGTTCGGTGAGCAAATGAAGACCCTTTGAAGTCATATTGCATGGTACCCATTCCCCGGGTCTCAACTCTCCAGGTTTAAGGTATTCTTCCTTCAGCTAAAACATGCATGTGGAACCTAGAGTATGATCAACCATGTGATCGGGAGACGTGTTCAAATATGTCTCAGTTTTCGTACCCTGGTACTCGGGTGCAACATTCCAGACGCTTTACTAACACTCTCCCCACTTGGAGAGTCAGCACCTTTAACCTCCTGTTTGGCACAGTTTGCAATTTCTGCGGAAGATGAACAGGAATAGCGAGAACCAATGAGAGGCTAGCTGGAGGTGTCTGGACGGGCAAATTTAACTCTCATTTCCCAACAGGAAGAGGAAATAACCAAAGGCTCAGCGTGCCGTGCCGGAACCAGATTAGGGCCTGAAGCCATCCTGCGGTGTTGCGGCCAGCTCAAAAGAAAGCGAGTTGAAGAAAGGAGCTCAGGGGCACTGTAATTCACAAACCTGCAGAGTTATAAATGACAGCTATCGTCCAAAAATAGACTGAAGTAAGGCTGCCAAGAGGACTTGAAAGCGGGGCAGAATTGCAGGAAACCGATTTCAGGAGGTAGACTGGAATTGCATTGAAAGCATAGGAAAAGAGGCAGAACGTCCACAATGATGCACTTGGCCAAAAAGGGCGTATGCGTTTTTTCCTGAATATATTCAGGAAAAAACGCATACGCCCTTTTTGGCCAACCAAGCAAGCTTGCAAAGGAAATCTGCACTACAATGAAGTCTCACTTCCCCCCGGTCAAAAGGGCCATCTGAAAAAAGTGTAAAATCCAGAAAGGCAGGAGAGGCCATGGAGAACTGGGAGCCTTGTTATGCTGAAGGGCGGGATGTAAATTGCCAACAACCACTCGGGAGAAGTGTATGGTGTTTCCTGAAACATCTAAAAAACAAAGCAACAGAACCTAGGGCACTTCCACTTATGGTCCTATAGCTTAGGGAAATTAAAATCAAAAAGACACAGCCACCCCAAAGTTTGGAACGGCTCTGTTTACAAGAACCTCGTTTACAGTACAAGTTCAACATCGCAGAAAGTGAAAAATGGATAAAGAAGTTGTGGTAATTACTTACAAAGCAATATCACTCAGCAATGAAATCTGTGTCATCAGGCCCTTAGCAGCACAATGAGTGGATTCAGTTATGATGATTCTAATTGAAATAAGTCACACAGAAAAAGAAATATCATAAGATATCAGTAATACACGGAATGTAAACTTGGCTACACAGGAACTGAATTACAGAACAGAACAGGGTCTCAAATTCAGAAAACCAACTTATGCTTGCTTAAGGGTAAAGGTGAGTTGGGGTGCTGCATAAAACCAGAGATTGAAATGAGCACAGATAAAGTTCCTTAAGCCAAATATGGAATAGACAAGAGCTACTCCTTGCTCAACGAAATGGACTCAACACCGCATATTAAACGCCTAAGAATGTACCTGACTAGTAAGTATCTTAAAACCTATAGATTGCTATGTCTCTGAAAGAGAATCAAGCATGTGTACAGGGTCATAAACGCAGCAGTGATAGGATTGGAGAGGTTCGGTGAGCAAATGAAGACCCTTTGAAGTCATATTGCATGGTACCCATTCCACGGGTTTCAACTACCCAGGTTTAAGGTATTCTTCCTTCAGCTAAAACATGCATGTGGAACCTAGAGTATGATCAACCATGTGATCGGGAGACGTGTTCAAATATGTCTCAGTTTTCCTCCCCTGGTACTCGGGTGCAACATTCCAGACGCTTTACTAACACTCTCCCCACTTGGAGAGTCAGCGCCTTTAACCTCCTGTTTGGCCCATTTTGCAATTTCTGCGGAAGATGAACAGGAATAGCGAGAACCAATGAGAGGCTAGCTGGAGGTGTCTGGACGGGCAAATTTAACTCTCATTTCCCACCAGGAAGAGGAAATAACCAAAGGCTCAGCGTGCCGTACCGGAACCAGATTAGGGCCTGAAGCCATCCTGCGGTGTTGCGGCCAGGTCACAAGAAAGCGAGTTGAAGAAAGGAGCTCAGGGGCACTGTAATTCACAAACCTGCAGAGTTATAAATGACAGCTATCGTCCAAAAATAGACTGAAGTAAGGCTGCCAAGAGGACTTGAAAGCGGGGCAGAATTGCAGGAAACCGATTTCAGGAGGTAGACTGGAATTGCATTGAAAGCATAGGAAAAGAGGCAGAACGTCCACAATGATGCACTTGGCCAAAAAGGGCGTATGCGTTTTTTCCTGAATATATTCAGGAAAAAACGCATACGCCCTTTTTGGCCAACCAAGCAAGCTTGCAAAGGAAATCTGCACTACAATGAAGTCTCACTTCCCCCCGGTCAAAAGGGCCATCTGAAAAAAGTGTAAAATCCAGAAAGGCAGGACAGGCCATGGAGAACTGGGAACCTTGTTATGCTAATGGGCGGGATGTAAATTGCCAACAGACACTCGGGAGAAGTGTATGGTGTTTCCTGAAACATCTAAAAAACAAAGCAACAGAGCCTAGGGCACTGCCACTTATGGTCCTATAGCTTAGGGAAATTAAAATCAAAAAGACACAGCCACCCCAAATTTGGGACGCCTCTGTTTACAAGAACCTCGTTTACAGTACAAGTTCAACATCGCAGAAATTGAAAAATGGATAAAGAACTTGTGGTACTTACGTACAATGCAGTATCACTCAGCAATGAAATCTATGTCATCAGGCCCGTAGCAGCATAATGAGTGGATTCAGGTACGATGATTCTAACTGAAATAAGTCACACAGAAAAAGAAACATCATAAGATATCACTAATACACGGAATGTAAACTTGGCTACACAGGAACTGCATTCCAAAACAGAACAGGGTCTCAAATTTAGAAAACCAACTTATGCTTGCTTAAGGGGAAAGGTGAGTTGGGGTGCTGCATAAAACCAGAGATTGAAATGAGCACAGATAAAGTTCCTTAAGCCAAATATGGAATAGACAAGAGCTACTCCTTGCTCAACGAAATGGACTCAACATCCCATATTAAACGCCTAAGAATGTACCTGACTAGTAAGTATCTTAAAACCTATGGATTGCTATGTCTCCGAAAGAGAATCAAGCATGTGTACAGGGGCATAAATGCAGCAGTGATAGGATTGGAGAGGTTCGGTGAGCAAATGAAGACCCTTTGAAGTCATATTGCATGGTACCCATTCCACAGGTCTCAACTCTCCAGGTTTAAGGTATTCTTCCTTCAGCTAAAACATGCATGTGGAACCCAGAGTATGATCAACCATGTGAACGGGAGACGTGTTCAAATATGTCTCAGTTTTCCTCCCCTGGTACTCGGGTGCAACATTCCAGACGCTTTACTAACACTCTCCCGACTTGGAGAGTCAGTCCCTTTAACCTCCTGTTTGGCCCAGTTTGCAATTTCTGCGGAAGATGAACAGGAATAGCGAGAACCAATGAGAGGCCAGCTGGAGGTGTCTGGACGGGCAAATTTAACTCTCATTTCCCACCAGGAAGAGGAATTAACCAAAGGCTCAGCATGCCGGGCCGGAACCAGATTAGGGCCTGAAGCCATCCTGTGGTGTTGCGGCCAGCTCAAAAGAAAGCGAGTTGAAGAAAGGAGCTCAGGTGCACTGTAATTCACAAACCTGCAGAGTTATAAATGACAGCTATTGTCCAAAAATAGACTGAAGTAAGGCTGCCAAGAGGACTTGAAAGTGGGGCAGAATTGCAGGAAACCGATTTCAGGAGGTAGACTGGAATTGCATTGAAAGCATAGGAAAAGAGGCAGAACGTCCACAATGATGCACTTGGCCAAAAAGGGCGTATGCGTTTTTTCCTGAATATATTCAGGAAAAAACGCATACGCCCTTTTTGGCCAACCCAGCAAGCTTGCAAAGGAAATCTGCACTACAGTGAAGTCTCACTTCCCCCAGGTCAAAAGGGCCATCTGAAAAAAGTGTAAAATCCAGAAAGGCAGGAGAGGCCATGGAGAACTGGGAGCCTTGTTATGCTGAAGGGCGGGATGTAAATTGCCAACAACCACTCGGGAGAAGTGTATGGTGTTTCCTGAAACATCTAAAAAACAAAGCAACAGAACCTAGGGCACTTCCACTTATGGTCCTATAGCTTAGGGAAATTAAAATCAAAAAGACACAGCCACCCCAAAGTTTGGAACGGCTCTGTTTACAAGAACCTCGTTTACAGTACAAGTTCAACATCGCAGAAAGTGAAAAATGGATAAAGAAGTTGTGGTATTTACTTATAAAGCAATATCACTCAGCAATGAAATCTGTGTCATCAGGCCCTTAGCAGCACAATGAGTGGATTCAGGTATGATGATTCTAACTGAAATAAGTCACACAGAAAAAGAAACATCATAAGATATCAGTAATACACGGAATGTAATCTTGGTTACACAGGAACTGAATTACAGAACAGAACAGGGTCTCAAATTTAGAAAACCAACTTATTCTTGCTTAAGGGTAAAGGTGAGTTGGGGTGCTGCATAAAACCAGAGATTGAAATGAGCACAGATAAAGTTCCTTAAGCCAAATATGGAATAGACAAGAGCTACTCCTTGCTCAATGAAATGGACTCAACACCCCATATTAAACGCCTAAGAATGTACCTGACTAGTAAGTATCTTAAAACCTATGGATTGCTATGTCTCCGAAAGAGAATCAAGCATGTGTACAGGGGCATAAATGCAGCAGTGATAGGATTGGAGAGGTTCGGTGAGCAAATGAAGACCCTTTGAAGTCATATTGCATGGTACCCATTCCACGGGTTTCAACTACCCAGGTTTAAGGTATTCTTCCTTCAGCTAAAACATGCATGTGGAACCTAGAGTATGATCAACCATGTGATCGGGAGACGTGTTCAAATATGTCTCAGTTTTCCTCCCCTGGTACTCGGGTGCAACATTCCAGACGCTTTACTAACACTCTCCCCACTTGGAGAGTCAGCGCCTTTAACCTCCTGTTTGGCCCAGTTTGCAATTTCTGCGGAAGATGAACAGGAATAGCGAGAACCAATGAGAGGCTAGCTGGAGGTGTCTGGACGGGCAAATTTAACTCTCATTTCCCACCAGGAAGAGGAATTAACCAAAGGCTCAGCATGCCGGGCCGGAACCAGATTAGGGCCTGAAGCCATCCTGCGGTGTTGCGGCCAGCTCAAAAGAAAGCGAGTTGAAGAAAGGAGCTCAGGGGCACTGTAATTCACAAACCTGCAGAGTTATAAATGACAGCTATCGTCCAAAAATAGACTGAAGTAAGGCTGCCAAGAGGACTTGAAAGCGGGGCAGAATTGCAGGAAACCGATTTCAGGAGGTAGACTGGAATTGCATTGAAAGCATAGGAAAAGAGGCAGAACGTCCACAATGATGCACTTGGCCAAAAAGGGCGTATGCGTTTTTTCCTGAATATATTCAGGAAAAACGCATACGCTCTTTTTGGCCAACCCAGCAAGCTTGCAAAGGAAATCTGCACTACAGTGAAGTCTCACTTCCCCCAGGTCAAAAGGGCCATCTGAAAAAAGTGTAAAATCCAGAAAGGCAGGACAGGCCATGGAAAACTGGGAGCCTTGTTATGCTGATGGGCGGGATGTAAATTGCCAACAACCACTCGGGAGAAGTGTATGGTGTTTCCTGAAACATCTAAAAAACAAAGCAACAGAGCCTAGGGCACTTCCACTTATGGTCCTATAGCTTAGGGAAATTAAAATCAAAAAGACACAGCCACCCCAAAGTTTGGGACGCCTCTGTTTACAAGAACCTCGTTTACAGTACAAGTTCAACATCGCAGAAAGTGAAAAATGGATAAAGACGTTGTGGTATTTACTTACAAAGCAATATCACTCAGCAATGAAATCTATGTCATCAGGCCCTTAGCATCACAATGAGTGGATTCAGGTATGATGATTCTAACTGAAATAAGTCACACAGAAAAAGAAACATCATAAGATATCAGTAATACACGGAATGTAAACTTGGCTACACAGGAACTGAATTACAGAACAGAACAGGGTCTCAAATTTAGAAAACCAACTTATGCTTGCTTAAGGGTAAAGGTGAGTTGGGGTGCTGCATAAAACCAGAGATTGAAATGAGCACAGATAAAGTTCCTTAAGTCAAATATGGAATAGACAAGAGCTACTCCTTGCTCAACAAAATGGACTCAACACCGCATATTAAACGCCTAAGAATGTACCTGACTAGTAAGTATCTTAAAACCTATGGATTGCTATGTCTCCGAAAGAGAATCAAGCATGTGTACAGGGGCATAAACGCAGCAGTGATAGGATTGGAGAGGTTCGGTGAGCAAATGAAGACCCTTTGAAGTCATATTGCATGGTACCCATTACACGGGTCTCAACTCTCCAGGTTTAAGGTATTCTTCCTTCAGCTAAAACATGCATGTGGAACCCAAGTATGATCAACCATGTGAACGGGAGACGTGTTCAAATATGTCTCAGTTTTCCTCCCCTGGTACTCGGGTGCAACATTCCAGACGCTTTACTAACACTCTCCCCACTTGGAGAGTCAGCGCCTTTAAACTCCTGTTTGGCCCAGTTTGCAATTTCTGCGGAAGATGAACAGGAATAGCGAGAACCAATGAGAGGCTAGCTGGAGGTGTCTGGACGGGCAAATTTAACTCTCATTTCCCACCAGGAAGAGGAAATAACCAAAGGCTCAGCGTGCCGTACCGGAACCAGATTAGGGCCTGAAGCCATCCTGCGGTGTTGCGGCCAGGTCACAAGAAAGCGAGTTGAAGAAAGGAGCTCAGGGGCACTGTAATTCACAAACCTGCAGAGTTATAAATGACAGCTATCGCCCAAAAATAGACTGAAGTAAGGCTGCCAAGAGGACTTGAAAGCGGGGCAGAATTGCAGGAAACCGATTTCAGGAGGTAGACTGGAATTGCATTGCAAGCATAGGAAAAGAGGCAGAACGTCCACAATGATGCACTTGGCCAAAAAGGGCGTATGCGTTTTTTCCTGAATATATTCAGGAAAAAACGCATACGCCCTTTTTGGCCAACCAAGCAAGCTTGCAAAGGAAATCTGCACTACAATGAAGTCTCACTTCCCCCCGGTCAAAAGGGCCATCTGAAAAAAGTGTAAAATCCAGAAAGGCAGGACAGGCCATGGAGAACTGGGAGCCTTGTTATGCTGATGGGCGGGATGTAAATTGCCAACAACCACTCGGGAGAAGTGTATGGTGTTTCCTGAAACATCTAAAAAACAAAGCAACAGAACCTAGGGCACTTCCACTTATGGTCCTATAGCTTAGGGAAATTAAAATCAAAAAGACACAGCCACCCCAAAGTTTGGAACGGCTCTGTTTACAAGAACCTCGTTTACAGTACAAATTCAACATCGCAGAAAGTGAAAAATGGATAAAGAACTTGTGGTATTTACTTACAAAGCAATATCACTCAGCAATGAAATCTGTGTCATCAGGCCCTTAGCAGCACAATGACTGGATTCAGGTATGATGATTCTAACTGAAGTAAGTCACACAGAAAAAGAAACATCATAAGATATCAGTAATACACGGAATGTAAACTTGGCTACACAGGAACTGAATTACAGAACAGAACAGGGTCTCAAATTTAGAAAACCAACTTATGCTTGCTTAAGGGTAAAGGTGAGTTGGGGTGCTGCATAAAACCAGAGATTGAAATGAGCACAGATAAAGTTCCTTAAGCCAAATATGGAATAGACAAGAGCTACTCCTTGCTCAACGAAATGGACTCAACACCGCATATTAAACGCCTAAGAATATACCTGACTAGTAAGTATCTTAAAACCTATGGATTGCTATGTCTCCGAAAGAGAATCAAGCATGTGTACAGGGGCATAAACGCAGCAGTGATAGGATTGGAGAGGTTCGGTGAGCAAATGAAGACCCTTTGAAGTCATATTGCATGGTACCCATTCCACGGGTTTCAACTACCCAGGTTTAAGGTATTCTTCCTTCAGCTAAAACATGCATGTGGAACCTAGAGTATGATCAACCATGTGATCGGGAGACGTGTTCAAATATGTCTCAGTTTTCGTACCCTGGTACTCGGGTGCAACATTCCAGACGCTTTACTAACACTCTCCCGACTTGGAGAGTCAGTCCCTTTAACCTCCTGTTTGGCCCAGTTTGCAATTTCTGCGGAAGATGAACAGGAATAGCGAGAACCAATGAGAGGCTAGCTGGAGGTGTCTGGACGGGCAAATTTAACTCTCATTTCCCACCAGGAAGAGGAAATAACCAAAGGCTCAGCGTGCCGTACCGGAACCAGATTAGGGCCTGAAGCCATCCTGCGGTGTTGCGGCCAGGTCACAAGAAAGCGAGTTGAAGAAAGGAGCTCAGGGGCACTGTAATTCACAAACCTGCAGAGTTATAAATGACAGCTATCGTCCAAAAATAGACTGAAGTAAGGCTGCCAAGAGGACTTGAAAGCGGGGCAGAATTGCAGGAAACCGATTTCAGGAGGTAGACTGGAATTGCATTGCAAGCATAGGAAAAGAGGCAGAACGTCCACAATGATGCACTTGGCCAAAAAGGGCGTATGCGTTTTTTCCTGAATATATTCAGGAAAAAACGCATACGCCCTTTTTGGCCAACCAAGCAAGCTTGCAAAGGAAATCTGCACTACAATGAAGTCTCACTTCCCCCCGGTCAAAAGGGCCATCTGAAAAAAGTGTAAAATCCAGAAAGGCAGGACAGGCCATGGAGAACTGGGAGCCTTGTTATGCTGATGGGCGGGATGTAAATTGCCAACAACCACTCGGGAGAAGTGTATGGTGTTTCCTGAAACATCTAAAAAACAAAGCAACAGAACCTAGGGCACTTCCACTTATGGTCCTATAGCTTAGGGAAATTAAAATCAAAAAGACACAGCCACCCCAAAGTTTGGAACGGCTCTGTTTACAAGAACCTCGTTTACAGTACAAGTTCAACATCGTAGAAAGTGAAAAATGGATAAAGAAGTTGTGGTATTTACTTACAAAGCAATATCACTCAGCAATGAAATCTGTGTCATCAGGCCCTTAGCAGCACAATGAGTGGATTCAGGTATGATGATTCTAACTGAAGTAAGTCACACAGAAAAAGAAACATCATAAGATATCAGTAATACACGGAATGTAAACTTGGCTACACAGGAACTGAATTACAGAACAGAACAGGGTCTCAAATTTAGAAAACCAACTTATGCTTGCTTAAGGGTAAAGGTGAGTTGGGGTGCTGCATAAAACCAGAGATTGAAATGAGCACAGATAAAGTTCCTTAAGCCAAATATGGAATAGACAAGAGCTACTCCTTGCTCAACGAAATGGACTCAACACCGCATATTAAACGCCTAAGAATATACCTGACTAGTAAGTATCTTAAAACCTATGGATTGCTATGTCTCCGAAAGAGAATCAAGCATGTGTACAGGGGCATAAACGCAGCAGTGATAGGATTGGAGAGGTTCGGTGAGCAAATGAAGACCCTTTGAAGTCATATTGCATGGTACCCATTACACGGGTCTTAACTCTCCAGGTTTAAGGTATTCTTCCTTCAGCTAAAACATGCATGTGGAACCCAAGTATGATCAACCATGTGAACGGGAGACGTGTTCAAATATGTCTCAGTTTTCCTCCCCTGGTACTCGGGTGCAACATTCCAGACGCTTTACTAACACTCTCCCCACTTGGAGAGTCAGCGCCTTTAACCTCCTGTTTGGCCCAGTTTGCAATTTCTGCGGAAGATGAACAGGAATAGCGAGAACCAATGAGAGACTAGCTGGAGGTGTCTGGACGGGCAAATTTAACTCTTATTTCCCACCAGGAAGAGGAAATAACCAAAGGCTCAGCGTGCCGTGCCGGAACCAGATTAGGGCCTGAAGCCATCCTGCGGTGTTGCGGCCAGGTCACAAGAAAGCAAGTTGAAAAAAGGAGCTCAGGGGCACTGTAATTCACAAACCTGCAGAGTTATAAATGACAGCTATCGTCCAAAAATACACTGAAGTAAGGCTGCCAAGAGGACTTGAAAGCGGGGCAGAATTGCAGGAAACCGATTTCAGGAGGTAGACTGGAATTGCACTGAAAGCATAGGAAAAGAGGCAGAACGTCCACAATGATGCACTTGGCCAAAAAGGGCGTATGCGTTTTTTCCTGAATATATTCAGGAAAAAACGCATACGCCCTTTTTGGCCAACCAAGCAAGCTTGCAAAGGAAATCTGCACTACAATGAAGTCTCACTTCCCCCCAGTCAAAAGGGCCATCTGAAAAAAGTGTAAAATCCAGAAAGGCAGGACAGGCCATGGAGAACTGGGAGCCTTGTTATGCTGATGGGCGGGATGTAAATTGCCAACAACCACTCGGGAGAAGTGTATGATGTTTCCTGAAACATCTAAATAACAAAGCAACAGAGCCTAGGGCACTTCCACTTATGGTCCTATAGCTTAGGGAAATTAAAATCAAAAAGACACAGCCACCCCAAAGTTTGGGACGCCTCCGTTTACAAGAACCTCGTTTACCGTACAAGTTCAATATCACAGAAATTGAAAAATGGATAAAGAACTTGTGGTACTTACGTACAATGCAGTATCACTCAGCAATGAAATCTATGTCATCAGGACCGTAGCAGCATAATGAGTGGATTCAGGTACGATGATTCTAACTGAAATAAGTCACACAGAAAAAGAAACATCATAAGATATCACTAATACACGGAATGTAAACTTGGCTACACAGGAACTGCATTCCAAAACAGAACAGGGTCTCAAATTTAGAAAACCAACTTATGCTTGCTTAAGGGGAAAGGTGAGTTGGGGTGCTGCATAAAACCAGAGATTGAAATGAGCACAGATAAAGTTCCTTAAGCCAAATATGGAATAGACAAGAGCTACTCCTTGCTCAACGAAATGGACTCAACACCCCATATTAAACGCCTAAGAATGTACCTGACTAGTAAGTATCTTAAAACCTATGAATTGCTATGTCTCCAAAAGAGAATCAAGCGTGTGTACAGGGGCATAAACGCAGCAGTGATAGGATTGGAGAGGTTCGGTGAGCAAATGAAGACCCTTTGAAGACATATTGCATGGTACCCATTCCACGGGTCTCAACTCTCCAGGTTTAAGGTATTCTTCCTTCAGCTAAAACATGCATGTGGAACCCAGAGTATGATCAACCATGTGAACGGGAGACGTGTTCAAATATGTCTCAGTTTTCCTCCCCTGGTACTCGGGTGCAACATTCCAGACGCTTTACTAACACTCTCCCCACTTGGAGAGTCAGCGCCTTTAACCTCCTGTTTGGCTCAGTTTGCAATTTCTGCGGAAGATGAACAGGAATAGCGAGAACCAATGAGAGACTAGCTGGAGGTGTCTGGACGGGCAAATTGAACTCTCATTTCCCACCAGGAAGAGGAAATAACCAAAGGCTCAGCGTGCCGTGCCGGAAGCAGATTAGGGCCTGAAGCCATCCTGCGGTGTTGCGGCCAGGTCACAAGAAAGCGAGTTGAAGAAAGGAGCTCAGGGGCACTGTAATTCACAAACCTGCAGAGTTATAAATGACAGCTATCGTCCAAAAATAGACTGAAGTAAGGCTGCCAAGAGGACTTGAAAGCGGGGCAGAATTGCAGGAAACCGATTTCAGGAGGTAGACTGGAATTGCATTGAAAGCATAGGAAAAGAGGCAGAACGTCCAAAATGATGCACTTGGCCAAAAAGGGCGTTTGCGTTTTTTCCTGAATATATTCAGGAAAAAACGCATACGCCCTTTTTGGCCAACCAAGCAAGCTTGCAAAGGAAATCTGCACTACAATGAAGTCTCACTTCCCCCCGGTCAAAAGGGCCATCTGAAAAAAGTGTAAAATCCAGAAAGGCAGGACAGGCCATGGAGAACTGGGAGCCTTGTTATGCTGATGGGCGGGATGTAAATTGCCAACAACCACTCGGGAGAAGTGTATGGTGTTTCCTGAAACATCTAAAAAACAAAGCAACAGAACCTAGGGCACTTCCACTTATGGTCCTATAGCTTAGGGAAGTTAAAATGAAAAAGACACAGCCACCCCAAAGTTTGGAACGGCTCTGTTTACAAGAACCTCGTTTACAGTACAAGTTCAACATCGCAGAAAGTGAAAAATGGATAAAGAAGTTGTGGTATTTACTTACAAAGCAATATCACTCAGCAATGAAATCTGTGTCATCAGGCCCTTAGCAGCACAATGCGTGGATTCAGGTATGATGATTCTAACTGAAATAAGTCACACAGAAAAAGAAACATCATAAGATATCAGTAATACACGGAATGTAAACTTGGCTACACAGGAACTGAATTACAGAACAGAACAGGGTCTCAAATTTAGAAAACCAACTTATTCTTGCTTAAGGGTAAAGGTGAGTTGGGGTGCTGCATAAAACCAGAGATTGAAATGAGCACAGATAAAGTTCCTTAAGCCAAATATGGAATAGACAAGAGCTACTCCTTGCTCAACGAAATGGACTCAACACCCCATATTAAACGCCTAAGAATGTACCTGACTAGTAAGTATCTTAAAACCTATGGATTGCTATGTCTCCGAAAGAGAATCAAGCATGTGTACAGGGGCATAAACGCAGCAGTGATAGGATTGGAGAGGTTCGGTGAGCAAATGAAGACCCTTTGAAGTCATATTGCATTGTACCCATTACACGGGTCTTAACTCTCCAGGTTTAAGGTATTCTTCCTTCAGCTAAAACATGCATGTGGAACGCAAGTATGATCAACCATGTGAATGGGAGATGTGTTCAAATATGTCTCAGTTTTTCTCCCCTGGTACTCGGGTGCAACATTCCAGACGCTTTACTAACACTCACCCCACTTGGAGAGTCAGCGCCTTTAACCTCCTGTTTGGCCCAGTTTGCAATTTCTGCGGAAGATGAACAGGAATAGCGAGAACCAATGAGAGACTAGCTGGAGGTGTCTGGACGGGCAAATTTAACTCTCATTTCCCACCAGGAAGAGGAAATAACCAAAGGCTCAGCGTGCCGTGCCGGAACCAGATTAGGGCCTGAAGCCATCCTGCGGTGTTGCGGCCAGGTCACAAGAAAGCAAGTTGAAGAAAGGAGCTCAGGGGCACTGTAATTCACAAACCTGCAGAGTTATAAATGACAGCTATCGTCCAAAAATAGACTGAAGTAAGGCTGCCAAGAGGACTTGAAAGCGGGGCAGAATTGCAGGAAACCGATTTCAGGAGGTAGACTGGAATTGCATTGAAAGCATAGGAAAAGAGGCAGAACGTCCACAATGATGCACTTGGCCAAAAAGGGCGTATACGTTTTTTCCTGAATATATTCAGGAAAAAACGCATACGCACTTTTTGGCCAACCAAGCAAGCTTGCAAAGGAAATCTGCACTACAATGAAGTCTCACTTCCCCCCGGTCAAAAGGGCCATCTGAAAAAAGTGTAAAATCCAGAAAGGCAGGACAGGCCATGGAGAACTGGGAGCCTTGTTATGGTGATGGGCGGGATGTAAATTGCCAACAACCACTCGGGAGAAGTGTATGGTGTTTCCTGAAACATCTAAAAAACACAGCAACAGAGCCTAGGGCACTTCCACTTATGGTCCTATAGCTTAGGGAAATTAAAATCAAAAAGACACAGCCACCCCAAAGTTTGGGACGCCTCTGTTTACAAGAACTTCGTTTACAGTACAAGTTCAACATCGCAGAAAGTGAAAAATGCATAAAGAAGTTGTGGTATTTACTTACAAAGCAATATCACTCAGCAATGAAATCTGTGTCATCAGGCCCTTAGCAGCACAATGAGTGGATTCAGGTATGATGATTCTAACTGAAATAAGTCACACAGAAAAAGAAACATCATAAGGTGTCAGTAATACACGGAATGTAAACTTGGCTACACAGGAACTGAATTACAGAACAGAACAGGGTCTCAAATTTAGAAAACCAACTTATGCTTGCTTAAGGGTAAAGGTGAGTTGGGGTGCTGCATAAAACCAGAGATTGAAATGAGCACAGATAAATTTCCTTAAATCAAATATGGAATAGACAAGAGCTACTCCTTGCTCAACGAAATGGACTCAACACCGCATATTAAACGCCTAAGAATGTACCTGACTAGTAAGTATCTTAAAACCTATGGATTGCTATGTCTCCGAAAGAGAATCAAGCATGCGTACAGGGGCATAAACGCAGCAGTGATAGGATTGGAGAGGTTCGGTGAGCAAATGAAGACCCTTTGAAGTCATATTGCATGGTACCCATTCCACGGGTTTCAACTACCCAGGTTTAAGGTATTCTTCTTTCAGCTAAAACATGCATGTGGAACCTAGAGTATGATCAACCATGTGATCGGGAGACGTGTTCAAATATGTCTCAGTTTTCCTCCCCTGGTACTCGGGTGCAACATTCCAGACGCTTTACTAACACTCTCCCCACTTGGAGAGTCAGTCCCTTTAACCTTCTGTTTGGCCCAGTTTGCAATTTCTGCGGAAGATGTACAGGAATAGCGAGAACCAATGAGAGGCTAGCTGGAGGTGTCTGGACGGGCAAATTTAACTCTCATTTCCCACCAGGAAGAGGAATTAACCAAAGGCTCAGCGTGCCGTGCCGGAACCAGATTAGGGCCTGAAGCCATCCTGCGGTGTTGCGGCCAGGTCACAAGAAAGCGAGTTGAAGAAAGGAGCTCAGGGGCACTGTAATTCACAAACCTGCAGAGTTATAAATGACAGCTATCGTCCAAAAATAGACTGAAGTAAGGCTGCCAAGAGGACTTGAAAGCGGGGCAGAATTGCAGGAAACCGATTTCAGGAGGTAGACTGGAATTGCATTGAAAGCATAGGAAAAGAGGCAGAACGTCCACAATGATGCACTTGGCCAAAAAGGGCGTATGCGTTTTTTCCTGAATATATTCAGGAAAAAACGCATACGCCCTTTTTGGCCAACCAAGCAAGCTTGCAAAGGAAATCTGCACTACAATGAAGTCTCACTTCCCCCCGGTCAAAAGGGCCATCTGAAAAAAGTGTAAAATCCAGAAAGGCAGGACAGGCCATGGAGAACTGGGAGCCTTGTTATGCTGATGGGCGGGATGTAAATTGCCAACAGACACTAGGGAGAAGTGTATGGTGTTTCCTGAAACATCTAAAAAACAAAGCAACAGAGCCTAGGGCACTGCCACTTATGGTCCTATAGCTTAGGGAAATTAAAATCAAAAAGACACAGCCACCCCAAAGTTTGGGACGCCTCTGTTTACAAGAACCTCGTTTACAGTACAAGTTCAACATCGCAGAAAGTGAAAAATGGATAAAGAAGTTGTGGTATTTACTTACAAAGCAATATCACTCAGCAATGAAATCTGTGTCATCAGGCCCTTAGCAGCACAATGAGTGGATTCAGGTATGATGATTCTAACTGAAGTAAGTCACACAGAAAAAGAAACATCATAAGATATCAGTAATACACGGAATGTAAACTTGGCTACACAGGAACTGAATTACAGAACAGAACAGGGTCTCAAATTTAGAAAACCAACTTATGCTTGCTTAAGGGTAAAGGTGAGTTGGGGTGCTGCATAAAACCAGAGATTGAAATGAGCACAGATAAAGTTCCTTAAGTCAAATATGGAATAGACAAGAGCTACTCCTTGCTCAACGAAATGGACTCAACACCGCATATTAAACGCCTAAGAATGTACCTGACTAGTAAGTATCTTAAAACCTATGGATTGCTATGTCTCCGAAAGAGAATCAAGCATGTGTACAGGGGCATAAACGCAGCAGTGATAGGATTGGAGAGGTTCGGTGAGCAAATGAAGACCCTTTGAAGTCATATTGCATGGTACCCATTCCACGGGTTTCAACTACCCAGGTTTAAGGTATTCTTCCTTCAGCTAAAACATGCATGTGGAACCTAGAGTATGATCAACCATGTGATCGGGAGACGTGTTCAAATATGTCTCAGTTTTCGTACCCTGGTACTCGGGTGCAACATTACAGACGCTTTACTAACACTCTCCCGACTTGGAGAGTCAGTCCCTTTAACCTCCTGTTTGGCCCAGTTTGGAATTTCTGCGGAAGATGAACAGGAATAGCGAGAACCAATGAGAGGCTAGCTGGAGGTGTCTGGACGGGCAAATTTAACTCTCATTTCCCACCAGGAAGAGGAATTAACCAGACGCTCAGCGTGCCGTGCCGGAACCAGATTAGGGCCTGAAGCCATCCTGCGGTGTTGCGGCCAGCTCAAAAGAAAGCGAGTTGAAGAAAGGAGCTCAGGCACACTGTAATTCACAAACCTGCAGAGTTATAAATGACAGCTATCGTCCAAAAATAGACTGAAGTAAGGCTGCCAAGAGGACTTGAAAGCGGGGCAGAATTGCAGGAAACCGATTTCAGGAGGTAGACTGGAATTGCATTGAAAGCATAGGAAAAGAGGCAGAACGTCCACAATGATGCACTTGGCCAAAAAGGGCGTATGCGTTTTTTCCTGAATATATTCAGGAAAAAACGCATACGCCCTTTTTGGCCAACCAAGCAAGCTTGCAAAGGAAATCTGCAGTACAATGAACTCTCACTTCCCCCCGGTCAAAAGGGCCATCTGAAAAAAGTGTAAAATCCAGAAAGGCAGGACAGGCCATGGAGAACTGGGAGCCTTGTTATGCTGATGGGCGGGATGTAAATTGCCAACAACCACTCGGGAGAAGTGTATGGTGTTTCCTGAAACATCTAAAAAACAAAGCAACAGAGCCTAGGGCACTTCCACTTATGGTCCTATAGCTTAGGGAAATTAAAATCAAAAAGACACAGCCACCCCAAAGTTTGGGACGCCTCTGATTACAAGAACCTCGTTTACAGTACAAGTTCAACATCGCAGAAAGTGAAAAATGCATAAAGAAGTTGTGGTATTTACTTACAAAGCAATATCACGCAGCAATGAAAAATGTGTCATCAGGCCCTTAGCAGCACAATGAGTGGATTCAGGTATGATGATTCTAACTGAAATAAGTCACACAGAAAAAGAAACATCATAAGATATCAGTAATACACGGAATGTAAACTTGGCTACACAGGAACTGTATTACAGAACAGAACAGGGTCTCAAATTTAGAAAACCAACTTATTCTTGCTTAAGGGTAAAGGTGAGTTGGGGTGCTGCATAAAACCAGAAATTGAAATGAGCACAGATAAAGTTCCTTAAGCCAAATATGGAATAGAAAAGAGCTACTCCTTGCTCAACGAAATGGACTCAACACCCCATATTAAACGCCTAAGAATGTACCTGACTAGTAAGTATCTTAAAACCTATGGATTGCTATGTCTCCGAAAGAGAATCAAGCATGTGTACAGGGGCATAAACGCAGCAGTGATAGGATTGGAGAGGTTCGGTGAGCAAATGAAGACCCTTTGAAGTCATATTGCATGGTACCCATTCCACGGGTTTCAACTACCCAGGTTTAAGGTATTCTTCCTTCAGCTAAAACATGCATGTGGAACCTAGAGTATGATCAACCATGTGATCGGGAGACGTGTTCAAATATGTCTCAGTTTTCCTCCCCTGGTACTCGGGTGCAACATTCCAGACGCTTTACTAACACTCTCCCCACTTGGAGAGTCAGTCCCTTTAACCTCCTGTTTGGCCCAGTTTGCAATTTCTGCGGAAGATGAACAGGAATAGCGAGAACCAATGAGAGGCTAGCTGGAGGTGTCTGGACGGGCAAATTTAACTCTCATTTCCCACCAGGAAGAGGAATTAACCAAAGGCTCAGCATGCCGGGCCGGAACCAGATTAGGGCCTGAAGCCATCCTGCGGTGTTGCGGCCAGGTCACAAGAAAGCGAGTTGAAGAAAGGAGCTCAGGGGCACTGTAATTCACAAACCTGCAGAGTTATAAATGACAGCTATCGTCCAAAAATAGACTGAAGTAAGGCTGCCAAGAGGACTTGAAAGCGGGGCAGAATTGCAGGAAACCGATTTCAGGAGGTAGACTGGAATTGCATTGAAAGCATAGGAAAAGAGGCAGAACGTCCACAATGATGCACTTGGCCAAAAAGGGCGTATGCGTTTTTTCCTGAATATATTCAGGAAAAAACGCATACGCCCTTTTTGGCCAACCAAGCAAGCTTGCAAAGGAAATCTGCACTACAATGAAGTCTCACTTCCCCCCGGTCAAAAGGGCCATCTGAAAAAAGTGTAAAATCCAGAAAGGCAGGACAGGCCATGGAGAACTGGGAGCCTTGTTATGCTGATGGGCGGGATGTAAATTGCCAACAGACACTCGGGAGAAGTGTATGGTGTCTCCTGAAACATCTAAAAAACAAAGCAACAGAGCCTAGGGCACTGCCACTTATGGTCCTATAGCTTAGGGAAATTAAAATCAAAAAGACACAGCCACCCCAAAGTTTGGGACGCCTCTGTTTACAAGAACCTCGTTTACAGTACAAGTTCTACATCGCAGAAAGTGAAAAATGGATAAAGAAGTTGTGGTATTTACTTACAAAGCAATATCACTCAGCAATGAAATCTATGTCATCAGGCCCTTAGCATCACAATGAGTGGATTCAGGTATGATGATTCTAACTGAAGTAAGTCACACAGAAAAAGAAACATCATAAGATATCAGTAATACACGGAATGTAAACTTGGCTACACAGGAACTGAATTACAGAACACAACAGGGTCTCAAATTTAGAAAACCAACTTATGCTTGCTTAAGATTAAAGGTGAGTTGGGGTGCTGCATAAAACCAGAGATTGAAATGAGCACAGATAAAGTTCCTTAAGCCAAATATGGAATAGACAAGAGCTACTCCTTGCTCAACGAAATGGACTCAACACCGCATATTAAACGCCTAAGAATGTACCTGACTAGTAAGTATCTTAAAACCTATGGATTGCTATGTCTCCGAAAGAGAATCAAGCATGTGTACAGGGGCATAAACGCAGCAGTGATAGGATTGGAGAGGTTCGGTGAGCAAATGAAGACCCTTTGAAGTCATATTGCATGGTACCCATTACACGGGTCTCAACTCTCCAGGTTTAAGGTATTCTTCCTTCAGCTAAAACATGCATGTGGAACCCAAGTATGATCAACCATGTGAACGAGAGACGTGTTCAAATATGTCTCAGTTTTCCTCCCCTGGTACTCGGGTGCAACATTCCAGACGCTTTACTAACACTCTCCCCACTTGGAGAGTCAGCGCCTTTAACCTCCTGTTTGGCCCAGTTTGCAATTTCTGCGGAAGATAAACAGGAATAGTGAGAACCAATGAGAGGCTAGCTGGAGGTGTCTGGACGGGCAAATTTAACTCTCATTTCCCACCAGGAAGAGGAAATAACCAAAGGCTCAGCGTGCCGTGCCGGAACCAGATTAGGGCCTGAAGCCATCCTGCGGTGTTGCGGCCAGCTCAAAAGAAAGCGAGTTGAAGAAAGGAGCTCAGGGGCACTGTAATTCACAAACCTGCAGAGTTATAAATGACAGCTATCGTCCAAAAATAGACTGAAGTAAGGCTGCCAAGAGGACTTGAAAGCGGGGCAGAATTGCAGGAAACCGATTTCAGGAGGTAGACTGGAATTGCATTGAAAGCATAGGAAAAGAGGCAGAACGTCCACAATGATGCACTTGGCCAAAAAGGGCGTATGCGTTTTTTCCTGAATATATTCAGGAAAAAACGCATACGCCCTTTTTGGCCAACCAAGCAAGCTTGCAAAGGAAATCTGCACTACAATGAAGTCTCACTTCCCCCCGGTCAAAAGGGCCATCTGAAAAAAGTGTAAAATCCAGAAAGGCAGGACAGGCCATGGAGAACTGGGAGCCTTGTTATGCTGATGGGCGGGATGTAAATTGCCAACAGACACTCGGGAGAAGTGTATGGTGTTTCCTGAAACATCTAAAAAACAAAGCAACAGAGCCTAGGGCACTTCCACTTATGGTCCTATAGCTTAGGGAAATTAAAATCAAAAAGACACAGCCACCCCAAAGTTTGGGACGCCTCTGTTTACAAGAACCTCGTTTACAGTACAAGTTCAACATCGCAGAAAGTGAAAAATGGATAAAGAACTTGTGGTACTTACGTACAATGCAGTATCACTCAGCAATGAAATCTATGTCATAAGGCCCGTAGCAGCATAATGAGTGGATTCAGGTACGATGATTCTAACTGAAATAAGTCACACAGAAAAAGAAACATCATAAGATATCACTAATACACGGAATGTAAACTTGGCTACACAGGAACTGCATTCCAAAACAGAACAGTGTTTCAAATTTAGAAAACCAACTTATGCTTGCTTAAGGGGAAAGGTGAGTTGGGGTGCTGCATAAAACCAGAGATTGAAATGAGCACAGATAAAGTTCCTTAAGCCAAATATGGAATAGACAAGAGCTACTCCTTGCTCAACGAAATGGACTCAAAACCCCATATTAAACCCCTAAGAATGTACCTGACTAGTAAGTATCTTAAAACCTATGGATTGCTATGTCTCCAAAAGAGAATCAAGCGTGTGTACAGGGGAATAAACGCAGCAGTGATAGGATTGGAGAGGTTCGGTGAGCAAATGAAGACCCTTTGAAGTCATATTGCATGGTACCCATTCCACAGGTCACAACTCTCCAGGTTTAAGGTATTCTTCCTTCAGCTAAAACATGCATGTGGAACCCAGAGTAGGGTCAACCATGTGAACGGGAGACGTGTTCAAATATGTCTCAGTTTTCCTCCCCTGGTACTCGGGTGCAACATTCCAGACGCTTTACTAACACTCTCCCGACTTGGAGAGTCAGTCCCTTTAACCTCCTGTTTGGCCCAGTTTGCAATTTCTGCGGAAGATGAAAAGGAATAGCAAGAACCAATGAGAGGCTAGCTGGAGGTGTCTGGACGGGCAAATTTAACTCTCATTTCCCACCAGGAAGAGGAATTAACCAAAGGCTCAGCATGCCGGGCCGGAACCAGATTAGGGCCTGAAGCCATCCTGCGGTGTTGCGGCCAGTTCACAAGAAAGCGAGTTGAAGAAAGGAGCTCAGGGGCACTGTAATTCACAAACCTGCAGAGTTATAAATGACAGCTATCGTCCAAAAATAGACTGAAGTAAGGCTGCCAAGAGGACTTGAAAGCGGGGCAGAATTGCAGGAAACCGATTTCAGGAGGTAGACTGGAATTGCATTGAAAGCATAGGAAAAGAGGCAGAACGTCCACAATGATGCACTTGGCCAAAAAGGGCGTATGCGTTTTTTCCTGAATATATTCAGGAAAAAACGCATACGCCCTTTTTGGCCAACCAAGCAAGCTTGCAAAGGAAATCTGCACTACAATGAAGTCTCACTTCCCCCCCGTCAAAAGGGCCATCTGAAAAAAGTGTAAAATCCAGAAAGGCAGGACAGGCCATGGAGAACTGGGAGCCTTGTTATGCTGATGGGCGGGATGTAAATTGCCAACAACCACTCGGGAGAAGTGTATGGTGTTTCCTGAAACATCTAAAAAACAAAGCAA
This sequence comes from Stenella coeruleoalba, assembly GCF_951394435.1. NCBI lineage: Eukaryota > Metazoa > Chordata > Mammalia > Artiodactyla > Delphinidae > Stenella > Stenella coeruleoalba. Next base: position 219,174 of record NW_027646161.1, on the reverse strand, counting down.
CAGAACCTAGGGCACTTCCACTTATGGTCCTATAGCTTAGGGAAATTAAAATCAAAAAGACACAGCCACCCCAAAGTTTGGAACGGCTCTGTTTACAAGAACCTCGTTTACAGTACAAGTTCAACATCGCAGAAAGTGAAAAATGGATAAAGAAGTTGTGGTATTTACTTACAAAGCAATATCACTCAGCAATGAAATCTGTGTCATCAGGCCCTTAGCAGCACAATGAGTGGATTCAGGTATGATGATTCTAACTGAAATAAGTCTCACAGAAAAAGAAACATCATAAGATATCACTAATACACGGAATGTAAACTTGGCTACACAGGAACTGCATTCCAAAACAGAACAGTGTCTCAAATTTAGAAAACCAACTTATTCTTGCTTAAGGGTAAAGGTGAGTTGGGGTGCTGCATAAAACCAGAGATTGAAATGAGCACAGATAAATTTCCTTAAGCCAAATATGGAATAGACAAGAGCTACTCCTTGCTCAACGAAATGGACTCAACACCCCATATTAAACGCCTAAGAATGTACCTGACTAGTAAGTATCTTAAAACCTATGGATTGCTATGTCTCCGAAAGAGAATCAAGCATGTGTACAGGGGCATAAACGCAGCAGTAATAGGATTGGAGAGGTTCGGTGAGCAAATGAAGACCCTTTGAAGTCATATTGCATGGTACCCATTACACGGGTTTAAACTACCCAGGTGTAAGGTATTCTTCCTTCAGCTAAAACATGCATGTGGAACCCAAGTATGATCAACCATGTGAACGGGAGACGTGTTCAAATATGTCTCAGTTTTCCTCCCCTGGTACTCGGGTGCAACATTCCAGACGCTTTACTAACACTCTCCCCACTTGGAGAGTCAGCGCCTTTAACCTCCTGTTTGGCCCAGTTTGCAATTTCTGTGGAAGATGAACAGGAATAGCGAGAACCAATGAGAGGCTAGCTGGAGGTGTCTGGACGGGCAAATTTAACTCTCATTTCCCACCAGGAAGAGGAAATAACCAAAGGCTCAGCGTGCCGTACCGGAACCAGATTAGGGCCTGAAGACATCCTGCGGTGGTGCGGCCAGCTCAAAAGAAAACGAGTTGAAGAAAGGAGCTCAGGGGCACTGTAATTCACAAACCTGCAGAGTTATAAATGACAGCTATCGTCCAAAAATAGACTGAAGTAAGGCTGCCAAGAGGACTTGAAAGCGGGGCAGAATTGCAGGAAACCGATTTCAGGAGGTAGACTGGAATTGCATTGAAAGCATAGGAAAAGAGGCAGAACGTCCACAATGATGCACTTGGCCAAAAAGGGCGTATGCGTTTTTTCCTGAATATATTCAGGAAAAAACGCATACGCCCTTTTTGGCCAACCAAGCAAGCTTGCAAAGGAAATCTGCACTACAATGAAGTCTCACTTCCCCCCGGTCAAAAGGGCCATCTGAAAAAAGTGTAAAATCCAGAAAGGCAGGACAGGCCATGGAGAACTGGGAGCCTTGTTATGCTGATGGGCGGGATGTAAATTGCCAACAACCACTCGGGAGAAGTGTATGGTGTTTCCTGAAACATCTAAAAAACAAAGCAACAGAACCTAGGGCACTTCCACTTATGGTCCTATAGCTTAGGGAAATTAAAATCAAAAAGACACAGCCACCCCAAAGTTTGGAACGGCTCTGTTTACAAGAACCTCGTTTACAGTACAAGTTCAACATCGCAGAAAGTGAAAAATGGATAAAGAAGTTGTGGTATTTACTTACAAAGCAATATCACTCAGCAATGAAATCTATGTCATCAGGCCCTTAGCATCACAATGAGTGGATTCAGGTATGATGATTCTAACTGAAGTAAGTCACACAGAAAAAGAAACATCATAAGATATCAGTAATACACGGAATGTAAACTTGGCTACACAGGAACTGAATTACAGAACAGAACAGGGTCTCAAATTTAGAAAACCAACTTATGCTTGCTTAAGGGTCAAGGTGAGTTGGGGTGCTGCATAAAACCAGAGATTGAAATGAGCACAGATAAAGTTCCTTAAGTCAAATATGGAATAGACAAGAGCTACTCCTTGCTCAACGAAATGGACTCAACACCGCATATTAAACGCCTAAGAATGTACCTGACTAGTAAGTATCTTAAAACCTATGGATTGCTATGTCTCCGAAAGAGAATCAAGCATGTGTACAGGGGAATAAACGCAGCAGTGATAGGATTGGAGAGGTTCGGTCAGCAAATGAAGACCCTTTGAAGTCATATTGCATGGTACCCATTCCACGGGTTTCAACTACCCAGGTTTAAGGTATTCTTCCTTCAGCTAAAACATGCATGTGGAACCTAGAGTATGATCAACCATGTGATCGGGAGACGTGTTCAAATATGTCTCAGTTTTCGTACCCTGGTACTCGGGTGCAACATTCCAGACGCTTTACTAACACTCTCCCGACTTGGAGAGTCAGTCCCTTTAACCTCCTGTTTGGCCCAGTTTGCAATTTCTGCGGAAGATGAACAGGAATAGCGAGAACCAATGAGAGGCTAGCTGGAGGTGTCTGGACGGGCAAATTTAACTCTCATTTCCCACCAGGAAGAGGAATTAACCAAACGCTCAGCGTGCCGTGCCAGAACCAGATTAGGGCCTGAAGCCATCCTGCGGTGTTGCGGCCAGCTCAAAAGAAAGCGAGTTGAAGAAAGGAGCTCAGGCACACTGTAATTCACAAACCTGCAGAGTTATAAATGACAGCTATCGTCCAAAAATAGACTGAAGTAAGGCTGCCAAGAGGACTTGAAAGCGGGGCAGAATTGCAGGAAACCGATTTCAGGAGGTAGACTGGAATTGCATTGAAAGCATAGGAAAAGAGGCAGAACGTCCACAATGATGCACTTGGCCAAAAAGGGCGTATGCGTTTTTTCCTGAATATATTCAGGAAAAAACGCATACGCCCTTTTTGGCCAACCAAGCAAGCTTGCAAAGGAAATCTGCACTACAATGAAGTCTCACTTCCCCCCGGTCAAAAGGGCCATCTGAAAAAAGTGTAAAATCCAGAAAGGCAGGACAGGCCATGGAGAACTGGGAGCCTTGTTATGCTGATGGGCGGGATGTAAATTGCCAACAGACACTCGGGAGAAGTGTATGGTGTTTCCTGAAACATCTAAAAAACAAAGAAACAGAACCTAGGGCACTTCCACTTATGGTCCTATAGCTTAGGGAAATTAAAATCAAAAAGACACAGCCACCCCAAAGTTTGGAACGGCTCTGTTTACAAGAACCTCGTTTACAGTACAAGTTCAACATCGCAGAAAGTGAAAAATGGATAAAGAAGTTGTGGTATTTACTTACAAAGCAATATCACTCAGCAATGAAATCTGTGTCATCAGGCCCTTAGCAGCACAATGAGTGGATTCAGGTATGATGATTCTAACTGAAGTAAGTCACACAGAAAAAGAAACATCATAAGATATCAGTAATACACGGAATGTAAACTTGGCTACACAGGAACTGAATTACAGAACACAACAGGGTCTCAAATTTAGAAAACCAACTTATGCTTGCTTAAGGGGAAAGGTGAGTTGGGGTGCTGCATAAAACCAGAGATTGAAATGAGCACAGATAAAGTTCCTTAAGCCAAATATGGAATAGACAAGAGCTACTCCTTGCTCAACGAAATGGACTCAACACCCCATATTAAACGCCTAAGAATGTACCTGACTAGTAAGTATCTTAAAACCTATGGATTGCTATGTCTCCAAAAGAGAATCAAGCGTGTGTACAGGGGCATAAACGCAGCAGTGATAGGATTGGAGAGGTTCGGTGAGCAAATGAAGACCCTTTGAAGTCATATTGCATGGTACCCATTCCACGGGTCTCAACTCTCCAGGTTTAAGGTATTCTTCCTTCAGCTAAAACATGCATTTGGAACCCAGAGTAGGATCAACCATGTGAACGGGAGACGTGTTCAAATATGTCTCAGTTTTCCTCCCCTGGTACTCGGGTGCAACATTCCAGACGCTTTACTAACACTCTCCCGACTTGAAGAGTCAGTCCCTTTAACCTCCTGTTTGGCCCAGTTTGCAATTTCTGCGGAGGATGAACAGGAATAGCGAGAACCAATGAGAGACTAGCTGGAGGTGTCTGAACGGGCAAATTTAACTCTCATTTCCCACCAGGAAGAGGAATTAACCAAAGGCTCAGCGTGCCGTACCGGAACCAGATTAGGGCCTGAAGCCATCCTGCGGTGTTGCGGCCAGTTCACAAGAAAGCGAGTTGAAGAAAGGAGCTCAGGGGCACTGTAATTCACAAACCTGCAGAGTTATAAATGACAGCTATCGTCCAAAAATAGACTGAAGTAAGGCTGCCAAGAGGACTTGAAAGCGGGGCAGAATTGCAGGAAACCGATTTCAGGAGGTAGACTGGAATTGCATTGAAAGCATAGGAAAAGAGGCAGAACGTCCACAATGATGCACTTGGCCAAAAAGGGCGTATGCGTTTTTTCCTGAATATATTCAGGAAAAAACGCATACGCCCTTTTTGGCCAACCAAGCAAGCTTGCAAAGGAAATCTGCACTACAATGAAGTCTCACTTCCCCCCGGTCAAAAGGGCCATCTGAAAAAAGTGTAAAATCCAGAAAGGCAGGACAGGCCATGGAGAACTGGGAGCCTTGTTATGCTGATGGGCGGGATGTAAATTGCCAACAGACACTCGGGAGAAGTGTATGGTGTTTCCTGAAACATCTAAAAAACAAAGAAACAGAACCTAGGGCACTTCCACTTATGGTCCTATAGCTTAGGGAAATTAAAATCAAAAAGACACAGCCACCCCAAAGTTTGGAACGGCTCTGTTTACAAGAACCTCGTTTACAGTACAAGTTCAACATCGCAGAAAGTGAAAAATGGATAAAGAAGTTGTGGTATTTACTTACAAAGCAATATCACTCAGCAATGAAATCTGTGTCATCAGGCCCTTAGCAGCACAATGAGTGGATTCAGGTATGATGATTCTAACTGAAGTAAGTCACACAGAAAAAGAAACATCATAAGATATCAGTAATACACGGAATGTAAACTTGGCTACACAGGAACTGAATTACAGAACAGAACAGGGTCTCAAATTTAGAAAACCAACTTATGCTTGCTTAAGGGGAAAGGTGAGTTGGGTTGCTGCATAAAACCAGAGATTGAAATGAGCACAGATAAAGTTCCTTAAGCCAAATATGGAATAGACAAGAGCTACTCCTTGCTCAACGAAATGGACTCAACACCGCATATTAAACGCCTAAGAATGTACATGACTAGTAAGTATCTTAAAACCTATGGATTGCTATGTCTCCGAAAGAGAATCAAGCATGTGTACAGGGGCATAAACGCAGCAGTGATAGGATTGGAGAGGTACGGTGAGCAAATGAAGACCCTTTGAAGTCATATTGCATGGTACCCATTCCACGGGTTTCAACTACCCAGGTTTTAGGTATTCTTCCTTCAGCTAAAACATGCATGTGGAACCCAGAGTATGATCAACCATGTGAACGGGAGACGTGTTCAAATATGTCTCAGTTTTCCTCCCCTGGTACTCGGGTGCAACATTCCAGACGCTTTACTAACACTCTCCCCACTTGGAGAGTCAGCGCCTTTAACCTCCTGTTTGGCCCAGTTTGCAATTTCTGCGGAAGATGAACAGGAATAGCGAGAACCAATGAGAGGCTAGCTGGAGGTGTCTGGACGGGCAAATTTAACTCTCATTTCCCAACAGGAAGAGGAAATAACCAAAGGCTTAGCGTGCCGTGCCGGAACCAGATTAGGGCCTGAAGCCATCCTGCGGTGTTGCGGCCAGCTCAAAAGAAAGCGAGTTGAAGAAAGGAGCTCAGGGGCACTGTAATTCACAAACCTGCAGAGTTATAAATGACAGCTATCGTCCAAAAATAGACTGAAGTAAGGCTGCCAAGAGGACTTGAAAGCGGGGCAGAATTGCAGGAAACCGATTTCAGGAGGTAGACTGGAATTGCATTGAAAGCATAGGAAAAGAGGCAGAACGTCCACAATGATGCACTTGGCCAAAAAGTGCGTATGCGTTTTTTCCTGAATATATTCAGGAAAAAACGCATACGCCCTTTTTGGCCAACCAAGCAAGCTTGCAAAGGAAATCTGCACTACAATGAAGTCTCACTTCCCCCCGGTCAAAAGGGCCATCTGAAAAAAGTGTAAAATCCAGAAAGGCAGGACAGGCCATGGAGAACTGGGAGCCTTGTTATGCTGATGGGCGGGATGTAAATTGCCAACAGACACTCGGGAGAGGTGTATGGTGTCTCCTGAAACATCTAAAAAACAAAGCAACAGAGCCTAGGGCACTGCCACTTATGGTCCTATAGCTTAGGGAAATTAAAATCAAAAAGACACAGCCACCCCAAAGTTTGGGACGCCTCTGTTTACAAGAACCTCGTTTACAGTACAAGTTCAACATCGCAGAAAGTGAAAAATGGATAAAGAACTTGTGGTACTTACGTACAATGCAGTATCACTCAGCAATGAAATCTATGTCATCAGGCCCGTAGCAGCATAATGAGTGGATTTAGGTACGATGATTCTAACTGAAATAAGTCACACAGAAAAAGAAACATCATAAGATATCAGTAATACACGGAATGTAAACTTGGCTACACAGGAACTGCATTGCAAAACAGAACAGGGTCTCAAATTTAGAAAACCAACTTATGCTTGCTTAAGGGTAAAGGTGAGTTGGGGTGCTGCATAAAACCAGAGATTGAAATGAGCACAGATAAAGTTCCTTAAGCCAAATATGGAATAGACAAGAGCTACTCCTTGCTCAACGAAATGGACTCAAAACCCCATATTAAACGCCTAAGAATGTACCTGACTAGTAAGTATCTTAAAACCTATGGATTGCTATGTCTCCGAAAGAGAATCAAGCATGTGTACAGGGGCATAAACGCAGCAGTGATAGGATTGGAGAGGTTCGGTGAGCAAATGAAGACCCTTTGAAGTCATATTGCATGGTACCCATTCCACGGGTTTCAACTACCCAGGTTTTAGGTATTCTTCCTTCAGCTAAAACATGCATGTGGAACCTAGAGTATGATCAACCATGTGATCGGGAGACGTGTTCAAATATGTCTCAGTTTTCCTCCCCTGGTACTCGGGTGCAACATTCCAGACGCTTTACTAACACTCTCCCCACTTGGAGAGTCAGCGCCTTTAACCTCCTGTTTGGCCCAGTTTGCAATTTCTGCGGAAGATGAACAGGAATAGCGAGAACCAATGAGAGGCTAGCTGGAGGTGTCTGGACGGGCAAATTTAACTCTCATTTCCCACCAGGAGGCGGAAATAACCAAAGGCTCAGCGTGCCGTGCCGGAACCAGATTAGGGCCTGAAGCCATCCTGCGGTGTTGCGGCCAGGTCACAAGAAAGCGAGTTGAAGAAAGGAGCTCAGGGGCACTGTAATTCACAAACCTGCAGAGTTATAAATGACAGCTATCGTCCAAAAATAGACTGAAGTAAGGCTGCCAAGAGGACTTGAAAGCGGGGCAGAATTGCAGGAAACCGATTTCAGGAGGTAGACTGGAATTGCATTGAAAGCATAGGAAAAGAGGCAGAACGTCCACAATGATGCACTTGGCCAAAAAGGGCGTATGCGTTTTTTCCTGAATATATTCAGGAAAAAACGCATACGCCCTTTTTGGCCAACCAAGCAAGCTTGCAAAGGAAATCTGCACTACAATGAAGTCTCACTTCCCCCCGGTCAAAAGGGCCATCTGAAAAAAGTGTAAAATCCAGAAAGGCAGGACAGGCCATGGAGAACTGGGAGCCTTGTTATGCTGATGGGCGGGATGTAAATTGCCAACAACCACTCGGGAGAAGTGTATGGTGTTTCCTGAAACAACTAAAAAACAAAGCAACAGAGCCTAGGGCACTGCCACTTATGGTCCTATAGCTTAGGGAAATTAAAATCAAAAAGACACAGCCACCCCAAAGTTTGGAACGGCTCTGTTTACAAGAACCTCGTTTACAGTACAAGTTCAACATCGCAGAAAGTGAAAAATGGATAAAGAACTTGTGGTACTTACGTACAATGCAGTATCACTCAGCAATGAAATCTATGTCATCAGGCCCGTAGCAGCATAATGAGTGGATTCAGGTACGATGATTCTAACTGAAATAAGTCACACAGAAAAAGAAACATCATAAGATATCAGTAATACACGGAATGTAAACTTGGCTACACAGGAACTGCATTCCAAAACACAACAGGGTCTCAAATTTAGAAAACCAACTTATGCTTGCTTAAGGGGAAAGGTGAGTTGGGGTGCTGCATAAAACCAGAGATTGAAATGAGCACAGATAAAGTTCCTTAAGCCAAATATGGAATAGACAAGAGCTACTCCTTGCTCAACGAAATGGACTCAACACCCCATATTAAACGCCTAAGAATGTACCTGACTAGTAAGTATCTTAAAACCTATGGATTGCTATGTCTCCGAAAGAGAATCAAGCATGTGTACAGGGGCATAAACGCAGCAGTGATAGGATTGGAGAGGTTCGGTGAGCAAATGAAGACCCTTTGAAGTCATATTGCATGGTACCCATTCCACGGGTCTCAACTACCCAGGTTTAAGGTATTCTTCCTTCAGCTAAAACATGCATGTGGAACCCAAGTATGATCAACCATGTGAACGGGAGACGTGTTCAAATATGTCTCAGTTTTCCTCCCCTGGTACTCGGGTGCAACATTCCAGACGCTTTACTAACACTCTCCCCACTTGGAGAGTCAGCGCCTTTAACCTCCTGTTTGGCCCAGTTTGCAATTTCTGTGGAAGATGAACAGGAATAGCGAGAACCAATGAGAGGCTAGCTGGAGGTGTCTGGATGGGCAAATTTAACTCTCATTTCCCACCAGGAAGAGGAAATAACCAAAGGCTCAGCGTGCCGTACCGGAACCAGATTAGGGCCTGAAGCCATCCTGCGGTGTTGCGGCCAGGTCACAAGAAAGCGAGTTGAAGAAAGGAGCTCAGGGGCACTGTAATTCACAAACCTGCAGAGTTATAAATGACAGCTATCGTCCAAAAATAGACTGAAGTAAGGCTGCCAAGAGGACTTGAAAGCGGGGCAGAATTGCAGGAAACCGATTTCAGGAGGTAGACTGGAATTGCTTTGAAAGCATAGGAAAAGAGGCAGAACGTCCACAATGATGCACTTGGCCAAAAAGGGCGTATGCGTTTTTTCCTGAATATATTCAGGAAAAAACGCATACGCCCTTTTTGGCCAACCAAGCAAGCTTGCAAAGGAAATCTGCACTACAATGAAGTCTCACTTCCCCCCGGTCAAAAGGGCCATCTGAAAAAAGTGTAAAATCCAGAAAGGCAGGACAGGCCATGGAGAACTGGGAGCCTTGTTATGCTGATGGGCGGGATGTAAATTGCCAACAACCACTCGGGAGAAGTGTATGGTGTTTCCTGAAACATCTAAAAAACAAAGCAACAGAACCTAGGGCACTTCCACTTATGGTCCTATAGCTTAGGGAAATTAAAATCAAAAAGACACAGCCACCCCAAAGTTTGGAACGGCTCTGTTTACAAGAACCTCGTTTACAGTACAAGTTCAACATTGCAGAAAGTGAAAAATGGATAAAGAAGTTGTGGTATTTACTTACAAAGCAATATCACTCAGCAATGAAGTCTGTGTCATCAGGCCCTTAGCAGCACAATGAGTGGATTCAGGTATGATGATTCTAACTGAAGTAAGTCACACAGAAAAAGAAACATCATAAGATATCAGTAATACACGGAATGTAAACTTGGCTACACAGGAACTGAATTACAGAACAGAACAGGGTCTCAAATTTAGAAAACCAACTTATGCTTGCTTAAGGGTAAAGGTGAGTTGGGGTGCTGCATAAAACCAGAGATTGAAATGAGCACAGATAAAGTTCCTTAAGTCAAATATGGAATAGACAAGAGCTACTCCTTGCTCAACGAAATGGACTCAACACCGCATATTAAACGCCTAAGAATGTACCTGACTAGTAAGTATCTTAAAACCTATGGATTGCTATGTCTCCGAAAGAGAATCAAGCATGTGTACAGGGGAATAAACGCAGCAGTGATAGGATTGGAGAGGTTCGGTGAGCAAATGAAGACCCTTTGAAGTCATATTGCATGGTACCCATTCCACGGGTTTCAACTACCCAGGTTTAAGGTATTCTTCCTTCAGCTAAAACATGCATGTGGAACCTAGAGTATGATCAACCATGTGATCGGGAGACGTGTTCAAATATGTCTCAGTTTTCGTACCCTGGTACTCGGGTGCAACATTCCAGACGCTTTACTAACACTCTCCCGACTTGGAGAGTCAGTCCCTTTAACCTCCTGTTTGGCCCAGTTTGCAATTTCTGCGGAAGATGAACAGGAATAGCGAGAACCAATGAGAGGCTAGCTGGAGGTGTCTGGACGGGCAAATTTAACTCTCATTTCCCACCAGGAAGAGGAATTAACCAAACGCTCAGCATGCCGTGCCGGAACCAGATTAGGGCCTGAAGCCATCCTGCGGTGTTGCGGCCAGCTGAAAAGAAAGCGAGTTGAAGAAAGGAGCTCAGGCACACTGTAATTCACAAACCTGCAGAGTTATAAATGACAGCTATCGTCCAAAAATAGACTGAAGTAAGGCTGCCAAGAGGACTTGAAAGCGGGGCAGAATTGCAGGAAACCGATTTCAGGAGGTAGACTGGAATTGCATTGAAAGCATAGGAAAAGAGGCAGAACGTCCACAATGATGCACTTGGCCAAAAAGGGCGTATGCGTTTTTTCCTGAATATATTCAAGAAAAAACGCATACGCCCTTTTTGGCCAACCAAGCAAGCTTGCAAAGGAAATCTGCACTACAATGAAGTCTCACTTCCCCCCGGTCAAAAGGGCCATCTGAAAAAAGTGTAAAATCCAGAAAGGCAGGACAGGCCATGGAGAACTGGGAGCCTTGTTATGCTGATGGGCGGGATGTAAATTGCCAACAGACACTCGGGAGAAGTGTATGGTGTCTCCTGAAACATCTAAAAAACAAAGCAACAGAGCCTAGGGCACTGCCACTTATGGTCCTATAGCTTAGGGAAATTAAAATCAAAAAGACACAGCCACCCCAAAGTTTGGGACGCCTCTGTTTACAAGAACCTCATTTACCATACAAGTTCAATATCACAGAAAGTGAAAAATGGATAAAGAACTTGTGGTACTTACGTACAATGCAGTATCACTCAGCAATGAAATCTATGTCATCAGGCCCTTAGCAGCACAATCAGTGGATTCAGGTATGATGATTCTAACTGAAATAAGTCACACAGAAAAAGAAACATCATAAGATATCACTAATACACGGAATGTAAACTTGGCTACACAGGAACTGAATTACAGAACAGAACAGGGTCTCAAATTTAGAAAACCAACTTATGCTTGCTTAAGGGGAAAGGTGAGTTGGGGTGCTGCATAAAACCAGAGATTGAAATGAGCACAGATAAAGTTCCTTAAGTCAAATATGGAATAGACAAGAGCTACTCCTTGCTCAACGAAATGGACTCAACACCGCATATTAAACGCCTAAGAATGTACCTGACTACTAAGTATCTTAAAACCTATGGATTGCTATGTCTCCGAAAGAGAATCAAGCATGTGTACAGGGGAATAAACGCAGCAGTGATAGGATTGGAGAGGTTCGGTCAGCAAATGAAGACCCTTTGAAGTCATATTGCATGGTACCCATTCCACGGGTTTCAACTACCCAGGTTTAAGGTATTCTTCCTTCAGCTAAAACATGCATGTGGAACCTAGAGTATGATCAACCATGTGATCGGGAGACGTGTTCAAATATGTCTCAGTTTTCGTACCCTGGTACTCGGGTGCAACATTCCAGACGCTTTACTAACACTCTCCCGACTTGGAGAGTCAGTCCCTTTAACCTCCTGTTTGGCCCAGTTTGCAATTTCTGCGGAAGATGAACAGGAATAGCGAGAACCAATGAGAGGCTAGCTGGAGGTGTCTGGACGGGCAAATTTAACTCTCATTTCCCACCAGGAAGAGGAATTAACCAAACGCTCAGCGTGCCGTGCCAGAACCAGATTAGGGCCTGAAGCCATCCTGCGGTGTTGCGGCCAGCTCAAAAGAAAGCGAGTTGAAGAAAGGAGCTCAGGCACACTGTAATTCACAAACCTGCAGAGTTATAAATGACAGCTATCGTCCAAAAATAGACTGAAGTAAGGCTGCCAAGAGGACTTGAAAGCGGGGCAGAATTGCAGGAAACCGATTTCAGGAGGTAGACTGGAATTGCATTGAAAGCATAGGAAAAGAGGCAGAACGTCCACAATGATGCACTTGGCCAAAAAGGGCGTATGCGTTTTTTCCTGAATATATTCAGGAAAAAACGCATACGCCCTTTTTGGCCAACCAAGCAAGCTTGCAAAGGAAATCTGCACTACAATGAAGTCTCACTTCCCCCCGGTCAAAAGGGCCATCTGAAAAAAGTGTAAAATCCAGAAAGGCAGGACAGGCCATGGAGAACTGGGAGCCTTGTTATGCTGATGGGCGGGATGTAAATTGCCAACAGACACTCGGGAGAAGTGTATGGTGTTTCCTGAAACATCTAAAAAACAAAGAAACAGAACCTAGGGCACTTCCACTTATGGTCCTATAGCTTAGGGAAATTAAAATCAAAAAGACACAGCCACCCCAAAGTTTGGAACGGCTCTGTTTACAAGAACCTCGTTTACAGTACAAGTTCAACATCGCAGAAAGTGAAAAATGGATAAAGAAGTTGTGGTATTTACTTACAAAGCAATATCACTCAGCAATGAAATCTGTGTCATCAGGCCCTTAGCAGCACAATGAGTGGATTCAGGTATGATGATTCTAACTGAAGTAAGTCACACAGAAAAAGAAACATCATAAGATATCAGTAATACACGGAATGTAAACTTGGCTACACAGGAACTGAATTACAGAACACAACAGGGTCTCAAATTTAGAAAACCAACTTATGCTTGCTTAAGGGGAAAGGTGAGTTGGGGTGCTGCATAAAACCAGAGATTGAAATGAGCACAGATAAAGTTCCTTAAGCCAAATATGGAATAGACAAGAGCTACTCCTTGCTCAACGAAATGGACTCAACACCCCATATTAAACGCCTAAGAATGTACCTGACTAGTAAGTATCTTAAAACCTATGGATTGCTATGTCTCCAAAAGAGAATCAAGCGTGTGTACAGGGGCATAAACGCAGCAGTGATAGGATTGGAGAGGTTCGGTGAGCAAATGAAGACCCTTTGAAGTCATATTGCATGGTACCCATTCCACGGGTCTCAACTCTCCAGGTTTAAGGTATTCTTCCTTCAGCTAAAACATGCATTTGGAACCCAGAGTAGGATCAACCATGTGAACGGGAGACGTGTTCAAATATGTCTCAGTTTTCCTCCCCTGGTACTCGGGTGCAACATTCCAGACGCTTTACTAACACTCTCCCGACTTGAAGAGTCAGTCCCTTTAACCTCCTGTTTGGCCCAGTTTGCAATTTCTGCGGAGGATGAACAGGAATAGCGAGAACCAATGAGAGACTAGCTGGAGGTGTCTGAACGGGCAAATTTAACTCTCATTTCCCACCAGGAAGAGGAATTAACCAAAGGCTCAGCGTGCCGTACCGGAACCAGATTAGGGCCTGAAGCCATCCTGCGGTGTTGCGGCCAGTTCACAAGAAAGCGAGTTGAAGAAAGGAGCTCAGGGGCACTGTAATTCACAAACCTGCAGAGTTATAAATGACAGCTATCGTCCAAAAATAGACTGAAGTAAGGCTGCCAAGAGGACTTGAAAGCGGGGCAGAATTGCAGGAAACCGATTTCAGGAGGTAGACTGGAATTGCATTGAAAGCATAGGAAAAGAGGCAGAACGTCCACAATGATGCACTTGGCCAAAAAGGGCGTATGCATTTTTTCCTGAATATATTCAGGAAAAAACGCATACGCCCTTTTTGGCCAACCAAGCAAGCTTGCAAAGGAAATCTGCACTACAATGAAGTCTCACTTCCCCCCGGTCAAAAGGGCCATCTGAAAAAAGTGTAAAATCCAGAAAGGCAGGACAGGCCATGGAGAACTGGGAGCCTTGTTATGCTGATGGGCGGGATGTAAATTGCCAACAGACACTCGGGAGAAGTGTATGGTGTTTCCTGAAACATCTAAAAAACAAAGAAACAGAACCTAGGGCACTTCCACTTATGGTCCTATAGCTTAGGGAAATTAAAATCAAAAAGACACAGCCACCCCAAAGTTTGGAACGGCTCTGTTTACAAGAACCTCGTTTACAGTACAAGTTCAACATCGCAGAAAGTGAAAAATGGATAAAGAAGTTGTGGTATTTACTTACAAAGCAATATCACTCAGCAATGAAATCTGTGTCATCAGGCCCTTAGCAGCACAATGAGTGGATTCAGGTATGATGATTCTAACTGAAGTAAGTCACACAGAAAAAGAAACATCATAAGATATCAGTAATACACGGAATGTAAACTTGGCTACACAGGAACTGAATTACAGAACAGAACAGGGTCTCAAATTTAGAAAACCAACTTATGCTTGCTTAAGGGGAAAGGTGAGTTGGGTTGCTGCATAAAACCAGAGATTGAAATGAGCACAGATAAAGTTCCTTAAGCCAAATATGGAATAGACAAGAGCTACTCCTTGCTCAACGAAATGGACTCAACACCGCATATTAAACGCCTAAGAATGTACATGACTAGTAAGTATCTTAAAACCTATGGATTGCTATGTCTCCGAAAGAGAATCAAGCATGTGTACAGGGGCATAAACGCAGCAGTGATAGGATTGGAGAGGTACGGTGAGCAAATGAAGACCCTTTGAAGTCATATTGCATGGTACCCATTCCACGGGTTTCAACTACCCAGGTTTTAGGTATTCTTCCTTCAGCTAAAACATGCATGTGGAACCCAGAGTATGATCAACCATGTGAACGGGAGACGTGTTCAAATATGTCTCAGTTTTCCTCCCCTGGTACTCGGGTGCAACATTCCAGACGCTTTACTAACACTCTCCCCACTTGGAGAGTCAGCGCCTTTAACCTCCTGTTTGGCCCAGTTTGCAATTTCTGCGGAAGATGAACAGGAATAGCGAGAACCAATGAGAGGCTAGCTGGAGGTGTCTGGACGGGCAAATTTAACTCTCATTTCCCAACAGGAAGAGGAAATAACCAAAGGCTTAGCGTGCCGTGCCGGAACCAGATTAGGGCCTGAAGCCATCCTGCGGTGTTGCGGCCAGCTCAAAAGAAAGCGAGTTGAAGAAAGGAGCTCAGGGGCACTGTAATTCACAAACCTGCAGAGTTATAAATGACAGCTATCGTCCAAAAATAGACTGAAGTAAGGCTGCCAAGAGGACTTGAAAGCGGGGCAGAATTGCAGGAAACCGATTTCAGGAGGTAGACTGGAATTGCATTGAAAGCATAGGAAAAGAGGCAGAACGTCCACAATGATGCACTTGGCCAAAAAGTGCGTATGCGTTTTTTCCTGAATATATTCAGGAAAAAACGCATACGCCCTTTTTGGCCAACCAAGCAAGCTTGCAAAGGAAATCTGCACTACAATGAAGTCTCACTTCCCCCCGGTCAAAAGGGCCATCTGAAAAAAGTGTAAAATCCAGAAAGGCAGGACAGGCCATGGAGAACTGGGAGCCTTGTTATGCTGATGGGCGGGATGTAAATTGCCAACAGACACTCGGGAGAGGTGTATGGTGTCTCCTGAAACATCTAAAAAACAAAGCAACAGAGCCTAGGGCACTGCCACTTATGGTCCTATAGCTTAGGGAAATTAAAATCAAAAAGACACAGCCACCCCAAAGTTTGGGACGCCTCTGTTTACAAGAACCTCGTTTACAGTACAAGTTCAACATCGCAGAAAGTGAAAAATGGATAAAGAACTTGTGGTACTTACGTACAATGCAGTATCACTCAGCAATGAAATCTATGTCATCAGGCCCGTAGCAGCATAATGAGTGGATTCAGGTACGATGATTCTAACTGAAATAAGTCACACAGAAAAAGAAACATCATAAGATATCAGTAATACACGGAATGTAAACTTGGCTACACAGGAACTGCATTGCAAAACAGAACAGGGTCTCAAATTTAGAAAACCAACTTATGCTTGCTTAAGGGTAAAGGTGAGTTGGGGTGCTGCATAAAACCAGAGATTGAAATGAGCACAGATAAAGTTCCTTAAGCCAAATATGGAATAGACAAGAGCTACTCCTTGCTCAACGAAATGGACTCAAAACCCCATATTAAACGCCTAAGAATGTACCTGACTAGTAAGTATCTTAAAACCTATGGATTGCTATGTCTCCGAAAGAGAATCAAGCATGTGTACAGGGGCATAAACGCAGCAGTGATAGGATTGGAGAGGTTCGGTGAGCAAATGAAGACCCTTTGAAGTCATATTGCATGGTACCCATTCCACGGGTTTCAACTACCCAGGTTTTAGGTATTCTTCCTTCAGCTAAAACATGCATGTGGAACCTAGAGTATGATCAACCATGTGATCGGGAGACGTGTTCAAATATGTCTCAGTTTTCCTCCCCTGGTACTCGGGTGCAACATTCCAGACGCTTTACTAACACTCTCCCCACTTGGAGAGTCAGCGCCTTTAACCTCCTGTTTGGCCCAGTTTGCAATTTCTGCGGAAGATGAACAGGAATAGCGAGAACCAATGAGAGGCTAGCTGGAGGTGTCTGGACGGGCAAATTTAACTCTCATTTCCCACCAGGAGGCGGAAATAACCAAAGGCTCAGCGTGCCGTGCCGGAACCACATTAGGGCCTGAAGCCATCCTGCGGTGTTGCGGCCAGGTCACAAGAAAGCGAGTTGAAGAAAGGAGCTCAGGGGCACTGTAATTCACAAACCTGCAGAGTTATAAATGACAGCTATCGTCCAAAAATAGACTGAAGTAAGGCTGCCAAGAGGACTTGAAAGCGGGGCAGAATTTCAGGAAACCGATTTCAGGAGGTAGACTGGAATTGCATTGAAAGCATAGGAAAAGAGGCAGAACGTCCACAATGATGCACTTGGCCAAAAAGGGCGTATGCGTTTTTTCCTGAATATATTCAGGAAAAAACGCATACGCCCTTTTTGGCCAACCAAGCAAGCTTGCAAAGGAAATCTGCACTACAATGAAGTCTCACTTCCCCCCGGTCAAAAGGGCCATCTGAAAAAAGTGTAAAATCCAGAAAGGCAGGACAGGCCATGGAGAACTGGGAGCCTTGTTATGCTGATGGGCGGGATGTAAATTGCCAACAACCACTCGGGAGAAGTGTATGGTGTTTCCTGAAACAACTAAAAAACAAAGCAACAGAGCCTAGGGCACTGCCACTTATGGTCCTATAGCTTAGGGAAATTAAAATCAAAAAGACACAGCCACCCCAAAGTTTGGAACGGCTCTGTTTACAAGAACCTCGTTTACAGTACAAGTTCAACATCGCAGAAAGTGAAAAATGGATAAAGAACTTGTGGTACTTACGTACAATGCAGTATCACTCAGCAATGAAATCTATGTCATCAGGCCCGTAGCAGCATAATGAGTGGATTCAGGTACGATGATTCTAACTGAAATAAGTCACACAGAAAAAGAAACATCATAAGATATCAGTAATACACGGAATGTAAACTTGGCTACACAGGAACTGCATTCCAAAACACAACAGGGTCTCAAATTTAGAAAACCAACTTATGCTTGCTTAAGGGGAAAGGTGAGTTGGGGTGCTGCATAAAACCAGAGATTGAAATGAGCACAGATAAAGTTCCTTAAGCCAAATATGGAATAGACAAGAGCTACTCCTTGCTCAACGAAATGGACTCAACACCCCATATTAAACGCCTAAGAATGTACCTGACTAGTAAGTATCTTAAAACCTATGGATTGCTATGTCTCCGAAAGAGAATCAAGCATGTGTACAGGGGCATAAACGCAGCAGTGATAGGATTGGAGAGGTTCGGTGAGCAAATGAAGACCCTTTGAAGTCATATTGCATGGTACCCATTCCACGGGTCTCAACTACCCAGGTTTAAGGTATTCTTCCTTCAGCTAAAACATGCATGTGGAACCCAAGTATGATCAACCATGTGAACGGGAGACGTGTTCAAATATGTCTCAGTTTTCCTCCCCTGGTACTCGGGTGCAACATTCCAGACGCTTTACTAACACTCTCCCCACTTGGAGAGTCAGCGCCTTTAACCTCCTGTTTGGCCCAGTTTGCAATTTCTGTGGAAGATGAACAGGAATAGCGAGAACCAATGAGAGGCTAGCTGGAGGTGTCTGGATGGGCAAATTTAACTCTCATTTCCCACCAGGAAGAGGAAATAACCAAAGGCTCAGCGTGCCGTACCGGAACCAGATTAGGGCCTGAAGCCATCCTGCGGTGTTGCGGCCAGGTCACAAGAAAGCGAGTTGAAGAAAGGAGCTCAGGGGCACTGTAATTCACAAACCTGCAGAGTTATAAATGACAGCTATCGTCCAAAAATAGACTGAAGTAAGGCTGCCAAGAGGACTTGAAAGCGGGGCAGAATTGCAGGAAACCGATTTCAGGAGGTAGACTGGAATTGCTTTGAAAGCATAGGAAAAGAGGCAGAACGTCCACAATGATGCACTTGGCCAAAAAGGGCGTATGCGTTTTTTCCTGAATATATTCAGGAAAAAACGCATACGCCCTTTTTGGCCAACCAAGCAAGCTTGCAAAGGAAATCTGCACTACAATGAAGTCTCACTTCCCCCCGGTCAAAAGGGCCATCTGAAAAAAGTGTAAAATCCAGAAAGGCAGGACAGGCCATGGAGAACTGGGAGCCTTGTTATGCTGATGGGCGGGATGTAAATTGCCAACAACCACTCGGGAGAAGTGTATGGTGTTTCCTGAAACATCTAAAAAACAAAGCAACAGAACCTAGGGCACTTCCACTTATGGTCCTATAGCTTAGGGAAATTAAAATCAAAAAGACACAGCCACCCCAAAGTTTGGAACGGCTCTGTTTACAAGAACCTCGTTTACAGTACAAGTTCAACATTGCAGAAAGTGAAAAATGGATAAAGAAGTTGTGGTATTTACTTACAAAGCAATATCACTCAGCAATGAAGTCTGTGTCATCAGGCCCTTAGCAGCACAATGAGTGGATTCAGGTATGATGATTCTAACTGAAGTAAGTCACACAGAAAAAGAAACATCATAAGATATCAGTAATACACGGAATGTAAACTTGGCTACACAGGAACTGAATTACAGAACAGAACAGGGTCTCAAATTTAGAAAACCAACTTATGCTTGCTTAAGGGTAAAGGTGAGTTGGGGTGCTGCATAAAACCAGAGATTGAAATGAGCACAGATAAAGTTCCTTAAGTCAAATATGGAATAGACAAGAGCTACTCCTTGCTCAACGAAATGGACTCAACACCGCATATTAAACGCCTAAGAATGTACCTGACTAGTAAGTATCTTAAAACCTATGGATTGCTATGTCTCCGAAAGAGAATCAAGCATGTGTACAGGGGAATAAACGCAGCAGTGATAGGATTGGAGAGGTTCGGTGAGCAAATGAAGACCCTTTGAAGTCATATTGCATGGTACCCATTCCACGGGTTTCAACTACCCAGGTTTAAGGTATTCTTCCTTCAGCTAAAACATGCATGTGGAACCTAGAGTATGATCAACCATGTGATCGGGAGACGTGTTCAAATATGTCTCAGTTTTCGTACCCTGGTACTCGGGTGCAACATTCCAGACGCTTTACTAACACTCTCCCGACTTGGAGAGTCAGTCCCTTTAACCTCCTGTTTGGCCCAGTTTGCAATTTCTGCGGAAGATGAACAGGAATAGCGAGAACCAATGAGAGGCTAGCTGGAGGTGTCTGGACGGGCAAATTTAACTCTCATTTCCCACCAGGAAGAGGAATTAACCAAACGCTCAGCATGCCGTGCCGGAACCAGATTAGGGCCTGAAGCCATCCTGCGGTGTTGCGGCCAGCTGAAAAGAAAGCGAGTTGAAGAAAGGAGCTCAGGCACACTGTAATTCACAAACCTGCAGAGTTATAAATGACAGCTATCGTCCAAAAATAGACTGAAGTAAGGCTGCCAAGAGGACTTGAAAGCGGGGCAGAATTGCAGGAAACCGATTTCAGGAGGTAGACTGGAATTGCAT
This sequence comes from Stenella coeruleoalba, assembly GCF_951394435.1. Lineage (NCBI taxonomy): Eukaryota > Metazoa > Chordata > Mammalia > Artiodactyla > Delphinidae > Stenella > Stenella coeruleoalba. The sequence continues at coordinate 198,963 of NW_027646161.1, read as the reverse complement.
TGAAAGCATAGGAAAAGAGGCAGAACGTCCACAATGATGCACTTGGCCAAAAAGGGCGTATGCGTTTTTTCCTGAATATATTCAAGAAAAAACGCATACGCCCTTTTTGGCCAACCAAGCAAGCTTGCAAAGGAAATCTGCACTACAATGAAGTCTCACTTCCCCCCGGTCAAAAGGGCCATCTGAAAAAAGTGTAAAATCCAGAAAGGCAGGACAGGCCATGGAGAACTGGGAGCCTTGTTATGCTGATGGGCGGGATGTAAATTGCCAACAGACACTCGGGAGAAGTGTATGGTGTCTCCTGAAACATCTAAAAAACAAAGCAACAGAGCCTAGGGCACTGCCACTTATGGTCCTATAGCTTAGGGAAATTAAAATCAAAAAGACACAGCCACCCCAAAATTTGGGACGCCTCTGTTTACAAGAACCTCATTTACCATACAAGTTCAATATCACAGAAAGTGAAAAATGGATAAAGAACTTGTGGTACTTACGTACAATGCAGTATCACTCAGCAATGAAATCTATGTCATCAGGCCCTTAGCAGCACAATCAGTGGATTCAGGTATGATGATTCTAACTGAAATAAGTCACACAGAAAAAGAAACATCATAAGATATCACTAATACACGGAATGTATACTTGGCTACACAGGAACTGAATTACAGAACAGAACAGGGTCTCAAATTTAGAAAACCAACTTATGCTTGCTTAAGGGGAAAGGTGAGTTGGGGTGCTGCATAAAACCAGAGATTGAAATGAGCACAGATAAAGTTCCTTAAGTCAAATATGGAATAGACAAGAGCTACTCCTTGCTCAACGAAATGGACTCAACACCGCATATTAAACGCCTAAGAATGTACCTGACTACTAAGTATCTTAAAACCTATGGATTGCTATGTCTCCGAAAGAGAATCAAGCATGTGTACAGGGGCATAAACGCAGCAGTGATAGGATTGGAGAGGTTCGGTGAGCAAATGAAGACCCTTTGAAGTCATATTGCATGGTACCCATTACACGGGTCTCAACTCTCCAGGTTTAAGGTATTCTTCCTTCAGCTAAAACATGCATGTGGAACCCAAGTATGATCAACCATGTGAACGGGAGATGTGTTCAAATATGTCTCAGTTTTCCTCCCCTGGTACTCGGGTGCAACATTCCAGACGCTTTACTAACACTCACGCCACTTGGAGAGTCAGCGCCTTTAACCTCCTGTTTGGCCCAGTTTGCAATTTCTGCGGAAGATGAACAGGAATAGTGAGAACCAATGAGAGGCTAGCTGGAGGTGTCTGGACGGGCAAATTTAACTCTCATTTCCCACCAGGAAGAGGAAATAACCAAAGGCTCAGCGTGCCGTACCGGAACCAGATTAGGGCCTGAAGCCATCCTGCGGTGTTGCGGCCAGCTCAAAAGAAAGCGAGTTGAAGAAAGGAGCTCAGGGGCACTGTAATTCACAAACCTGCAGAGTTATAAATGACAGCTATCGTCCAAAAATATACTGAAGTAAGGCTGCCAAGAGGACTTGAAAGCGGGGCAGAATTGCAGGAAACCGATTTCAGGAGGTAGACTGGAATTGCATTGCAAGCATAGGAAAAGAGGCAGAACGTCCACAATGATGCACTTGGCCAAAAAGGGCGTATGCGTTTTTTCCTGAATATATTCAGGAAAAAACGCATACGCCCTTTTTGGCCAACCAAGCAAGCTTGCAAAGGAAATCTGCACTACAATGAAGTCTCACTTCCCCCCGGTCAAAAGGGCCATCTGAAAAAAGTGTAAAATCCAGAAAGGCAGGACAGGCCATGGAGAACTGGGAGCTTTGTTATGCTGATGGGCGGGATGTAAATTGCCAACAGACACTCGGGAGAAGTGTATGGTGTTTCCTGAAACATCTAAAAAACAAAGAAACAGAACCTAGGGCACTTCCACTTATGGTCCTATAGCTTAGGGAAATTAAAATCAAAAAGACACAGCCACCCCAAAGTTTGGAACGGCTCTGTTTACAAGAACCTCGTTTACAGTACAAGTTCAACATCGCAGAAAGTGAAAAATGGATAAAGAAGTTGTGGTATTTACTTACAAAGCAATATCACTCAGCAATGAAATCTGTGTCATCAGGCCCTTAGCAGCACAATGAGTGGATTCAGGTATGATGATTCTAACTGAAGTAAGTCACACAGAAAAAGAAACATCATAAGATATCAGTAATACACGGAATGTAAACTTGGCTACACAGGAACTGAATTACAGAACAGAACAGGGTCTCAAATTTAGAAAACCAACTTATGCTTACTTAAGGGGAAAGGTGAGTTGGGGTGCTGCATAAAACCAGAGATTGAAATGAGCACAGATAAAGTTCCTTAAGCCAAATATGGAATAGACAAGAGCTACTCCTTGCTCAACGAAATGGACTCAAAACCCCATATTAAACGCCTAAGAATGTACCTGACTAGTAAGTATCTTAAAACCTATGGATTGCTATGTCTCCGAAAGAGAATCAAGCATGTGTACAGGGGCATAAACGCAGCAGTGATAGGATTGGAGAGGTTCGGTGAGCAAATGAAGACCCTTTGAAGTCATATTGCATGGTACCCATTCCACGGGTTTCAACTACCCAGGTTTTAGGTATTCTTCCTTCAGCTAAAACATGCATGTGGAACCCAGAGTATGATCAACCATGTGATCGGGAGACGTGTTCAAATATGTCTCAGTTTTCCTCCCCTGGTACTCGGGTGCAACATTCCAGACGCTTTACTAACACTCTCCCCACTTGGAGAGTCAGCGCCTTTAACCTCCTGTTTGGCACAGTTTGCAATTTCTGCGGAAGATGAACAGGAATAGCGAGAACCAATGAGAGGCTAGCTGGAGGTGTCTGGACGGGCAAATTTAACTCTCATTTCCCAACAGGAAGAGGAAATAACCAAAGGCTCAGCGTGCCGTGCCGGAACCAGATTAGGGCCTGAAGCCATCCTGCGGTGTTGCGGCCAGGTCACAAGAAAGCGAGTTGAAGAAAGGAGCTCAGGGGCACTGTAATTCACAAACCTGCAGAGTTATAAATGACAGCTATCGTCCAAAAATAGACTGAAGTAAGGCTGCCAAGAGGACTTGAAAGCGGGGCAGAATTGCAGGAAACCGATTTCAGGAGGTAGACTGGAATTGCATTGAAAGCATAGGAAAAGAGGCAGAACGTCCACAATGATGCACTTGGCCAAAAAGGGCGTATGCGTTTTTTCCTGAATATATTCAGGAAAAAACGCATACGCCCTTTTTGGCCAACCAAGCAAGCTTGCAAAGGAAATCTGCACTACAATGAAGTCTCACTTCCCCCCGGTCAAAAGGGCCATCTGAAAAAAGTGTAAAATCCAGAAAGGCAGGACAGGCCATGGAGAACTGGGAGCCTTGTTATGCTGATGGGTGGGATGTAAATTGCCAACAACCACTAGGGAGAAGTGTATGGTGTTTCCTGAAACATCTAAAAAACAAAGCAACAGAACCTAGGGCACTTCCACTTATGGTCCTATAGCTTAGGGAAATTAAAATCAAAAAGACACAGCCACCCCAAAGTTTGGAACGGCTCTGTTTACAAGAACCTCGTTTACAAGAACCTCGTTCAACATCGCAGAAAGTGAAAAATGGATAAAGAAGTTGTGGTATTTACTTACAAAGCAATATCACTCAGCAATGAAATCTGTGTCATCAGGCCCTTAGCAGCACAATGAGTGGATTCAGGTATGATGATTCTAACTGAAATAAGTCACACAGAAAAAGAAACATCATAAGATATCAGTAATACACGGAATGTAAACTTGGCTACACAGGAACTGAATTACAGAACAGAACAGGGTCTCAAATTTAGAAAACCAACTTATTCTTGCTTAAGGGTAAAGGTGAGTTGGGGTGCTGCATAAAACCAGAGATTGAAATGAGCACAGATAAAGTTCCTTAAGCCAAATATGGAATAGACAAGAGCTACTCCTTGCTCAACGAAATGGACTCAACACCGCATATTAAGCGCCTAAGAATGTACCTGACTAGTAAGTATCTTAAAACCTATGGATTGCTATGTCTCCGAAAGAGAATCAAGCATGTGTACAGGGGCATGAACGCAGCAGTGATAGGATCGGAGAGGTTCGGTGAGCAAATGAAGACCCTTTGAAGTCATATTGCATGGTACCCATTACACGGGTCTTAACTCTCCAGGTTTAAGGTATTCTTCCTTCAGCTAAAACATGCATGTGGAACCCAAGTATGATCAACCATGTGATCGGGAGACGTGTTCAAATATGTCTCAGTTTTCCTCCCCTGGTACTCGGGTGCAACATTCCAGACGCTTTACTAACACTCTCCCCACTTGGAGAGTCAGCACCTTTAACCTCCTGTTTGGCCCAGTATGCAATTTCTGCGGAAGATGAACAGGAATAGCGAGAACCAATGAGAGGCTAGCTGGAGGTGTCTGGACGGGCAAATTTAACTCTCATTTCCCACCAGGAGGCGGAAATAACCAAAGGCTCAGCGTGCCGTGCCGGAACCACATTAGGGCCTGAAGCCATCCTGCGGTGTTGCGGCCAGGTCACAAGAAAGCGAGTTGAAGAAAGGAGCTCAGGGGCACTGTAATTCACAAACCTGCAGAGTTATAAATGACAGCTATCGTCCAAAAATAGACTGAAGTAAGGCTGCCAAGAGGACTTGAAAGCGGGGCAGAATTGCAGGAAACCGATTTCAGGAGGTAGACTGGAATTGCATTGAAAGCATAGGAAAAGAGGCAGAACGTCCACAATGATGCACTTGGCCAAAAAGGGCGTATGCGTTTTTTCCTGAATATATTCAGGAAAAAACGCATACGCCCTTTTTGGCCAACCAAGCAAGCTTGCAAAGGAAATCTGCACTACAATGAAGTCTCACTTCCCCCCGGTCAAAAGGGCCATCTGAAAAAAGTGTAAAATCCAGAAAGGCAGGACAGGCCATGGAGAACTGGGAGCCTTGTTATGCTGATGGGCGGGATGTAAATTGCCAACAACCACTCGGGAGAAGTGTATGGTGTTTCCTGAAACAACTAAAAAACAAAGCAACAGAACCTAGGGCACTGCCACTTATGGTCCTATAGCTTAGGGAAATTAAAATCAAAAAGACACAGCCACCCCAAAGTTTGGAACGGCTCTGTTTACAAGAACCTCGTTTACAGTACAAGTTCAACATCGCAGAAAGTGAAAAATGGATAAAGAACTTGTGGTACTTACGTACAATGCAGTATCACTCAGCAATGAAATCTATGTCATCAGGCCCGTAGCAGCATAATGAGTGGATTCAGGTACGATGATTCTAACTGAAATAAGTTGCACAGAAAAAGAAACATCATAAGATATCAGTAATACACGGAATGTAAACTTGGCTACACAGGAACTGCATTCCAAAACAGAACAGGGTCTCAAATTTAGAAAACCAACTTATGCTTGCTTAAGGGGAAAGGTGAGTTGGGGTGCTGCATAAAACCAGAGATTGAAATGAGCACAGATAAAGTTCCTTAAGCCAAATATGGAATAGACAAGAGCTACTCCTTGCTCAACGAAATGGACTCAAAACCCCATATTAAACGCCTAAGAATGTACCTGACTAGTAAGTATCTTAAAACCTATGGATTGCTATGTCTCCGAAAGAGAATCAAGCATGTGTACAGGGGCATAAACGCAGCAGTGATAGGATTGGAGAGGTTCGGTGAGCAAATGAAGACCCTTTGAAGTCATATTGCATGGTACCCATTCCACGGGTTTCAACTACCCAGGTTTTAGGTATTCTTCCTTCAGCTAAAACATGCATGTGGAACCCAGAGTATGATCAACCATGTGATCGGGAGACGTGTTCAAATATGTCTCAGTTTTCCTCCCCTGGTACTCGGGTGCAACATTCCAGACGCTTTACTAACACTCTCCCCACTTGGAGAGTCAGCGCCTTTAACCTCCTGTTTGGCACAGTTTGCAATTTCTGCGGAAGATGAACAGGAATAGCGAGAACCAATGAGAGGCTAGCTGGAGGTGTCTGGACGGGCAAATTTAACTCTCATTTCCCAACAGGAAGAGGAAATAACCAAAGGCTCAGCGTGCCGTACCGGAACCAGATTAGGGCCTGAAGCCATCCTGCGGTGTTGCGGCCAGCTCAAAAGAAAGCGAGTTGAAGAAAGGAGCTCAGGGGCACTGTAATTCACAAACCTGCAGAGTTATAAATGACAGCTATCGTCCAAAAATAGACTGAAGTAAGGCTGCCAAGAGGACTTGAAAGCGGGGCAGAATTGCAGGAAACCGATTTCAGGAGGTAGACTGGAATTGCATTGAAAGCATAGGAAAAGAGGCAGAACGTCCACAATGATGCACTTGGCCAAAAAGGGCGTATGCGTTTTTTCCTGAATATATTCAGGAAAAAACGCATACGCCCTTTTTGGCCAACCAAGCAAGCTTGCAAAGGAAATCTGCACTACAATGAAGTCTCACTTCCCCCCGGTCAAAAGGGCCATCTGAAAAAAGTGTAAAATCCAGAAAGGAAGGACAGGCCATGGAGAACTGGGAGCCTTGTTATGCTGATGGGCGGGATGAAAATTGCCAACAACCACTCGGGAGAAGTGTATGGTGTTTCCTGAAACATCTAAAAAACAAAGCAACAGAACCTAGGGCACTTCCACTTATGGTCCTATAGCTTAGGGAAATTAAAATCAAAAAGACGCAGCCACCCCAAAGTTTGGAACGGCTCTGTTTACAAGAACCTCGTTTACAGTACAAGTTCAACATCGCAGAAAGTGAAAAATGGATAAAGAAGTTGTGGTATTTACTTACAGAGCAATATCACTCAGCAATGAAATCTGTGTCATCAGGCCCTTAGCAGCACAATGAGTGGATTCAGGTATGATGATTCTAACTGAAATAAGTCACACAGAAAAAGAAACATCATAAGATATCAGTAATACACGGAATGTAAACTTGGCTACACAGGAACTGAATTACAGAACAGAACAGGGTCTCAAATTTAGAAAACCAACTTATGCTTGCTTAAGGGTAAAGGTGAGTTGGGGTGCTGCATAAAACCAGAGATTGAAATGAGCACAGATAAAGTTCCTTAAGCCAAATATGGAATAGACAAGAGCTACTCCTTGCTCAACGAAATGGACTCAACACCGCATATTAAGCGCCTAAGAATGTACCTGACTAGTAAGTATCTTAAAACCTATGGATTGCTATGTCTCCGAAAGAGAATCAAGCATGTGTACAGGGGCATAAACGCAGCAGTGATAGGATTGGAGAGGTTCGGTGAGCAAATGAAGACCCTTTGAAGTCATATTGCATGGTACCCATTCCACGGGTCTTAACTCTCCAGGTTTAAGGTATTCTTCCTTCAGCTAAAACATGCATGTGGAACCCAAGTATGATCAACCATGTGAACGGGAGACGTGTTCAAATATGTCTCAGTTTTCCTCCCCTGGTACTCGGGTGCAACATTCCAGACGCTTTACTAACACTCTCCCGACTTGGAGAGTCAGTCCCTTTAACCTCCTGTTTGGCCCAGTTTGCAATTTCTGCGGAAGATGAACAGGAATAGCGAGAACCAATGAGAGGCTAGCTGGAGGTGTCTGGACGGGCAAATTTAACTCTCATTTCCCACCAGGAAGAGGAATTAACCAAAGGCTCAGCATGCCGGGCCGGAACCAGATTAGGGCCTGAAGCCATCCTGCGGTGTTGCGGCCAGGTCACAAGAAAGCGAGTTGAAGAAAGGAGCTCAGGGGCACTGTAATTCACAAACCTGCAGAGTTATAAATGACAGCTATCGTCCAAAAATAGACTGAAGTAAGGCTGCCAAGAGGACTTGAAAGCGGGGCAGAATTGCAGGAAACCGATTTCAGGAGGTAGACTGGAATTGCATTGAAAGCATAGGAAAAGAGGCAGAACGTCCACAATGATGCACTTGGCCAAAAAGGGCGTATGCGTTTTTTCCTGAATATATTCAGGAAAAAACGCATACGCCCTTTTTGGCCAACCAAGCAAGCTTGCAAAGGAAATCTGCATTACAATGAAGTCTCACTTCCCCCCGGTCAAAAGGGCCATCTGAAAAAAGTGTAAAATCCAGAAAGGTAACAGGCCATTGAGAACTGGGAGCCTTGTTATGCTGATGGGCGGGATGTAAATTGCCAACAGACACTCTGGAGAAGTGTATGGTGTTTCCTGAAACATCTAAAAAACAAAGCAACAGAGCCTAGGGCACTTCCACTTATGGTCCTATAGCTTAGGGAAATTAAAATCAAAAAGACACAGCCACCCCAAAGTTTGGAACGGCTCTGTTTACAAGAATCTCGTTTACAGTACAAGTTCAACATCGCAGAAAGTGAAAAATGGATAAAGAACTTGTGGTACTTACGTACAATGCAGTATCACTCAGCAATGAAATCTATGTCATCAGGCCCGTAGCAGCATAATGAGTGGATTCAGGTACGATGATTCTAACTGAAATAAGTTGCACAGAAAAAGAAACATCATAAGATATCACTAATACACGGAATGTAAACTTGGCTACACAGGAACTGAATTCCAAAACAGAACAGGTTCTCAAATTTAGAAAACCAACTTATGCTTGCTTAAGGGGAAAGGTGAGTTGGGGTGCTGCATAAAACCAGAGATTGAAATGAGCACAGATAAAGTTCCTTAAGCCAAATATGGAATAGACAAGAGCTACTCCTTGCTCAACGAAATGGACTCAACACCGCATATTAAACGCCTAAGAATGTACCTGACTAGTAAGTATCTTAAAACCTATGGATTGCTATGTCTCCGAAAGAGAATCAAGCATGTGTACAGGGGCATAAACGCAGCAGTGATAGGATTGGAGAGGTTCGGTGAGCAAATGAAGACCCTTTGAAGTCATATTGCATGGTACCCATTCCACGGGTTTCAACTACCCAGGTTTTAGGTATTCTTCCTTCAGCTAAAACATGCATGTGGAACCCAGAGTATGATCAACCATGTGATCGGGAGACGTGTTCAAATATGTCTCAGTTTTCCTCCCCTGGTACTCGGGTGCAACATTCCAGACGCTTTACTAACACTCTCCCCACTTGGAGAGTCAGCGCCTTTAACCTCCTGTTTGGCCCAGTTTGCAATTTCTGCGGAAGATGAACAGGAATAGCGAGAACCAATGAGAGGCTAGCTGGAGGTGTCTGGACGGGCAAATTTAACTCTCATTTCCCACCAGGAAGAGGAAATAACCAAAGGCTCAGCGTGCCGTACCGGAACCAGATTAGGGCCTGAAGCCATCCTGCGGTGTTGCGGCCAGCTCAAAAGAAAGCGAGTTGAAGAAAGGAGCTCAGGGGCACTGTAATTCACAAACCTGCAGAGTTATAAATGACAGCTATCGTCCAAAAATAGACTGAAGTAAGGCTGCCAAGAGGACTTGAAAGCGGGGCAGAATTGCAGGAAACCGATTTCAGGAGGTAGACTGGAATTGCATTGAAAGCATAGGAAAAGAGGCAGAACGTCCACAATGATGCACTTGGCCAAAAAGGGCGTATGCGTTTTTTCCTGAATATATTCAGGAAAAAACGCATACGCCCTTTTTGGCCAACCAAGCAAGCTTGCAAAGGAAATCTGCACTACAATGAAGTCTCACTTCCCCCCGGTCAAAAGGGCCATCTGAAAAAAGTGTAAAATCCAGAAAGGCAGGACAGGCCATGGAGAACTGGGAGCCTTGTTATGCTGATGGGCGGGATGTAAATTGCCAACAACCACTCGGGAGAAGTGTATGGTGTTTCCTGAAACATCTAAAAAACAAAGCAACAGAACCTAGGGCACTTCCACTTATGGTCCTATAGCTTAGGGAAATTAAAATCAAAAAGACACAGCCACCCCAAAGTTTGGAACGGCTCTGTTTAAAAGAACCTCGTTTACAGTACAAGTTCAACATCGCAGAAATTGAAAAATGGATAAAGTAGTTGTGGTATTTACTTACAAAGCAATATCACTCAGCAATGAAGTCTGGGTCATCAGGCCCTTAGCAGCACAATGAGTGGATTCAGGTATGATGATTCTAACTGAAGTAAGTCACACAGAAAAAGAAACATCATAAGATATCAGTAATACACGGAATGTAAACTTGGCTACACAGGAACTGAATTACAGAACAGAACAGGGTCTCAAATTTAGAAAACCAACTTATGCTTGCTTAAGGGTAAAGGTGAGTTGGGGTGCTGCATAAAACCAGAGATTGAAATGAGCACAGATAAAGTTCCTTAAGTCAAATATGGAATAGACAAGAGCTACTCCTTGCTCAACGAAATGGACTCAACACCGCATATTAAACGCCTAAGAATGTACCTGACTAGTAAGTATCTTAAAACCTATGGATTGCTATGTCTCCGAAAGAGAATCAAGCATGTGTACAGGGGCATAAACGCAGCAGTGATAGGATTGGAGAGGTTCGGTGAGCAAATGAAGACCCTTTGAAGTCATATTGCATGGTACCCATTACACGGGTCTCAACTCTCCAGGTTTAAGGTATTCTTCCTTCAGCTAAAACATGCATGTGGAACCCAAGTATGATCAACCATGTGAACGGGAGACGTGTTCAAATATGTCTCAGTTATCCTCCCCTGGTACTCGGGTGCAACATTCCAGACGCTTTACTAACACTCTCCCCACTTGGAGAGTCAGCGCCTTTAACCTCCTGTTTGGCCCAGTTTGCAATTTCTGCGGAAGATGAACAGGAATAGCGAGAACCAATGAGAGGCTAGCTGGAGGTGTCTGGACGGGCAAATTTAACTCTCATTTCCCACCAGGAGGCGGAAATAACCAAAGGCTCAGGGTGCCGTGCCGGAACCAGATTAGGGCCTGAAGCCATCCTGCGGTGTTGCGGCCAGGTCACAAGAAAGCGAGTTGAAGAAAGGAGCTCAGGGGCACTGTAATTCACAAACCTGCAGAGTTATAAATGACAGCTATCGTCCAAAAATAGACTGAAGTAAGGCTGCCAAGAGGACTTGAAAGCGGGGCAGAATTGCAGGAAACCGATTTCAGGAGGTAGACTGGAATTGCATTGAAAGCATAGGAAAAGAGGCAGAACGTCCACAATGATGCACTTGGCCAAAAAGGGCGTATGCGTTTTTTCCTGAATATATTCAGGAAAAAACGCATACGCCCTTTTTGGCCAACCAAGCAAGCTTGCAAAGGAAATCTGCACTACAATGAAGTCTCACTTCCCCCCGGTCAAAAGGGCCATCTGAAAAACGTGTAAAATCCAGAAAGGCAGGACAGGCCATGGAGAACTGGGAGCCTTGTTATGCTGATGGGCGGGATGTAAATTGCCAACAACCACTAGGGAGAAGTGTATGGTGTTTCCTGAAACATCTAAAAAACAAAGCAACAGAGCCTAGGGCACTGCCACTTATGGTCCTATAGCTTAGGGAAATTAAAATCAAAAAGACACAGCCACCCCAAAGTTTGGAACGGCTCTGTTTACAAGAACCTCGTTTACAGTACAAGTTCAACATCACAGAAAGTGAAAAATGGATAAAGAAGTTGTGGTATTTACTTACAAAGCAATATCACTCAGCAATGAAATCTGTGTCATCAGGCCCTTAGCAGCACAATGAGTGGATTCAGGTATGATGATTCTAACTGAAATAAGTCACACAGAAAAAGAAACATCATAAGATATCAGTAATACACGGAATGTAAACTTGGCTACACAGGAACTGAATTACAGAACAGAACAGGGTCTCAAATTTAGAAAACCATCTTATTCTTGCTTAAGGGTAAAGGTGAGTTGGGGTGCTGCATAAAACCAGAGATTGAAATGAGCACAGATAAAGTTCCTTAAGCCAAATATGGAATAGACAAGAGCTACTCCTTGCTCAACGAAATGGACTCAACACCCCATATTAAACGCCTAAGAATGTACCTGACTACTAAGTATCTTAAAACCTATGGATTGCTATGTCTCCGAAAGAGAATCAAGCATGTGTACAGGGGCATAAACGCAGCAGTGATAGGATTGGAGAGGTTCGGTGAGCAAATGAAGACCCTTTGAAGTCATATTGCATGGTACCCATTCCACGGGTTTCAACTACCCAGGTTTAATGTGTTCTTCCTTCAGCTAAAACATGCATGTGGAACCTAGAGTATGATCAACCATGTGATCGGGAGACGTGTTCAAATATGTCTCAGTTTTCCTCCCCTGGTACTCGGGTGCAACATTCCAGACGCTTTACTAACACTCTCCCGACTTGGAGAGTCAGTCCCTTTAACCTCCTGTTTGGCCCAGTTTGCAATTTCTGCGGAAGATGAACAGGAATAGCGAGAACCAATGAGAGGCTAGCTGGAGGTGTCTGGACGGGCAAATTTAACTCTCATTTCCCACCAGGAAGAGGAATTAACCAAAGGCTCAGCATGCCGGTCCGGAACCAGATTAGGGCCTGAAGCCATCCTGCGGTGGTGCGGCCAGGTCACAAGAAAGCGAGTTGAAGAAAGGAGCTCAGGGGCACTGTAATTCACAAACCTGCAGAGTTATAAATGACAGCTATCGTCCAAAAATAGACTGAAGTAAGGCTGCCAAGAGGACTTGAAAGCGGGGCAGAATTGCAGGAAACCGATTTCAGGAGGTAGACTGGAATTGCATTGAAAGCATAGGAAAAGAGGCAGAACGTCCACAATGATGCACTTGGCCAAAAAGTGCGTATGCGTTTTTTCCTGAATATATTCAAGAAAAAACGCATACGCCCTTTTTGGCCAACCAAGCAAGCTTGCAAAGGAATTCTGCATTACAATGAAGTCTCACTTCCCCCAGGTCAAAAGGGCCATCTGAAAAAAGTGTAAAATCCAGAAAGGTAACAGGCCATTGAGAACTGGGAGCCTTGTTATGCTGATGGGCGGGATGTAAATTGCCAACAGACACTCGGGAGAAGTGTATGGTGTTTCCTGAAACATCTAAAAAACAAAGCAACAGAGCCTAGGGCACTTCCACTTATGGTCCTATAGCTTAGGGAAATTAAAATCAAAAAGACACAGCCACCCCAAAGTTTGGAACGGCTCTGTTTACAAGAACCTCGTTTACAGTACAAGTTCAACATCGCAGAAAGTGAAAAATGGATAAAGAACTTGTGGTACTTACATACAATGCAGTATCACTCAGCAATGAAATCTATGTCATCAGGCCCGTAGCAGCATAATGAGTGGATTCAGGTACGATGATTCTAACTGAAATAAGTTGCACAGAAAAAGAAACATCATAAGATATCACTAATACACGGAATGTAAACTTGGCTACACAGGAACTGAATTCCAAAACAGAACAGTGTCTCAAATTTAGAAAACCAACTTATGCTTGCTTAAGGGGAAAGGTGAGTTGGGGTGCTGCATAAAACCAGAGATTGAAATGAGCACAGATAAAGTTCCTTAAGCCAAATATGGAATAGACAAGAGCTACTCCTTGCTCAACGAAATGGACTCAACACCGCATATTAAACGCCTAAGAATGTACCTGACTAGTAAGTATCTTAAAACCTATGGATTGCTATGTCTCCGAAAGAGAATCAAGCATGTGTACAGGGGCATAAACGCAGCAGTGATAGGATTGGAGAGGTTCGGTGAGCAAATGAAGACCCTTTGAAGTCATATTGCATGGTACCCATTCCACGGGTTTCAACTACCCAGGTTTTAGGTATTCTTCCTTCAGCTAAAACATGCATGTGGAACCCAGAGTATGATCAACCATGTGATCGGGAGACGTGTTCAAATATGTCTCAGTTTTCCTCCCCTGGTACTCGGGTGCAACATTCCAGACGCTTTACTAACACTCTCCCCACTTGGAGAGTCAGCGCCTTTAACCTCCTGTTTGGCCCAGTTTGCAATTTCTGCGGAAGATGAACAGGAATAGCGAGAACCAATGAGAGGCTAGCTGGAGGTGTCTGGACGGGCAAATTTAACTCTCATTTCCCACCAGGAAGAGGAAATAACCAAAGGCTCAGCGTGCCGTACCGGAACCAGATTAGGGCCTGAAGCCATCCTGCGGTGTTGCGGCCAGCTCAAAAGAAAGCGAGTTGAAGAAAGGAGCTCAGGGGCACTGTAATTCACAAACCTGCAGAGTTATAAATGACAGCTATCGTCCAAAAATAGACTGAAGTAAGGCTGCCAAGAGGACTTGAAAGCGGGGCAGAATTGCAGGAAACCGATTTCAGGAGGTAGACTGGAATTGCATTGAAAGCATAGGAAAAGAGGCAGAACGTCCACAATGATGCACTTGGCCAAAAAGGGCGTATGCGTTTTTTCCTGAATATATTCAGGAAAAAACGCATACGCCCTTTTTGGCCAACCAAGCAAGCTTGCAAAGGAAATCTGCACTACAATGAAGTCTCACTTCCCCCCGGTCAAAAGGGCCATCTGAAAAACGTGTAAAATCCAGAAAGGCAGGACAGGCCATGGAGAACTGGGAGCCTTGTTATGCTGATGGGCGGGATGTAAATTGCCAACAACCACTAGGGAGAAGTGTATGGTGTTTCCTGAAACATCTAAAAAACAAAGCAACAGAGCCTAGGGCACTGCCACTTATGGTCCTATAGCTTAGGGAAATTAAAATCAAAAAGACACAGCCACCCCAAAGTTTGGAACGGCTCTGTTTACAAGAACCTCGTTTACAGTACAAGTTCAACATCACAGAAAGTGAAAAATGGATAAAGAAGTTGTGGTATTTACTTACAAAGCAATATCACTCAGCAATGAAATCTGTGTCATCAGGCCCTTAGCAGCACAATGAGTGGATTCAGGTATGATGATTCTAACTGAAATAAGTCACACAGAAAAAGAAACATCATAAGATATCAGTAATACACGGAATGTAAACTTGGCTACACAGGAACTGAATTACAGAACAGAACAGGGTCTCAAATTTAGAAAACCATCTTATTCTTGCTTAAGGGTAAAGGTGAGTTGGGGTGCTGCATAAAACCAGAGATTGAAATGAGCACAGATAAAGTTCCTTAAGCCAAATATGGAATAGACAAGAGCTACTCCTTGCTCAACGAAATGGACTCAACACCCCATATTAAACGCCTAAGAATGTACCTGACTACTAAGTATCTTAAAACCTATGGATTGCTATGTCTCCGAAAGAGAATCAAGCATGTGTACAGGGGCATAAACGCAGCAGTGATAGGATTGGAGAGGTTCGGTGAGCAAATGAAGACCCTTTGAAGTCATATTGCATGGTACCCATTCCACGGGTTTCAACTACCCAGGTTTAATGTGTTCTTCCTTCAGCTAAAACATGCATGTGGAACCTAGAGTATGATCAACCATGTGATCGGGAGACGTGTTCAAATATGTCTCAGTTTTCCTCCCCTGGTACTCGGGTGCAACATTCCAGACGCTTTACTAACACTCTCCCGACTTGGAGAGTCAGTCCCTTTAACCTCCTGTTTGGCCCAGTTTGCAATTTCTGCGGAAGATGAACAGGAATAGCGAGAACCAATGAGAGGCTAGCTGGAGGTGTCTGGACGGGCAAATTTAACTCTCATTTCCCACCAGGAAGAGGAATTAACCAAAGGCTCAGCATGCCGGTCCGGAACCAGATTAGGGCCTGAAGCCATCCTGCGGTGGTGCGGCCAGGTCACAAGAAAGCGAGTTGAAGAAAGGAGCTCAGGGGCACTGTAATTCACAAACCTGCAGAGTTATAAATGACAGCTATCGTCCAAAAATAGACTGAAGTAAGGCTGCCAAGAGGACTTGAAAGCGGGGCAGAATTGCAGGAAACCGATTTCAGGAGGTAGACTGGAATTGCATTGAAAGCATAGGAAAAGAGGCAGAACGTCCACAATGATGCACTTGGCCAAAAAGTGCGTATGCGTTTTTTCCTGAATATATTCAAGAAAAAACGCATACGCCCTTTTTGGCCAACCAAGCAAGCTTGCAAAGGAATTCTGCATTACAATGAAGTCTCACTTCCCCCAGGTCAAAAGGGCCATCTGAAAAAAGTGTAAAATCCAGAAAGGTAACAGGCCATTGAGAACTGGGAGCCTTGTTATGCTGATGGGCGGGATGTAAATTGCCAACAGACACTCGGGAGAAGTGTATGGTGTTTCCTGAAACATCTAAAAAACAAAGCAACAGAGCCTAGGGCACTTCCACTTATGGTCCTATAGCTTAGGGAAATTAAAATCAAAAAGACACAGCCACCCCAAAGTTTGGAACGGCTCTGTTTACAAGAACCTCGTTTACAGTACAAGTTCAACATCGCAGAAAGTGAAAAATGGATAAAGAACTTGTGGTACTTACATACAATGCAGTATCACTCAGCAATGAAATCTATGTCATCAGGCCCGTAGCAGCATAATGAGTGGATTCAGGTACGATGATTCTAACTGAAATAAGTTGCACAGAAAAAGAAACATCATAAGATATCACTAATACACGGAATGTAAACTTGGCTACACAGGAACTGAATTCCAAAACAGAACAGTGTCTCAAATTTAGAAAACCAACTTATGCTTGCTTAAGGGGAAAGGTGAGTTGGGGTGCTGCATAAAACCAGAGATTGAAATGAGCACAGATAAAGTTCCTTAAGCCAAATATGGAATAGACAAGAGCTACTCCTTGCTCAACGAAATGGACTCAACACCGCATATTAAACGCCTAAGAATGTACCTGACTAGTAAGTATCTTAAAACCTATGGATTGCTATGTCTCCGAAAGAGAATCAAGCATGTGTACAGGGGCATAAACGCAGCAGTGATAGGATTGGAGAGGTTCGGTGAGCAAATGAAGACCCTTTGAAGTCATATTGCATGGTACCCATTCCACGGGTTTCAACTACCCAGGTTTTAGGTATTCTTCCTTCAGCTAAAACATGCATGTGGAACCCAGAGTATGATCAACCATGTGATCGGGAGACGTGTTCAAATATGTCTCAGTTTTCCTCCCCTGGTACTCGGGTGCAACATTCCAGACGCTTTACTAACACTCTCCCCACTTGGAGAGTCAGCGCCTTTAACCTCCTGTTTGGCCCAGTTTGCAATTTCTGCGGAAGATGAACAGGAATAGCGAGAACCAATGAGAGGCTAGCTGGAGGTGTCTGGACGGGCAAATTTAACTCTCATTTCCCACCAGGAAGAGGAAATAACCAAAGGCTCAGCGTGCCGTACCGGAACCAGATTAGGGCCTGAAGCCATCCTGCGGTGTTGCGGCCAGCTCAAAAGAAAGCGAGTTGAAGAAAGGAGCTCAGGGGCACTGTAATTCACAAACCTGCAGAGTTATAAATGACAGCTATCGTCCAAAAATAGACTGAAGTAAGGCTGCCAAGAGGACTTGAAAGCGGGGCAGAATTGCAGGAAACCGATTTCAGGAGGTAGACTGGAATTGCATTGAAAGCATAGGAAAAGAGGCAGAACGTCCACAATGATGCACTTGGCCAAAAAGGGCGTATGCGTTTTTTCCTGAATATATTCAGGAAAAAACGCATACGCCCTTTTTGGCCAACCAAGCAAGCTTGCAAAGGAAATCTGCACTACAATGAAGTCTCACTTCCCCCCGGTCAAAAGGGCCATCTGAAAAAAGTGTAAAATCCAGAAAGGCAGGACAGGCCATGGAGAACTGGGAGCCTTGTTATGCTGATGGGCGGGATGTAAATTGCCAACAACCACTCGGGAGAAGTGTATGGTGTTTCCTGAAACATCTAAAAAACAAAGCAACAGAACCTAGGGCACTTCCACTTATGGTCCTATAGCTTAGGGAAATTAAAATCAAAAAGACACAGCCACCCCAAAGTTTGGAACGGCTCTGTTTAAAAGAACCTCGTTTACAGTACAAGTTCAACATCGCAGAAAGTGAAAAATGGATAAAGAAGTTGTGGTATTTACTTACAAAGCAATATCACTCAGCAATGAAGTCTGTGTCATCAGGCCCTTAGCAGCACAATGAGTGGATTCAGGTATGATGATTCTAACTGAAGTAAGTCACACAGAAAAAGAAACATCATAAGATATCAGTAATACACGGAATGTAAACTTGGCTACACAGGAACTGAATTACAGAACAGAACAGGGTCTCAAATTTAGAAAACCAACTTATGCTTGCTTAAGGGGAAAGGTGAGTTGGGGTGCTGCATAAAACCAGAGATTGAAATGAGCACAGATAAAGTTCCTTAAGTCAAATATGGAATAGACAAGAGCTACTCCTTGCTCAACGAAATGGACTCAACACCGCATATTAAACGCCTAAGAATGTACCTGACTAGTAAGTATCTTAAAACCTATGGATTGCTATGTCTCCGAAAGAGAATCAAGCATGTGTACAGGGGCATAAACGCAGCAGTGATAGGATTGGAGAGGTTCGGTGAGCAAATGAAGACCCTTTGAAGTCATATTGCATGGTACCCATTACACGGGTCTCAACTCTCCAGGTTTAAGGTATTCTTCCTTCAGCTAAAACATGCATGTGGAACCCAAGTATGATCAACCATGTGAACGGGAGACGTGTTCAAATATGTCTCAGTTATCCTCCCCTGGTACTCGGGTGCAACATTCCAGACGCTTTACTAACACTCTCCCCACTTGGAGAGTCAGCGCCTTTAACCTCCTGTTTGGCCCAGTTTGCAATTTCTGCGGAAGATGAACAGGAATAGCGAGAACCAATGAGAGGCTAGCTGGAGGTGTCTGGACGGGCAAATTTAACTCTCATTTCCCACCAGGAGGCGGAAATAACCAAAGGCTCAGGGTGCCGTGCCGGAACCAGATTAGGGCCTGAAGCCATCCTGCGGTGTTGCGGCCAGGTCACAAGAAAGCGAGTTGAAGAAAGTAGCTCAGGGGCACTGTAATTCACAAACCTGCAGAGTTATAAATGACAGCTATCGTCCAAAAATAGACTGAAGTAAGGCTGCCAAGAGGACTTGAAAGCGGGGCAGAATTGCAGGAAACCGATTTCAGGAGGTAGACTGGAATTGCATTGAAAGCATAGGAAAAGAGGCAGAACGTCCACAATGATGCACTTGGCCAAAAAGGGCGTATGCGTTTTTTCCTGAATATATTCAGGAAAAAACGCATACGCCCTTTTTGGCCAACCAAGCAAGCTTGCAAAGGAAATCTGCACTACAATGAAGTCTCACTTCCCCCCGGTCAAAAGGGCCATCTGAAAAACGTGTAAAATCCAGAAAGGCAGGACAGGCCATGGAGAACTGGGAGCCTTGTTATGCTGATGGGTGGGATGTAAATTGCCAACAACCACTAGGGAGAAGTGTATGGTGTTTCCTGAAACATCTAAAAAACAAAGCAACAGAGCCTAGGGCACTGCCACTTATGGTCCTATAGCTTAGGGAAATTAAAATCAAAAAGACACAGCCACCCCAAAGTTTGGAACGGCTCTGTTTACAAGAACCTCGTTTACAGTACAAGTTCAACATCACAGAAAGTGAAAAATGGATAAAGAAGTTGTGGTATTTACTTACAAAGCAATATCACTCAGCAATGAAATCTGTGTCATCAGGCCCTTAGCAGCACAATGAGTGGATTCAGGTATGATGATTCTAACTGAAATAAGTCACACAGAAAAAGAAACATCATAAGATATCAGTAATACACGGAATGTAAACTTGGCTACACAGGAACTGAATTACAGAACAGAACAGGGTCTCAAATTTAGAAAACCATCTTATTCTTGCTTAAGGGTAAAGGTGAGTTGGGGTGCTGCATAAAACCAGAGATTGAAATGAGCACAGATAAAGTTCCTTAAGCCAAATATGGAATAGACAAGAGCTACTCCTTGCTCAACGAAATGGACTCAACACCCCATATTAAACGCCTAAGAATGTACCTGACTACTAAGTATCTTAAAACCTATGGATTGCTATGTCTCCGAAAGAGAATCAAGCATGTGTACAGGGGCATAAACGCAGCAGTGATAGGATTGGAGAGGTTCGGTGAGCAAATGAAGACCCTTTGAAGTCATATTGCATGGTACCCATTCCACGGGTTTCAACTACCCAGGTTTAATGTGTTCTTCCTTCAGCTAAAACATGCATGTGGAACCTAGAGTATGATCAACCATGTGATCGGGAGACGTGTTCAAATATGTCTCAGTTTTCCTCCCCTGGTACTCGGGTGCAACATTCCAGACGCTTTACTAACACTCTCCCGACTTGGAGAGTCAGTCCCTTTAACCTCCTGTTTGGCCCAGTTTGCAATTTCTGCGGAAGATGAACAGGAATAGCGAGAACCAATGAGAGGCTAGCTGGAGGTGTCTGGACGGGCAAATTTAACTCTCATTTCCCACCAGGAAGAGGAATTAACCAAAGGCTCAGCATGCCGGTCCGGAACCAGATTAGGGCCTGAAGCCATCCTGCGGTGGTGCGGCCAGGTCACAAGAAAGCGAGTTGAAGAAAGGAGCTCAGGGGCACTGTAATTCACAAACCTGCAGAGTTATAAATGACAGCTATCGTCCAAAAATAGACTGAAGTAAGGCTGCCAAGAGGACTTGAAAGCGGGGCAGAATTGCAGGAAACCGATTTCAGGAGGTAGACTGGAATTGCATTGAAAGCATAGGAAAAGAGGCAGAACGTCCACAATGATGCACTTGGCCAAAAAGTGCGTATGCGTTTTTTCCTGAATATATTCAAGAAAAAACGCATACGCCCTTTTTGGCCAACCAAGCAAGCTTGCAAAGGAATTCTGCATTACAATGAAGTCTCACTTCCCCCAGGTCAAAAGGGCCATCTGAAAAAAGTGTAAAATCCAGAAAGGTAACAGGCCATTGAGAACTGGGAGCCTTGTTATGCTGATGGGCGGGATGTAAATTGCCAACAGACACTCGGGAGAAGTGTATGGTGTTTCCTGAAACATCTAAAAAACAAAGCAACAGAGCCTAGGGCACTTCCACTTATGGTCCTATAGCTTAGGGAAATTAAAATCAAAAAGACACAGCCACCCCAAAGTTTGGAACGGCTCTGTTTACAAGAACCTCGTTTACAGTACAAGTTCAACATCGCAGAAAGTGAAAAATGGATAAAGAACTTGTGGTACTTACATACAATGCAGTATCACTCAGCAATGAAATCTATGTCATCAGGCCCGTAGCAGCATAATGAGTGGATTCAGGTACGATGATTCTAACTGAAATAAGTTGCACAGAAAAAGAAACATCATAAGATATCACTAATACACGGAATGTAAACTTGGCTACACAGGAACTGAATTCCAAAACAGAACAGTGTCTCAAATTTAGAAAACCAACTTATGCTTGCTTAAGGGGAAAGGTGAGTTGGGGTGCTGCATAAAACCAGAGATTGAAATGAGCACAGATAAAGTTCCTTAAGCCAAATATGGAATAGACAAGAGCTACTCCTTGCTCAACGAAATGGACTCAACACCGCATATTAAACGCCTAAGAATGTACCTGACTAGTAAGTATCTTAAAACCTATGGATTGCTATGTCTCCGAAAGAGAATCAAGCATGTGAACAGGGGCATAAACGCAGCAGTGATAGGATTGGAGAGGTTCGGTGAGCAAATGAAGACCCTTTGAAGTCATATTGCATGGTACCCATTCCACGGGTTTCAACTACCCAGGTTTTAGGTATTCTTCCTTCAGCTAAAACATGCATGTGGAACCCAGAGTATGATCAACCATGTGATCGGGAGACGTGTTCAAATATGTCTCAGTTTTCCTCCCCTGGTACTCGGGTGCAACATTCCAGACGCTTTACTAACACTCTCCCGACTTGGAGAGTCAGCGCCTTTAACCTCCTGTTTGGCCCAGTTTGCAATTTCTGCGGAAGATGAACAGGAATAGTGAGAACCAATGAGAGGCTAGCTGGAGGTGTCTGGACGGGCAAATTTAACTCTCATTTCCCACCAGGAAGAGGAAATAACCAAAGGCTCAGCGTGCCGTGCCGGAACCAGATTAGGGCCTGAAGCCATCCTGCGGTGTTGCGGCCAGCTCAAAAGAAAGCGAGTTGAAGAAAGGAGCTCAGGGGCACTGTAATTCACAAACCTGCAGAGTTATAAATGACAGCTATCGTCCAAAAATAGACTGAAGTAAGGCTGCCAAGAGGACTTGAAAGCGGGGCAGAATTGCAGGAAACCGATTTCAGGAGGTAGACTGGAATTGCATTGAAAGCATAGGAAAAGAGGCAGAACGTCCACAATGATGCACTTGGCCAAAAAGGGCGTATGCGTTTTTTCCTGAATATATTCAGGAAAAAACGCATACGCCCTTTTTGGCCAACCAAGCAAGCTTGGAAAAGAAATCTGCACTACAATGAAGTCTCACTTCCCCCCGGTCAAAAGGGCCATCTGAAAAAAGTGTAAAATCCAGAAAGGCAGGACAGGCCATGGAGAACTGGGAGCCTTGTTATGCTGATGGGCGGGATGTAAATTGCCAACAACCACTCTGGAGAAGTGTATGGTGTTTCCTGAAACATCTAAAAAACAAAGCAACAGAGCCTAGGGCACTGCCACTTATGGTCCTATAGCTTAGGGAAATTAAAATCAAAAAGACACAGCCACCCCAAAGTTTGGAATGGCTCTGTTTACAAGAACCTCGTTTACAGTACAAGTTCAACATCGCAGAAAGTGAAAAATGGATAAAGAAGTTGTGGTATTTACTTACAAAGCAATATCACTCAGCAATGAAATCTGTGTCATCAGGCCCTTAGCAGCACAATGAGTGGATTCAGGTATGATGATTCTAACTGAAATAAGTCACACAGAAAAAGAAACATCATAAGATATCAGTAATACACGGAATGTAAACTTGGCTACACAGGAACTGAATTACAGAACAGAACAGGGTCTCAAATTTAGAAAACCAACTTATTCTTGCTTAAGGGTAAAGGTGAGTTGGGGTGCTGCATAAAACCAGAGATTGAAATGAGCACAGATAAAGTTCCTTAAGTCAAATATGGAATAGACAAGAGCTACTCCTTGCTCAACGAAATGGACTCAACACCCCATATTAAACGCCTAAGAATGTACCTGACTAGTAAGTATCTTAAAACCTATGGATTGCTATGTCTCCAAAAGAGAATCAAGCATGTGTACAGGGGCATAAACGCAGCAGTGATAGGATTGGAGAGGTTCGGTGAGCAAATGAAGACCCTTTGAAGTCATATTGCATGGTACCCATTCCACGGGTTTCAACTACCCAGGTTTAATGTATTCTTCCTTCAGCTAAAACATGCATGTGGAACCTAGAGTATGATCAACCATGTGATCGGGAGACGTGTTCAAATATGTCTCAGTTTTCCTCCCCTGGTACTCGGGTGCAACATTCCAGACGCTTTACTAACACTCTCCCGACTTGGAGAGTCAGTCCCTTTAACCTCCTGTTTGGCCCAGTTTGCAATTTCTGCGGACGATGAACAGGAATAGCGAGAACCAATGAGAGGCTAGCTGGAGGTGTCTGGACGGGCAAATTTAACTCTCATTTCCCACCAGGAAGAGGAATTAACCAAAGGCTCAGCATGCCGGTCCGGAACCAGATTAGGGCCTGAAGCCATCCTGCGGTGTTGCGGCCAGGTCACAAGAAAGCGAGTTGAAGAAAGGAGCTCAGGGGCACTGTAATTCACAAACATGCAGAATTATATATGACAGCTATCGTCCAAAAATAGACTGAAGTAAGGCTGCCAAGAGGACTTGAAAGCGGGGCAGAATTGCAGGAAACCGATTTCAGGAGGTAGACTGGAATTGCATTGAAAGCATAGGAAAAGAGGCAGAACGTCCACAATGATGCACTTGGCCAAAAAGGGCGTATGCGTTTTTTCCTGAATATATTCAGGAAAAAACGCATACGCCCTTTTTGGCCAACCAAGCAAGCTTGCAAAGGAAATCTGCATTACAATGAAGTCTCACTTCCCCCCGGTCAAAAGGGCCATCTGAAAAAAGTGTAAAATCCAGAAAGGTAACAGGCCATTGAGAACTGGGAGCCTTGTTATGCTGATGGGCGGGATGTAAATTGCCAACAGACACTCTGGAGAAGTGTATGGTGTTTCCTGAAACATCTAAAAAACAAAGCAACAGAGCCTAGGGCACTTCCACTTATGGTCCTATAGCTTAGGGAAATTAAAATCAAAAAAACACAGCCACCCCAAAGTTTGGAACGGCTCTGTTTACAAGAACCTCGTTTACAGTACAAGTTCAACATCGCAGAAAGTGAAAAATGGATAAAGAACTTGTGGTACTTACGTACAATGCAGTATCACTCAGCAATGAAATCTATGTCATCAGGCCCGTAGCAGCATAATGAGTGGATTCAGGTACGATGATTCTAACTGAAATAAGTTGCACAGAAAAAGAAACATCATAAGATATCACTAATACACGGAATGTAAACTTGGCTACACAGGAACTGAATTCCAAAACAGAACAGGTTCTCAAATTTAGAAAACCAACTTATGCTTGCTTAAGGGTAAAGGTGAGTTGGGGTGCTGCATAAAACCAGAGATTGAAATGAGCACAGATAAAGTTCCTTAAGCCAAATATGGAATAGAGAAGAGCTACTCCTTGCTCAACGAAATGGACTCAACACCGCATATTAAACGCCTAAGAATGTACCTGACTAGTAAGTATCTTAAAACCTATGGATTGCTATGTCTCCGAAAGAGAATCAAGCATGTGTACAGGGGCATAAACGCAGCAGTGATAGGATTGGAGAGGTTCGGTGAGCAAATGAAGACCCTTTGAAGTCATATTGCATGGTACACATTCCAAGGGTTTCAACTACCCAGGTTTTAGGTATTCTTCCTTCAGCTAAAACATGCATGTGGAACCCAGAGTATGATCAACCATGTGATCGGGAGACGTGTTCAAATATGTCTCAGTTTTCCTCCCCTGGTACTCGGGTGCAACATTCCAGACGCTTTACTAACACTCTCCCCACTTGGAGAGTCAGCGCCTTTAACCTCCTGTTTGGCCCAGTTTGCAATTTCTGCGGAAGATGAACAGGAATAGCGAGAACCAATGAGAGGCTAGCTGGAGGTGTCTGGACGGGCAAATTTAACTCTCATTTCCCACCAGGAAGAGGAAATAACCAAAGGCTCAGCATGCCGTACCGGAACCAGATTAGGGCCTGAAGCCATCCTGCGGTGTTGCGGCCAGCTCAAAAGAAAGCGAGTTGAAGAAAGGAGCTCAGGGGCACTGTAATTCACAAACCTGCAGAGTTATAAATGACAGCTATCGTCCAAAAATAGACTGAAGTAAGGCTGCCAAGAGGACTTGAAAGCGGGGCAGAATTGCAGGAAACCGATTTCAGGAGGTAGACTGGAATTGCATTGAAAGCATAGGAAAAGAGGCAGAACGTCCACAATGATGCACTTGGCCAAAAAGGGCGTATGCGTTTTTTCCTGAATATATTCAGGAAAAAACGCATACGCCCTTTTTGGCCAACCAAGCAAGCTTGCAAAGGAAATCTGCACTACAATGAAGTCTCACTTCCCCCCGGTCAAAAGGGCCATCTGAAAAAAGTGTAAAATCCAGAAAGGCAGGACAGGCCATGGAGAACTGGGAGCCTTGTTATGCTGATGGGCGGGATGTAAATTGCCAACAACCACTGGGGAGAAGTGTATGGTGTTTCCTGAAACATCTAAAAAACAAAGCAACAGAACCTAGGGCACTTCCACTTATGGTCCTATAGCTTAGGGAAATTAAAATCAAAAAGACACAGCCACCCCAAAGTTTGGAACGGCTCTGTTTACAAGAACCTCGTTTACAGTACAAGTTCAACATCGCAGAAAGTGAAAAATGGATAAAGAAGTTGTGCTATTTACTTACAAAGCAATATCACTCAGCAATGAAGTCTGTGTCATCAGGCCCTTAGCAGCACAATGAGTGGATTCAGGTATGATGATTCTAACTGAAGTAAGTCACACAGAAAAAGAAACATCATAAGATATCAGTAATACACGGAATGTAAACTTGGCTACACAGGAACTGAATTACAGAACAGAACAGGGTCTCAAATTTAGAAAACCAACTTATGCTTGCTTAAGGGGAAAGGTGAGTTGGGGTGCTGCATAAAACCAGAGATTGAAATGAGCACAGATAAAGTTCCTTAAGTCAAATATGGAATAGACAAGAGCTACTCCTTGCTCAACGAAATGGACTCAACAC
This sequence comes from Stenella coeruleoalba, assembly GCF_951394435.1. Lineage (NCBI taxonomy): Eukaryota > Metazoa > Chordata > Mammalia > Artiodactyla > Delphinidae > Stenella > Stenella coeruleoalba. The sequence continues at coordinate 172,859 of NW_027646161.1, read as the reverse complement.
CGCATATTAAACGCCTAAGAATGTACCTGACTAGTAAGTATCTTAAAACCTATGGATTGCTATGTCTCCGAAAGAGAATCAAGCATGTGTACAGGGGAATAAACGCAGCAGTGATAGGATTGGAGAGGTTCGGTGAGCAAATGAAGACCCTTTGAAGTCATATTGCATGGTACCCATTCCACGGGTTTCAACTACCCAGGTTTAAGGTATTCTTCCTTCAGCTAAAACATGCATGTGGAACCCAAGTATGATCAACCATGTGATCGGGAGACGTGTTCAAATATGTCTCAGTTTTCCTCCCCTGGTACTCGGGTGCAACATTCCAGACGCTTTACTAACACTCTCCCGACTTGGAGAGTCAGTCCCTTTAACCTCCTGTTTGGCCCAGTTTGCAATTTCTGCGGAAGATGAACAGGAATAGCGAGAACCAATGAGAGGCTAGCTGGAGGTGTCTGGACGGGCAAATTTAACTCTCATTTCCCACCAGGAAGAGGAATTAACCAAACGCTCAGCGTGCCGGGCCGGAACCAGATTAGGGCCTGAAGCCATCCTGCGGTGTTGCGGCCAGCTCAAAAGAAAGCGAGTTGAAGAAAGGAGCTCAGGGGCACTGTAATTCACAAACCTGCAGAGTTATAAATGACAGCTATCGTCCAAAAATAGACTGAAGTAAGGCTGCCAAGAGGACTTTAAAGCGGGGCAGAATTGCAGGAAACCGATTTCAGGAGGTAGACTGGAATTGCATTGAAAGCATAGGAAAAGAGGCAGAACGTCCACAATGATGCACTTGGCCAAAAAGGGCGTATGCGTTTTTTCCTGAATATATTCAGGAAAAAACGCATACGCCCTTTTTGGCCAACCAAGCAAGCTTGCAAAGGAAATCTGCACTACAATGAAGTCTCACTTCCCCCCGGTCAAAAGGGCCATCTGAAAAAAGTGTAAAATCCAGAAAGGCAGGACAGGCCATGGAGAACTGGGAGCCTTGTTATGCTGATGGGCCTGATGTAAATTGCCAACAGACACTCGGGAGAAGTGTATGGTGTTTCCTGAAACATCTAAAAAACAAAGCAACAGAACCTAGGGCACTTCCACTTATGGTCCTATAGCTTAGGGAAATTAAAATCAAAAAGACACAGCCACCCCAAAGTTTGGAACGGCTCTCTTTACAAGAACCTCGTTTACAGTACAAGTTCAACATCGCAGAAAGTGAAAAATGGATAAAGAAGTTGTGCTATTTACTTACAAAGCAATATCACTCAGCAATGAAATCTGTGTCATCAGGCCCGTAGCAGCACAATGAGTGATTTCAGGTATGATGATTCTAACTGAAATAAGTCACACAGAAAAAGAAACATCATAAGATATCAGTAATACACGGAATGTAACCTTGGCTACAGAGGAACTGAATTACAGAACAGAACAGGGTCTCAAATTTAGAAAACCAACTTATGCTTGCTTAAGGGTAAAGGTGAGTTGGGGTGCTGCATAAAACCAGAGATTGAAATGAGCACAGATAAAGTTCCTTAAGTCAAATACGGAATAGACAAGAGCTACTCCTTGCTCAACGAAATGGACTCAACACCGCATATTAAACGCCTAAGAATGTACCTGACTAGTAAGTATCGTAAAACCTATGGATTGCTATGTCTCCAAAAGAGAATCAAGCATGTGTACAGGGGCATAAACGCAGCAGTGATAGGATTGGAGAGGTTCGGTGAGCAAATGAAGACCCTTTGAAGTCATATTGCATGGTACCCATTCCACGGGTCTCAACTCTCAGGTTTAAGGTATTCTTCCTTCAGCTAAAACATGCATGTGGAACCCAAGTATGATCAACCATGTGAACGGGAGACGTGTTCAAATATGTCTCAGTTTTCCTCCCCTGGTACTCGGGTGCAACATTCCAGACGCTTTACTAACACTCTCCCCACTTGGAGAGTCAGCGCCTTTAACCTCCTGTTTGGCACAGTTTACAAATTCTGCGGAAGATGAACAGGAATAGCGAGAACCAATGAGAGGCTAGCTGGAGGTGTCTGGACGGGCAAATTTAACTCTCATTTCCCACCAGGAAGAGGAATTAACCAAAGGCTCAGCGTGCCGTGCCGGAACCAGATTAGGGCCTGAAGCCATCCTGCGGTGTTGCGGCCAGGTCACAAGAAAGCGAGTTGAAGAAAGGAGCTCAGGGGCACTGTAATTCACAAACCTGCAGAGTTATAAATGACAGCTATCGTCCAAAAATAGACTGAAATAAGGCTGCCAAGAGGACTTGAAAGCGGGGCAGAATTGCAGGAAACCGATTTCAGGAGGTAGACTGGAATTGCATTGAAAGCATAGGAAAAGAGGCAGAACGTCCACAATGATGCACTTGGCCAAAAAGGGCGTATGCGTTTTTTCCTGAATATATTCAGGAAAAAACGCATACGCCCTTTTTGGCCAACCAAGCAAGCTTGCAAAGGAAATCTGCACTACAATGAAGTCTCACTTCCCCCGGGTCAAAAGGGCCATCTGAAAAAAGTGAAAAATCCAGAAAGGCAACAGGCCATTGAGAACTGGGAGCCTTGTTATGCTGATGGGCGGGATGTAAATTGCCAACAGACACTTGGGAGAAGTGTATGGTGTTTCCTGAAACATCTAAAAAACAAAGCAACAGAGCCTAGGGCACTTCCACTTAAGGTCCTATAGCTTAGGGAAATTAAAATCAAAAAGACACAGCCACCCCAATGTTTGGAACGGCTCTGTTTACAAGAACCTCGTTTACAGTACAAGTTCAACATCGCAGAAAGTGAAAAATGGATAAAGAACTTGTGGTACTTACGTACAATGCAGTATCACTCAGCAATGAAATCTATGTCATCAGGCCCTTAGCAGCACAATGGGTTGATTCAGGTATGATGATTCTAACTGAAATATGTCACACAGAAAAAGAAACATCATAAGATATCAGTAATACACGGAATGTAAACTTGGCTACACAGGAACTGAATTACAGAACAGAACAGGGTCTCAAATTTAGAAAACCAACTTATGCTTGCTTAAGGGGAAAGGTGAGTTGGGGTGCTGCATAAAACCAGAGATTGAAATGAGCACAGATAAAGTTCCTTAAGCCAAATATGGAATAGACAAGAGCTACTCCTTGCTCAACGAAATGGACTCAACACCGCATATTAAACGCCTAAGAATGTACCTGACTAGTAAGTATCTTAAAACCTATGGATTGCTATGTCACCGAAAGAGAATCAAGCATGTGTACAGGGGCATAAACGCAGCAGTGATAGGATTGGAGAGGTTCGGTGAGCAAATGAAGACCCTTTGAAGTCATATTGCATGGTACCCATTCCAAGGGTTTCAACTACCCAGGTTTAAGGTATTCTTCCTTCAGCTAAAACATGCATGTGGAACCCAGAGTATGATCAACCATGTGATCGGGAGACGTGTTCAAATATGTCTCAGATTTCCTCCCCTGGTACTCGGGTGCAACATTGAAGACGCTTTACTAACACTCTCCCCACTTGGAGAGTCAGTCCCTTTAACCTCCTGTTTGGCCCAGTTTGCAATTTCTGCGGAAGATGAACAGGAATAGCGAGAACCAATGAGAGGCTAGCTGGAGGTGTCTGGATGGGCAAATTTAACTCTCATTTCCCACCAGGAAGAGGAATTAACCAAACGCTCAGCGTGCCGTGCCGGAACCAGATTAGGGCCTGAATCCATCCAGCGGTGTTGCAGCCAGCTCACAAGAAAACTAGTTGAAGAAAGGAGCTCAGGGGCACAGTAATTCACAAACCTGAGGAGTTATAAATGACAGCTATCGTCCAAAAATAGACTGAAGTAAGGCTGCCAAGAGGACTTGAAAGCGGGGCAGAATTGCAGGAAACCGATTTCAAGAGGTAGACTGGAATTGCATTGAAAGCATAGGAAAAGAGGCAGAACGTCCACAATGATGCACTTGGCCAAAAAGGGCGTATGCGTTTTTTCCTGAATATATTCAGGAAAAAACGCATACGCCCTTTTTGACCACCTAGCAAGCTTGCAAAGGAAATCTGCACTACAATGAAGTCTCACTTCCCCCCGGTCAAAAGGGCCATCTGAAAAAAGTGTAAAATCCAGAAAGGCAGGACAGGCCATGGAGAACTGGGAGCCTTGTTATGCTGATGGGCGGGATGTAAATTGCCAACAGACACTCAGGAGAAGTGTATCCTGTTTCCTGAAACATCTAAAAAACAAAGCAACAGAACCTAGGCCACTTCCACTTATGGTCCTATAGCTTAGGGAAATTAAAATCAAAAAGACACAGCCACCCCAAAGTTTGGAATGGCTCTGTTTACAAGAACCTCGTTTACAGTACAAGTTCAACATCGCAGAAAGTGAAAAATGGATAAAGAAGTTGTGGTATTTTCTTACAAAGCAATATCACTCAGCAATGAAATCTATGTCATCAGGCCCTTAGCAGCACAATGAGTGGATTCAGGTATGATGATTCTAACTGAAATAAGTCACACAGAAAAAGAAACATCATAAGATATCACTAATACACGGAATGTAAACTTGGCTACACAGGAACTGCATTCCAAAACAGAACAGGGTGTCAAATTTAGAAAAACAACTTATGCTTGCTTAAGGGGAAAGGTGAGTTGGGCTGCTGCATAAAACCAGAGATTGAAATGAGCACAGATAAAGTTCCTTAAGCCAAATATGGAATAGACAAGAGCTACTCCTTGTTCAACGAAATGGACTCAACACCCCATATTAAACGCCTAAGAATGTACCTGAGTAGTAAGTATCGTAAAACCTATGGATTGCTATGTCTCCAAAAGAGAATCAAGCGTGTGTACAGGGGCATAAACGCAGCAGTGATAGGATTGGAGAGGTTCGGTGAGCAAATGAAGACCCTTTGAAGTCATATTGCATGGTACCCATTCCACGGGTCTCAACTCTCCAGGTTTAAGGTTATCTTCCTTCAGCTAAAACATGCATGTGGAACCTAGAGTATGATCAACCATGTGATCGGGAGACGTGTTCAAATATGTCTCAGTTTTCGTACCCTGGTACTCGGGTGCAACATTCCAGACGCTTACTAACACTCTCCCCACTTGGAGAGTCAGTCCCTTTAACCTCCTGTTTGGCCCAGTTTGCAATTTCTGCGGAAGATGAACAGGAATAGTGAGAATCAATGAGAGACTAGCTGGAGGTGTCTGGATGGGCAAATTTAACTCTCATTTCCCACCAGGAAGAGGAATTAACCAAAGGCTCAGCGTGCCATGCCAGAACCAGATTAGGGCCTGAAGACATCCTGCGGTGTTGCGGCCAGGTCACAAGAAAGCGAGTTGAAGAAAGGAGCTCAGGGGCACTGTAATTCACAAACCTGCAGAGTTATAAATGACAGCTATCGTCCAAAAATAGACTGCAGTAAGGCTGCCAAGAGGACTTGAATGCGGGGCAGAATTGCAGGAAACCGATTTCAGGAGGTAGACTGGAATTGCATTGAAAGCATAGGAAAAGAGGCAGAACGTCCACAATGATGCACTTGGCCAAAAAGGGCGTATGCATTTTTTCCTGAATATATTCAGGAAAAAACGCATACGCCCTTTTTGGCCAACCAAGCAAACTTGCAAAGGAAATCTGCACTACAATGAAGTCTCACTTCCCCCCGGTCAAAAGGGCCATCTGAAAAAAGTGTAAAATCCAGAAAGGCAGGACAGGCCATGGAGAACTGGGAGCCTTGTTATGCTGGTGGGCGGGATGTAAATTGCCAACAACCACTCGGGAGAAGTGTATGGTGTTTCCTGAAACATCTAAAAAACAAAGCAACAGAGCCTAGGGCACTGCCACTTATGGTCCTATAGCTTAGGGAAATTAAAATCAAAAAGACACAGCCACCCCAAAGTTTGGGACGCCTCTGTTTACAAGAACCTCGTTTACCGTACAAGTTCAATATCGCAGAAAGTGAAAAATGGATAAAGAACTTGAGGTACTTACGTACAATGCAGTATCACTCAGCAATGAAATCTATGTCATCAGTCCCGTCGCAGCATAATGAGTGGATTCAGGTACGATGATTCTAACTGAAATAAGTCACACAGAAAAAGAAACGTCATAAGATATCACTAATACACGGAATGTAAACTTGGCTACACAGGAACTGCATTCCAAAACAGAACAGGGTCTCAAATTTAGAAAACCAACTTATGCTTGCTTAAGGGGAAAGGTGAGTTGGGGTGCTGCATAAAACCAGAGATTGAAATGAGCACAGATAAAGTTCCTTAAGCCAAATATGGAATAGACAAGAGCTACTCCTTGCTCAACGAAATGGACTCAACACCCCATATTAAACGCCTAAGAATGTACCTGGCTAGTAAGTATCTTAAAACCTATGGATTGCTATGTCTCCAAAAGAGAATCAAGCGTGTGTACAGGGGCATAAACGCAGCAGTGATTGGATTGGAGAGGTTCGGTGAGCAAATGAAGACCCTTTGAAGTCATATTGCATGGTACCCATTACACGGGTCTCAACTCTCCAGGTTTTAGGTATTCTTCCTTCAGCTAAAACATGCATGTGGAACCCAGAGTATGATCAACCATGTGAACGGGAGATGTGTTCAAATATGTCTCAGTTTTCCTCCCCTGGTACTCGGGTGCAACATTCCAGACGCTTTACTACCACTCTCCCCACTTGGAGAGTCAGTGCCTTTAACCTCCTGTTTGGCCCAGTTTGCAATTTCTGCGGAAGATGAACAGGAATAGCGAGAACCAATGAGAGGCTAGCTGGAGGTGTCTGAACGGGCAAATTTAACTCTCATTTCCCACCAGGAAGAGGAATTAACCAAAGGCTCAGCGTGCCGTGCCGGAACCAGATTAGGGCCTGAAGCCATCCTGCGGTGTTGCGGCCAGGTCACAAGAAAGCGAGTTGAAGAAAGGAGCTCAGGGGCACTGTAATTCACAAACCTGCAGAGTTATAAATGACAGCTATCGTCCAAAAATATACTGAAGTAAGGCTGCCAAGAGGACTTGAAAGTGGGGCAGAATTGCAGGAAACCGATTTCAGGAGGTAGACTGGAATTGCATTGAAAGCATAGGAAAAGAGGCAGAACGTCCACAATGATGCACTTGGCCAAAAAGGGCGTATGCGTTTTTTCCTGAATATATTCAGGAAAAAACGCATACGCCCTTTTTGGCCAACCAAGCAAGCTTGCAAAGGAAATCTGCACTACAATGAAGTCTCACTTCCCCCCGGTCAAAAGGGTCATCTGAAAAAAGTGTAAAATCCAGAAAGGCAGGACAGGCCATGGAGAACTGGGAGCCTTTTTATGCTGATGGGCGGGATGTAAATTGCCAACAACCACTCGGGAGAAGTGTATGGTGTTTCCTGAAACATCTAAAAAACAAAGCAACAGAGCCTAGGGCACTTCCACTTATGGTCCTATAGCTTAGGGAAATTAAAATCAAAAAGACACAGCCACCCCAAAGTTTGGAATGGCTCTGTTTACAAGAACCTCGTTTACAGTACAAGTTCAACATCGCAGAAAGTGAAAAATGGATAAAGAAGTTGTGGTATTCACTTACAAAGCAATATCACTCAGCAATGAAATCTATGTCATCAGGCCCTTAGCAGCACAATGAGTGGATTCAGGTATGATGATTCTAACTGAAATAAGTCACACAGAAAAAGAAACATCATAAGATATCAGTAATACACGGAATGGAAACTTGGCTACACAGGAACTGAATTACAGAACAGAACAGGGTCTCAAATTTAGAAAACCAACTTATGCTTGCTTAAGGGTAAAGGTGAGTTGGGGTGCTGCATAAAACCAGAGATTGAAATGAGCACAGATAAAGTTCCTTAAGCCAAATATGGAATAGACAAGAGCTACTCCTTGCTCAACGAAATGGACTCAACACCCCATATTAAACGCCTAAGAATGTACCTGACTAGTAAGTATCTTAAAACCTATGGATATCTATGTCTCCGAAAGAGAATCAAGCATGTGTACAGGGGCATAAACGCAGCAGTGATAGGATTGGAGAGGTTCGGTGAGCAAATGAAGACCCTTTGAAGTCATATTGCATGGTACCCATTCCACGGGTTTCAAATACCCACGTTTAAGGTATTCTTCCTTCAGCTAAAACATGCATGTGGAACCTAGAGTATGATCAACCATGTGATCGGGAGACGTGTTCAAATATGTCTCAGTTTTCGTACCCTGGTACTCGGGTGCAACATTCCAGACGCTTTACTAACACTCTCCCGACTTGGAGAGTCAGTCCCTTTAACCTCCTGTTTGGCCCAGTTTGCAATTTCTGCGGAAGATGAACAGGAATAGCGAGAACCAATGAGAGGCTAGCTGGAGGTGTCTGGACGGGCAAATTTAACTCTCATTTCCCACCAGGAAGAGGAAATAACCAAAGGCTCAGCGTGCCGTACCGGAACCAGATTAGGGCCTGAAGCCATCCTGCGGTGTTGCGGCCAGCTCAAAAGAAAGCGAGTTGAAGAAAGGAGCTCAGGGGCACTGTAATTCACAAACCTGCAGAGTTATAAATGACAGCTATCGTCCAAAAATATACTGAAGTAAGGCTGCCAAGAGGACTTGAAAGCGGGGCAGAATTGCAGGAAACCGATTTCAGGAGGTAGACTGGAATTGCATTGAAAGCATAGGAAAAGAGGCAGAACGTCCACAATGATGCACTTGGCCAAAAAGGGCGTATGCGTTTTTTCCTGAATATATTCAGGAAAAAACGCATACGCCCTTTTTGGCCAACCAAGCAAGCTTGCAAAGGAAATCTGCACTACAATGAAGTCTCACTTCCCCCCGGTCAAAAGGGCCATCTGAAAAAAGTGTAAAATCCAGAAAGGCAATAGGCCATTGAGAACTGGGAGCCGTGTTATGCTGATGGGCGGGATGTAAATTGCCAACAGACACTTGGGAGAAGTGTATGGTGTTTCCTGAAACATCTAAAAAACAAAGCAACAGAGCCTAGGGCACTTCCACTTATGGTCCTATAGCTTAGGGAAATTAAAATCAAAAAGACACAGCCACCCCAAAGTTTGGAACGGCTCTGTTTACAAGAACCTCGTTTACAGTACAAGTTCAACATCGCAGAAAGTGAAAAATGGATAAAGAAGTTGTGGTATTCACTTACAAAGCAATATCACTCAGCAATGAAATCTATGTCATCAGGCCCTTAGCAGCACAATGAGTGGATTCAGGTATGATGATTCTAACTGAAATAAGTCACACAGAAAAAGAAACATCATAAGATATCAGTAATACACGGAATGGAAACTTGGCTACACAGGAACTGAATTACAGAACAGAACAGGGTCTCAAATTTAGAAAACCAACTTATGCTTGCTTAAGGGTAAAGGTGAGTTGGGGTGCTGCATAAAACCAGAGATTGAAATGAGCACAGATAAAGTTCCTTAAGCCAAATATGGAATAGACAAGAGCTACTCCTTGCTCAACGAAATGGACTCAACACCGCATATTAAACGCCTAAGAATGTACCTGACTAGTAAGTATCTTAAAACCTATGGATTGCTATGTCTCCGAAAGAGAATCAAGCATGTGTACAGGGGCATAAACGCAGCAGTGATAGGATTGGAGCGGTTCGGTGAGCAAATGAAGACCCTTTGAAGTCATATTGCATGGTACCCATTCCAAGGGTTTCAACTACCCAGGTTTAAGGTATTCTTCCTTCAGCTAAAACATGCATGTGGAACCTAGAGTATGATCAACCATGTGATCGGGAGACGTGTTCAAATATGTCTCAGTTTTCGTACCCTGGTACTCGGGTGCAACATTCCAGACGCTTACTAACACTCTCCCCACTTGGAGAGTCAGTCCCTTTAACCTCCTGTTTGGCCCAGTTTGCAATTTCTGCGGAAGATGAACAGGAATAGTGAGAATCAATGAGAGACTAGCTGGAGGTGTCTGGATGGGCAAATTTAACTCTCATTTCCCACCAGGAAGAGGAATTAACCAAAGGCTCAGCGTGCCATGCCAGAACCAGATTAGGGCCTGAAGACATCCTGCGGTGTTGCGGCCAGGTCACAAGAAAGCGAGTTGAAGAAAGGAGCTCAGGGGCACTGTAATTCACAAACCTGCAGAGTTATAAATGACAGCTATCGTCCAAAAATATACTGCAGTAAGGCTGCCAAGAGGACTTGAATGCGGGGCAGAATTGCAGGAAACCGATTTCAGGAGGTAGACTGGAATTGCATTGAAAGCATAGGAAAAGAGGCAGAACGTCCACAATGATGCACTTGGCCAAAAAGGGCGTATGCATTTTTTCCTGAATATATTCAGGAAAAAACGCATACGCCCTTTTTGGCCAACCAAGCAAACTTGCAAAGGAAATCTGCACTACAATGAAGTCTCACTTCCCCCCGGTCAAAAGGGCCATCTGAAAAAAGTGTAAAATCCAGAAAGGCAGGACAGGCCATGGAGAACTGGGAGCCTTGTTATGCTGGTGGGCGGGATGTAAATTGCCAACAACCACTCGGGAGAAGTGTATGGTGTTTCCTGAAACATCTAAAAAACAAAGCAACAGAGCCTAGGGCACTGCCACTTATGGTCCTATAGCTTAGGGAAATTAAAATCAAAAAGACACAGCCACCCCAAAGTTTGGGACGCCTCTGTTTACAAGAACCTCGTTTACCGTACAAGTTCAATATCGCAGAAAGTGAAAAATGGATAAAGAACTTGAGGTACTTACGTACAATGCAGTATCACTCAGCAATGAAATCTATGTCATCAGTCCCGTCGCAGCATAATGAGTGGATTCAGGTACGATGATTCTAACTGAAATAAGTCACACAGAAAAAGAAACGTCATAAGATATCACTAATACACGGAATGTAAACTTGGCTACACAGGAACTGCATTCCAAAACAGAACAGGGTCTCAAATTTAGAAAACCAACTTATGCTTGCTTAAGGGGAAAGGTGAGTTGGGGTGCTGCATAAAACCAGAGATTGAAATGAGCACAGATAAAGTTCCTTAAGCCAAATATGGAATAGACAAGAGCTACTCCTTGCTCAACGAAATGGACTCAACACCCCATATTAAACGCCTAAGAATGTACCTGGCTAGTAAGTATCTTAAAACCTATGGATTGCTATGTCTCCAAAAGAGAATCAAGCGTGTGTACAGGGGCATAAACGCAGCAGTGATTGGATTGGAGAGGTTCGGTGAGCAAATGAAGACCCTTTGAAGTCATATTGCATGGTACCCATTACACGGGTCTCAACTCTCCAGGTTTTAGGTATTCTTCCTTCAGCTAAAACATGCATGTGGAACCCAGAGTATGATCAACCATGTGAACGGGAGATGTGTTCAAATATGTCTCAGTTTTCCTCCCCTGGTACTCGGGTGCAACATTCCAGACGCTTTACTACCACTCTCCCCACTTGGAGAGTCAGTGCCTTTAACCTCCTGTTTGGCCCAGTTTGCAATTTCTGCGGAAGATGAACAGGAATAGCGAGAACCAATGAGAGGCTAGCTGGAGGTGTCTGAACGGGCAAATTTAACTCTCATTTCCCACCAGGAAGAGGAATTAACCAAAGGCTCAGCGTGCCGTGCCGGAACCAGATTAGGGCCTGAAGCCATCCTGCGGTGTTGCGGCCAGGTCACAAGAAAGCGAGTTGAAGAAAGGAGCTCAGGGGCACTGTAATTCACAAACCTGCAGAGTTATAAATGACAGCTATCGTCCAAAAATATACTGAAGTAAGGCTGCCAAGAGGACTTGAAAGTGGGGCAGAATTGCAGGAAACCGATTTCAGGAGGTAGACTGGAATTGCATTGAAAGCATAGGAAAAGAGGCAGAACGTCCACAATGATGCACTTGGCCAAAAAGGGCGTATGCGTTTTTTCCTGAATATATTCAGGAAAAAACGCATACGCCCTTTTTGGCCAACCAAGCAAGCTTGCAAAGGAAATCTGCACTACAATGAAGTCTCACTTCCCCCCGGTCAAAAGGGTCATCTGAAAAAAGTGTAAAATCCAGAAAGGCAGGACAGGCCATGGAGAACTGGGAGCCTTTTTATGCTGATGGGCGGGATGTAAATTGCCAACAACCACTCGGGAGAAGTGTATGGTGTTTCCTGAAACATCTAAAAAACAAAGCAACAGAGCCTAGGGCACTTCCACTTATGGTCCTATAGCTTAGGGAAATTAAAATCAAAAAGACACAGCCACCCCAAAGTTTGGAATGGCTCTGTTTACAAGAACCTCGTTTACAGTACAAGTTCAACATCGCAGAAAGTGAAAAATGGATAAAGAAGTTGTGGTATTCACTTACAAAGCAATATCACTCAGCAATGAAATCTATGTCATCAGGCCCTTAGCAGCACAATGAGTGGATTCAGGTATGATGATTCTAACTGAAATAAGTCACACAGAAAAAGAAACATCATAAGATATCAGTAATACACGGAATGGAAACTTGGCTACACAGGAACTGAATTACAGAACAGAACAGGGTCTCAAATTTAGAAAACCAACTTATGCTTGCTTAAGGGTAAAGGTGAGTTGGGGTGCTGCATAAAACCAGAGATTGAAATGAGCACAGATAAAGTTCCTTAAGCCAAATATGGAATAGACAAGAGCTACTCCTTGCTCAACGAAATGGACTCAACACCCCATATTAAACGCCTAAGAATGTACCTGACTAGTAAGTATCTTAAAACCTATGGATATCTATGTCTCCGAAAGAGAATCAAGCATGTGTACAGGGGCATAAACGCAGCAGTGATAGGATTGGAGAGGTTCGGTGAGCAAATGAAGACCCTTTGAAGTCATATTGCATGGTACCCATTCCACGGGTTTCAAATACCCACGTTTAAGGTATTCTTCCTTCAGCTAAAACATGCATGTGGAACCTAGAGTATGATCAACCATGTGATCGGGAGACGTGTTCAAATATGTCTCAGTTTTCGTACCCTGGTACTCGGGTGCAACATTCCAGACGCTTTACTAACACTCTCCCGACTTGGAGAGTCAGTCCCTTTAACCTCCTGTTTGGCCCAGTTTGCAATTTCTGCGGAAGATGAACAGGAATAGCGAGAACCAATGAGAGGCTAGCTGGAGGTGTCTGGACGGGCAAATTTAACTCTCATTTCCCACCAGGAAGAGGAAATAACCAAAGGCTCAGCGTGCCGTACCGGAACCAGATTAGGGCCTGAAGCCATCCTGCGGTGTTGCGGCCAGCTCAAAAGAAAGCGAGTTGAAGAAAGGAGCTCAGGGGCACTGTAATTCACAAACCTGCAGAGTTATAAATGACAGCTATCGTCCAAAAATATACTGAAGTAAGGCTGCCAAGAGGACTTGAAAGCGGGGCAGAATTGCAGGAAACCGATTTCAGGAGGTAGACTGGAATTGCATTGAAAGCATAGGAAAAGAGGCAGAACGTCCACAATGATGCACTTGGCCAAAAAGGGCGTATGCGTTTTTTCCTGAATATATTCAGGAAAAAACGCATACGCCCTTTTTGGCCAACCAAGCAAGCTTGCAAAGGAAATCTGCACTACAATGAAGTCTCACTTCCCCCCGGTCAAAAGGGCCATCTGAAAAAAGTGTAAAATCCAGAAAGGCAATAGGCCATTGAGAACTGGGAGCCGTGTTATGCTGATGGGCGGGATGTAAATTGCCAACAGACACTTGGGAGAAGTGTATGGTGTTTCCTGAAACATCTAAAAAACAAAGCAACAGAGCCTAGGGCACTTCCACTTATGGTCCTATAGCTTAGGGAAATTAAAATCAAAAAGACACAGCCACCCCAAAGTTTGGAACGGCTCTGTTTACAAGAACCTCGTTTACAGTACAAGTTCAACATCGCAGAAAGTGAAAAATGGATAAAGAAGTTGTGGTATTCACTTACAAAGCAATATCACTCAGCAATGAAATCTATGTCATCAGGCCCTTAGCAGCACAATGAGTGGATTCAGGTATGATGATTCTAACTGAAATAAGTCACACAGAAAAAGAAACATCATAAGATATCAGTAATACACGGAATGGAAACTTGGCTACACAGGAACTGAATTACAGAACAGAACAGGGTCTCAAATTTAGAAAACCAACTTATGCTTGCTTAAGGGTAAAGGTGAGTTGGGGTGCTGCATAAAACCAGAGATTGAAATGAGCACAGATAAAGTTCCTTAAGCCAAATATGGAATAGACAAGAGCTACTCCTTGCTCAACGAAATGGACTCAACACCGCATATTAAACGCCTAAGAATGTACCTGACTAGTAAGTATCTTAAAACCTATGGATTGCTATGTCTCCGAAAGAGAATCAAGCATGTGTACAGGGGCATAAACGCAGCAGTGATAGGATTGGAGCGGTTCGGTGAGCAAATGAAGACCCTTTGAAGTCATATTGCATGGTACCCATTCCAAGGGTTTCAACTACCCAGGTTTAAGGTATTCTTCCTTCAGCTAAAACATGCATGTGGAACCTAGAGTATGATCAACCATGTGATCGGGAGACGTGTTCAAATATGTCTCAGTTTTTGTACCCTGGTACTCGGGTGCAACATTCCAGACGCTTTACTAACACTCTCCCGACTTGGAGAGTCAGTCCCTTTAACCTCCTGTTTGGCCCAGTTTACAATTTCTGCGGAAGATGAACAGGAATAGCGAGAATCAATGAGAGGCTAGCTGGAGGTGTCTGGACGGGCAAATTTAACTCTCATTTCCCACCAGGAAGAGGAATTAACCAAAGGCTCAGCGTGCCGGGCCGGAACCAGATTAGGGCCTGAAGCCATCCTGCGGTGTTGCGGCCAGCTCAAAAGAAAGCGAGTTGAAGAAAGGAGCTCAGGGGCACTGTAATTCACAAACCTGCAGAGTAATAAATGACAGCTATCGTCCAAAAATAGACTGAAGTAAGTCTGCCACGAGGACTTGAAAGCGGGGCAGAATTGCAGGAAACCGATTTCAGGAGGTAGACTGGAATTGCATTGAAAGCATAGGAAAAGAGGCAGAACGTCCACAATGATGCACTTGGCCAAAAAGTGCGTATGCGTTTTTTCCTGAATATATTCAGGAAAAAACGCATACGCCCTTTTTGGCCAACCAAGCAAGCTTGCAAAGGAAATCTGCACTACAATGAAGTCTCACTTCCCCCCGGTCAAAAGGGCCATCTGAAAAAAGTGTAAAATCCAGAAAGGCAATAGGCCATTGAGAACTGGGAGCCGTGTTATGCTGATGGGCGGGATGTAAATTGCCAACAGACACTTGGGAGAAGTGTATGGTGTTTCCTGAAACATCTAAAAAACAAAGCAACAGAGCCTAGGGCACTTCCACTTATGGTCCTATAGCTTAGGGAAATTAAAATCAAAAAGACACAGCCACCCCAAAGTTTGGAACGGCTCTGTTTACAAGAACCTCGTTTACAGTACAAGTTCAACATCGCAGAAAGTGAAAAATGGATAAAGAAGTTGTGGTATTCACTTACAAAGCAATATCACTCAGCAATGAAATCTATGTCATCAGGCCCTTAGCAGCACAATGAGTGGATTCAGGTATGATGATTCTAACTGAAATAAGTCACACAGAAAAAGAAACATCATAAGATATCAGTAATACACGGAATGTAAACTTGGCTACACAGGAACTGAATTACAGAACAGAACAGGGTCTCAAATTTAGAAAACCAACTTATGCTTGCTTAAGGGGAAAGGTGAGTTGGGGTGCTGCATAAAACCAGAGATTGAAATGAGCACAGATAAAGTTCCTTAAGCCAAATATGGAATAGACAAGAGCTACTCCTTGCTCAACGAAATGGACTCAACACCGCATATTAAACGCCTAAGAATGTACCTGACTAGTAAGTATCTTAAAACCTATGGATTGCTATGTCTCCGAAAGAGAATCAAGCATGTGTACAGGGGCATAAACGCAGCAGTGATAGGATTGGAGCGGTTCGGTGAGCAAATGAAGACCCTTTGAAGTCATATTGCATGGTACCCATTCCACGGGTTTCAACTACCCAGGTTTAAGGTATTCTTCCTTCAGCTAAAACATGCATGTGGAACCTAGAGTATGATCAACCATGTGATCGGGAGACGTGTTCAAATATGTCTCAGTTTTTGTACCCTGGTACTCGGGTGCAACATTCCAGACGCTTTACTAACACTCTCCCGACTTGGAGAGTCAGTCCCTTTAACCTCCTGTTTGGCCCAGTTTACAATTTCTGCGGAAGATGAACAGGAATAGCGAGAATCAATGAGAGGCTAGCTGGAGGTGTCTGGACGGGCAAATTTAACTCTCATTTCCCACCAGGAAGAGGAATTAACCAAAGGCTCAGCGTGCCGGGCCGGAACCAGATTAGGGCCTGAAGCCATCCTGCGGTGTTGCGGCCAGCTTCAAAGAAAGCGAGTTGAAGAAAGGAGCTCAGGGGCACTGTAATTCACAAACCTGCAGAGTAATAAATGACAGCTATCGTCCAAAAATAGACTGAAGTAAGTCTGCCACGAGGACTTGAAAGCGGGGCAGAATTGCAGGAAACCGATTTCAGGAGGTAGACTGGAATTGCATTGAAAGCATAGGAAAAGAGGCAGAACGTCCACAATGATGCACTTGGCCAAAAAGTGCGTATGCGTTTTTTCCTGAATATATTCAGGAAAAAACGCATACGCACTTTTTGGCCAACCAAGCAAGCTTGCAAAGGAAATCTGCACTACAATGAAGTCTCACTTCCCACCGGTCAAAAGGGCCATCTGAAAAAAGTGTAAAATCCAGAAAGGCAGGACAGGCCATGGAGAACTGGGAGCCTTGTTATGCTGATGGGCGGGATGTAAATTGCCAACAGACACTCGGGAGAAGTGTATGGTGTTTCCTGAAACATCTAAAAAACAAAGCAACAGAGCCTAGGGCACTGCCACTTATGGTCCTATAGCTTAGGGAAATCAAAATCAAAAAGACACAGCCACCCCAAAGTTTGGGACGCCTCTGTTTACAAGAACCTCGTTTACAGTACAAGTTCAACATCGCAGAAAGTAAAAAATGGATAAAGAAGTTGTGGTATTTACTTACAAAGCAATATCACTCAGCAATGAAATCTATGTCATCAGGCCCTTAGCAGCACAATGAGTGGATTCAGGTATGATGATTCTAACTGAAATAAGTCACACAGAAAAAGAAACATCATAAGATATCAGTAATACACGGAATGTAAACTTGGCTACACAGGAACTGAATTACAGAACAGAACAGGGTCTCAAATTTAGAAAACAACTTATGCTTGCTTAAGGGTAAAGGTGAGTTGGGGTGCTGCATAAAACGAGAGATTGAAATGAGCACAGATAAAGTTCCTTAAGCCAAATATGGAATAGACAAGAGCTACTCCTTTCTCAACGAAATGGACTCAACACCGCATATTAAACGCCTAAGAATGTACCTGACTAGTAAGTATCTTAAAACCTATGGATTGCTATGTCTCCGAAAGAGAATCAAGCATGTGTACAGGGGCATAAACGCAGCAGTGATAGGATTGGAGAGGTTCGTGAGCAAATGAAGACCCTTTGAAGTCATATTGCATGGTACCCATTCCACGGGTTTCAACTACCCAGGTTTAAGGTATTCTTCCTTCAGCTAAAACATGCATGTGGAACCTAGAGTATGATCAACCATGTGATCGGGAGACGTGTTCAAATATGTCTCAGTTTTCGTACCCTGGTACTCGGGTGCAATATTCCAGATGCTTTACTAACACTCTCCTCACTTGGAGAGTCAGTCCCTTTAACCTCCTGTTTGGTCCAGTTTGCAATTTCTGTGGAAGATGAACAGGAATAGCGAGAACCAATGAGAGACTAGCTGGAGGTGTCTGGATGGGCAAATTTAACTCTCATTTCCCACCAGGAAGAGGAATTAACCAAAGGCTCAGCGTGCCGTGCCAGAACCAGATTAGGGCCTGAAGACATCCTGCGGTGTTGCGGCCAGCTCAAAAGAAAGCGAGTTGAAGAAAGGAGCTCAGGGGCACTGTAATTCACAAACCTGCAGAGTTATAAATGACAGCTATCGTCCAAAAATATACTGCAGTAATGCTGCCAAGAGGACTTGAATGCGGGGCAGAATTGCAGGAAACCGATTTCAAGAGGTAGACTGGAATTGCATTGAAAGCATAGGAAAAGAGGCAGAACGTCCACAATGATGCACTTGGCCAAAAAGGGCGTATGCGTTTTTTCCTGAATATATTCAGGAAAAAACGCATACGCCATTTTTGGCCAACCAAGCAAACTTGCAAAGGAAATCTGCTCTACAATGAAGTCTCACTTCTCCCTGGTCAAAAGGGCCATCTGAAATAAGTGTAAAATCCAGAAAGGCAGGACAGGCCATGGAGAACTGGCAGCCTTGTTATGCTGATGGGCGGGATGTAAATTGCCAACAGACACTTGGGAGAAGTGTATGGTGTTTCCTGAAACATCTAAAAAACAAAGCAACAGAGCCTAGGGCACTTCCACTTATGGTCCTATAGCTTAGGGAAATTAAAATCAAAATGACACAGCCACCCCAAAGTTTGGGACGCCTCCGTTTACAAGAACCTCGTTTACCGTACAAGTTCTATATCACAGAAAGTTAAAAATGGATAAAGAACTTGTGGTACTTACCTACAATGCAGTATCACTCAGCAATGAAATCTATGTCATCAGGCCTGTAGCAGCATAATGAGTGGATTCAGGTACGATGATTCTAACTGAAATAAGTCACACAGAAAAAGAAACATCATAAGATATCACTAATACACGGAATGTAAACTTGGCTACACAGGAACTGCATTCCAAAACAGAACAGGGTCTCAAATTTAGAAAACCAACTTATGCTTGCTTAAGGGGAAAGGTGAGTTGGGGTGCTGCATAAAACCAGAGATTGAAATGAGCACAGATAAAGTACCTTAAGCCAAATATGGAATAGACAAGAGCTACTCCTTGCTCAACGAAATGGACTCAAAACCCCATATTAAACGCCTAAGAATGTACCTGGCTAGTAAGTATCTTAAAACCTATGGATTGCTATGTCTCCAAAAGAGAATCAAGCGTGTGTACAGGGGCATAAACGCAGCAGTGATAGGATTGGAGAGGTTCGGTGAGCAAATGAAGACCCTTTGAAGTCATATTGCATGGTACCCATTACACGGGTCTCAACTCTCCAGGTTTAAGGTATTCTTCCTTCAGCTAAAACATGCATGTGGAACCCACAGTATGATCAACCATGTGAAAGGGAGACGTGTTCAAATATGTCTCAGTATTCCTCCCCTGGTACTCGGGTGCAACATTCCAGACGCTTTACTAACACTCTCCCGACTTGGAGAGTCAGTCCCTTTAACCTCCTGTTTGGCCCAGTTTGCAATTTCTGCGGAAGATGAACAGGAATAGCGAGAACCAATGAGAGGCTAGCTGGAGGTGTCTGGATGGGCAAATTTAACTCTCATTTCCCACCAGGAAGAGGAAATAACCAAAGGCTCAGCATGCCGGGCCGGAAACAGATTACGGCCTGAAGCCATCCTGCGGTGTTGCGGCCAGGTCACAAGAAAGCGAGTTGAAGAAAGGAGCTCAGGGGCACTGTAATTCACAAACCTGCAGAGTTATAAATGACAGCTATCGTCCAAAAATAGACTGAAGTAAGGCTGCCAAGAGGACTTGAAAGCGGGGCAGAATTGCAGGAAACCGATTTCAGGAGGTAGACTGGAATTGCATTGAAAGCATAGGAAAAGAGGCAGAACGTCCACAATGATGCACTTGGCCAAAAAGTGCGTATGCGTTTTTTCCTGAATATATTCAGGAAAAAACGCATACGCCCTTTTTGGCCAACCAAGCAAGCTTGCAAAGGAAATCTGCACTACAATGAAGTCTCACTTCCCCCCGGTCAAAAGGGCCATTTGAAAAAAGTGTAAAATCCAGAAAGGCAACAGGCCATTGAGAACTGGGAGCCTTGTTATGCTGATGGGTGGGATGTAAATTGCCAACAGACACTCGGGAGAAGTGTATGGTGTTTCCTGAAACATCTAAAAAACAAAGCAACAGAGCCTAGGGCACTGCCACTTACGGTCCTATAGCTTAGGGAAATTAAAATCAAAAAGACACAGCCACCCCAAAGTTTGGAACGGCTCTGTTTACAAGAACCTCCTTTACAGTACAAGTTCAACATCGCAGAAAGTGAAAAATGGATAAAGAAGTTGTGGTATTCACTTACAAAGCAATATCACTCAACAATGAAATCTATGTCATCAGGCCCTTAGCAGCACAATGAGTGGATTCAGGTATGATGATTCTAACTGAAATAAGTCACACAGAAAAAGAAACATCATAAGATATCAGTAATACACGGAATGGAAACTTGGCTACACAGGAACTGAATTACAGAACAGAACAGGGTCTCAAATTTAGAAAACCAACTTATGCTTGCTTAAGGGTAAAGGTGAGTTGGGGTGCTGCATAAAACCAAAGATTGAAATGAGCACAGATAAAGTTCCTTAAGCCAAATATGGAATAGACAAGAGCTACTCCTTGCTCAACGAAATGGACTCAACACCCCATATTAAACGCCTAAGAATGTACCTGACTAGTAAGTATCTTAAAACCTATGGATTGCTATGTCTCCGAAAGAGAATCAAGCATGTGTACAGGGGCATAAACGCAGCAGTGATAGGATTGGAGAGGTTCGTGAGCAAATGAAGACCCTTTGAAGTCATATTGCATGGTACCCATTCCACGGGTTTCAACTATCTAGGTTTAACGTATTCTTCCTTCAGCTAAAACATGCATGTGGAACCTAGAGTATGATCAACCATGTGATCGGGAGACGTGTTCAAATATGTCTCAGTTTTCGTACCCTGGTACTCGGGTGCAACATTCCAGACGCTTTACTAACACTCTCCCGACCTGGAGAGTCAGTCCCTTTAACCTCCTGTTTGGCCAGTGTGCAATTTCTGCGGAAGATGAACAGGAATAGCGAGAACCAATGAGAGGCTAGCTGGAGGTGTCTGAACGGGCAAATTTAACTCTCATTTCCCACCAGGAAGAGGAATTAACCAAAGGCTCAGCGTGCCGTGCAGGAACCAGATTAGGGCCTGAAGCCATCCTGCGGTGTTGCGGCCAGGTCACAAGAAAGCGAGTTGAAGAAAGGAGCTCAGGGGCACTGTAATTCACAAACCTGCAGAGTTATAAATGACAGCTATCGTCCAAAAATAGACTGAAGTAAGGCTGCCAAGAGGACTTGAAAGCGGGGCAGAATTGCAGGAAACCGATTTCAGGAGGTAGACAGGAATTGCATTTCAAGCATAGGAAAAGAGGCAGAACGTCCACAGTGATGCACTTGGCCAAAAAGGGCGTATGCGTTTTTTCCTGAATATATTCAGGAAAAAACGCATACGCCCTTTTTGGCCAACAAAGCAAGCTTGCAAAGGAAATCTGCACTACAATGAAGTCTCACTTACCCCCGGTCAAAAGGGCCATCTGAAAAAAGTGTAAAATCCAGAAAGGCAGGACAGGCCATGGAGAACTGGGAGCCTTGTTATGCTGATGGGCGGGATGTAAATTGCCAACAACCACTCGGGAGAAGTGTATGGTGTTTCCTGAAACATCTAAAAAACAAAGCAACAGAACCTAGGGCACTTCCACTTATGGTCCTATAGCTTAGGGAAATTAAAATCAAAAAGACACAGCCACCCCAAAGTTTGGAAAGGCTCTGTTTACAAGAACCTCGTTTACAGTACAAGTTCAACATCGCAGAAAGTGAAAAATGGATAAAGAAGTTGTGGTATTTACTTACAAAGCAATATCACTCAGCAATGAAACCTGTGTCATCAGGCCCTTAGCAGCACAATGAGTGGATTCAGGTATGATGATTCTAACTGAAATAAGTCACACAGAAAAAGAAACATCATAAGATATCAGTAATACACGGAATGTAAACTTGGCTACACAGGAACTGAATTACAGAACAGAACAGGGTCTCAAATTTAGAAAACCAACATATTCTTGCTTAAGGGTAAAGGTGAGTTGGGGTGCTGCATAAAACCAGAGATTGAAATGAGCACAGATAAAGTTCCTTAAGCCAAATATGGAATAGACAAGAGCTACTCCTTGCTCAACGAAATGGACTCAACACCGCATATTAAACGCCTAAGAATGTACCTGACTAGTAAGTATCTTAAAACCTATGGATTGCTATGTCTCCGAAAGAGAATCAAGCATGTGTACAGGGGCATAAACGCAGCAGTGATAGGATTGGAGAGGTTCGGTGAGCAAATGAAGACCCTTTGAAGTCATATTGCATGGTACCCATTCCACGGGTTTCAACTACCCAGGTTTAAGGTATTCTTCCTTCAGCTAAAACATGCATGTGGAACCTAGAGTATGATCAACCATGTGATCGGGAGACGTGTTCAAATATGTCTCAGTTTTCGTACCCTGGTACTCGGGTGCAACACTCCACACGCTTTACTCACACTCTCCCGACTTGGAGAGTTAGTCCCTTTAACCTCCTGTTTGGCCCAGTTTGCAATTTCTGCGCAAGATGAACAAGAATAGCGAGAACCAATGAGAGGCTAGCTGGAGGTGTCTGGATGGGCAAATTTAACTCTCATTTCCCACCAGGAAGAGGAATTAACCAAAGGCTCAGCGTGCCGTGCCGGAACCAGATTAGGGCCTGAAGCCATCCTGTGGTGTTGCGGCCAGGTCACAAGAAAGCAAGTTGAAGAAAGGAGCTCAGGGGCACTGTAATTCACAAACCTGCAGAGTTATAAATGACAGCTATCGTCCAAAAATAGACTGAAGTAAGGCTGCCAAGAGGACTTGAAAGCGGGGCAGAATTGCAGGAAGCCGATTTCAGGAGGTAGACTGGAATTGCATTGAAAGCATAGGAAAAGAGGCAGAACGTCCACAATGATGCACTTGGCCAAAAAGGGCGTATGCGTTTTTTCCTGAATATATTCAGGAAAAAACGCATACGCCCTTTTTGGCCAACCAAGCAAGCTTGCAAAGGAAATCTGCACTACAATGAAGTCTCACTTCCCCCCGGTCAAAAGGGCCATCTGAAAATAGTGTAAAATCCAGAAAGGCAGGACAGGCCATGGAGAACTGGGAGCCTTGTTATGCTGATGGGTGGGATGTAAATTGCCAACAACCACTCGGGAGAAGTGTATGGTGTTTCCTGAAACATCTAAAAAACAAAGCAACAGAACATAGGGCACTTCCACTTATGGTCCTATAGCTTAGGGAAATTAAAATCAAAAAGACACAGCCACCCCAAAGTTTGGAATGGCTCTGTTTACAAGAACCTCGTTTACAGTACAAGTTCAACATCGCAGAAAGTGAAAAGTGGATAAAGAACTTGTGGTATTTACTTACAAAGCAATATCACTCAGCAATGAAATCTGTGTCATCAGGCCCTTAGCAGCACAATGAGTGGATTCAGGTATGATGATTCGAACTGAAATAAGTCACACAGAAAAAGAAACATCATAAGATATCAGTAATACACGGAATGTAAACTTGGCTACACAGGAACTGAATTACAGAACAGAACAGGGTCTCAAATTTAGAAAACCAACTTATGCTTGCTTAAGGGGAAAGGTGAGTTGGGGAGCTGCATAAAACCAGAGATTGAAATGAGCACAGATAAACTTCCTTAAGTCAAATATGGAATAGATAAGAGCTACTCCTTGCTCAACGAAATGGACTCAACACCCCATATTAAACGCCTAAGAATGTACCTGACTAGTAAGTATCTTAAAACCTATGGATTGCTATGTCTCTGAAAGAGAATCAAGCATGTGTACAGGGGCATAAACGCAGCAGTGATAGGATTGGAGAGGTTCGGTGAGCAAATAGAGACCCTTTGAAGTCATATTGCATGGTACCCATTACACGGGTCTTAACTCTCCAGGTTTAAGGTATTCTTCCTTCAGCTAAAACATGCATGTGGAACCTAGAGTATGATCAACCATGTGATCGGGAGACGTGTTCAAATATGTCTCAGTTTTCGTACCCTGGTACTCGGGTGCAACATTCCAGACGCTTTACTAACACTCTCCCGACTTGGAGAGTCAGCGCCTTTAACCTCCTGTTTGGCCCAGTTTGCAATTTCTGCGGAAGATGAACAGGAATAGCGAGAACCAATGAGAGACTAGCTGGAGGTGTCTGGACGGGCAAATTTAACTCTCATTTCCCACCAGGAAGAAGAAATAACCAAAGGCTCAGCGTGCCGTGCCGGAACCAGATTAGGGCCTGAAGCCATCCTGCGGTGTTGCGGCCAGCTCACAAGAAAGCGAGTTGAATAAAGGAGGTCAGGGGCACTGTAATTCACAAACCTGCAGAGTTATAAATGACAGCTATCGTCCAAAAATAGACTGAAGTAAGGCTGCCAAGAGGACTTGAAAGCGGGGCAGAATTGCAGGAAACCGATTTCAGGAGGTAGACTGGAATTGCATTGAAAGCATAGGAAAAGAGGCAGAACGTCCACAATGATGCACTTGGCCAAAAAGGGCGTATGCGTTTTTTCCTGAATATATTCAGGAAAAAACGCATACGCCCTTTTTGGCCAACCAAGCAAGGTTGCAAAGGAAATCTGCACTACAATGAAGTCTCACTTCCCCCGGGTCAAAAGGGCCATCTGAAAAAAGTGTAAAATCCAGAAAGGCAGGACAGGCCATGGAGAACTGGGAGCCTTGTTATGCTGATGGGCGGGATGTAAATTGCCAACAACCACTCGGGAGAAGTGTATGGTGTTTCCTGAAACATCTAAAAAACAAAGCAACAGAACCTAGGGCACTTCCACTTATGGTCCTATAGCTTAGGGAAATTAAAATCAAAAAGACACAGCCACCCCAAAGTTTGGAACGGCTCTGTTTACAAGAACCTCGTTTACAGTACAAGTTCAACATCGCAGAAAGTGAAAAATGGATAAAGAACTTGTGGTACTTACGTACAATGCAGTATCTCTCAGCAATGAAATCTATGTCATCAGGCCCGTAGCAGCATAATGAGTGGATTCAGGTACGATGATTCTAACTGAAATAAGTCACACAGAAAAAGAAACATCATAAGATATCACTAATACACGGAATGTAAACTTGGCTACACAGGAACTGCATTCCAAAACAGAACAGGGTCTCAAATTTAGAAAACCAACCTATGCTTGCTTAAGGGGAAAGGTGAGTTGGGGTGCTGCATAAAACCAGAGATTGAAATGAGCACAGATAAAGTTCCTTAAGCCAAATATGGAATAGACAAGAGCTACTCCTTGCTCAACGAAATGGACTCAAAACCCCATATTAAACCCCTAAGAATGTACCTGACTAGTAAGTATCTTAAAACCTATGGATTGCTATGTCTCCAAAAGAGAATCAAGCGTGTGTACAGGGGAATAAACGCAGCAGTGATAGGATTGGAGAGGTTCGGTGAGCAAATGAAGACCGTTTGAAGTCATATTGCATGGTACCCATTCCACGGGTCTCAACTCTCCAGGTTTAAGGTATTCTTCCTTCAGCTAAAACATACATGTGGAACCCAGAGTATGATCAACCATGGGAATGGGAGACGTGTTCAAATATGTCTCAGTTTTCCTCCCCTGGTACTCGGGTGCAACATTCCAGACGCTTTACTAACACTCTCCCCACTTGGAGAGTCAGCGCCTTTAACCTCCTTTTTGGCACAGTTTGCAATTTCTGCGGAAGATGAACAGGAATAGCGAGAACCAATGAGAGACTAGCTGGAGGTGTCTGGACGGGCAAATTTAACTCTCATTTCCCACCAGGAAGAGGAATTAACCAAAGGCTCAGCGTGCCGTGCCGGAACCAGATTAGGGCCTGAAGCCATCCTGCGGTGTTGCGGCCAGGTCACAAGAAAGCGAGTTGAAGAAAGGAGCTCAGGGGCACTGTAATTCACAAACCTGCAGAGTTATAAATGACAGCTATCGTCCAAAAATATACTGAAGTAAGGCTGCCAAGAGGACTTGAAAGCGGGGCAGAATTGCAGGAAACCGATTTCAGGAGGTAGACTGGAATTGCATTGAAAGCATAGGAAAAGAGGCAGAACGTCCACAATGATGCACTTGGCCAAAAAGTGCGTATGCGTTTTTTCCTGAATATATTCAGGAAAAAACGCATACGCCCTTTTTGGCCAACCAAGCAAGCTTGCAAAGGAAATCTGCACTACAATGAAGTCTCACTTCCCCCCGGTCAAAAGGGCCATCTGAAAAAAGTGTAAAATCCAGAAAGGCAGGACAGGCCATGGAAAACTGGGAGCCTTGTTATGCTGATGGGCGGGATGTAAATTGCCAACAACCACTCGGGAGAAGTGTATGGTGTTTCCTGAAACATCTAAAAAACAAAGCAACAGAACCTAGGGCACTTCCACTTATGGTCCTATAGCTTAGGGAAATTAAAATCAAAAAGACACAGCCACCCCAAAGTTTGGAACGGCTCTGTTTACAAGAACCTCATTTACAGTACAAGTTCAACATCGCAGAAAGTGAAAAATGGATAAAGAAGTTGTGGTATTCACTTACAAAGCAATATCACTCAGCAATGAAATCTATGTCATCAGGCCCTTAGCAGCACAATGAGTGGATTCAGGTATGATGATTCTAACTGAAATAAGTCACACAGAAAAAGAAACATCATAAGATATCAGTAATACACGGAATGTAAACTTGGCTACACAGGAACTGAATTACAGAACAGAACAAGGTCTCAAATTTAGAAAACCAACTTATGCTTGCTTAAGGGTAAAGGTGAGTTGGGGTGCTGCATAAAACCAGAGATTGAAATGAGCACAGATAAAGTTTCTTAAGCCAAATATGGAATAGACAAGAGCTACTCCTTGCTCAATGAAATGGACTCAACACCGCATATTAAACGCCTAAGAATGTACCTGACTAGTAAGTATCTTAAAACCTATGGATTGCTATGTCTCCAAAAGAGAATCAAGCATGTGTACAGGGGCATAAACGCAGCAGTGATAGGATTGGAGAGGTTCGGTGAGCAAATGAAGACCCTTTGAAGTCATATTGCATGGTACCCATTCCACGGGTTTCAACTACCCAGGTTTAAGGTATTCTTCCTTCAGCTAAAACATGCATGTGGAACCCAGAGTATGATCAACCATGTGAACGGGAGACGTGTTCAAATATATCTCAGTTTTCCTCCCCTGGTACTCGGGTGCAACATTCCAGACACTTTACTAACACTCTCCCGACTTGGAGAGTCAGTCCCTTTAACCTCCTGTTTGGCCCACTTTGCAATTTCTGCGGAGGATGAACAGGAATAGCGAGAACCAATGAGAGACTAGCTGGAGGTGTCTGGACGGGCAAATTTAACTCTCATTTCCCAACAGGAAGAGGAAATAACCAAAGGCTCAGCGTGCCGTACCGGAACCAGATTAGGGCCTGAAGCCATCCTGCGGTGTTGCGGCCAGCTCAAAAGCAAGCGAGTTGAAGAAAGGAGCTCAGGGGCACTGTAATTCACAAACCTGCAGAGTTATAAATGACAGCTATCGTCCAAAAATAGACTGAAGTAAGGCTGCCAAGAGGACTTGAAAGCGGGGCAGAATTGCAGGAAACCGATTTCAGGAGGTAGACTGGAATTGCATTGAAAGCATAGGAAAAGAGGCAGAACGTCCACAATGATGCACTTGGCCAAAAAGGGCGTATGCGTTTTTTCCTGAATATATTCAGGAAAAAACGCATACGCCCTTTTTGGCCAACCAAGCAAGCTTGCAAAGGAAATCTGCACTACAATGAAGTCTCACTTCCCCCCGGTCAAAAGGGCCATCTGAAAAAAGTGTAAAATCCAGAAAGGCAGGACAGGCCATGGAGAACTGGGAGCCTTGTTATGCTGATGGGCGGGATGTAAATTGCCAACAGACACTCGGGAGAAGTGTATGGTGTTTCCTGAAACATCTAAAAAACAAAGCAACAGAACCTAGGGCAGTTCCACTTATGGTCCTATAGCTTAGGGAAATTAAAATCAAAAAGACACAGCCACCCCAAAGTTTGGAACGGCTCTGTTTACAAGAACCTCGTTTACAGTACAAGTTCAACATCGCAGAAAGTGAAAAATGGATAAAGAAGTTGTGGCATTTACTTACAAAGCAATATCACTCAGCAATGAAATCTGTGTCATCAGGCCCTTAGCAGCACAATGAGTGGATTCAGGTATGATGATTCTAACTGAAATAAGTCACACAGAAAAAGAAACATCATAAGATATCAGTAATACACGGAATGTAAACTTGGCTACACAGGAACTGAATTACAGAACAGAACAGGGTCTCAAATTTAGAAAACCAACTTATGCTTGCTTAAGGGGAAAGGTGAGTTGGGGTGCTGCATAAAACCAGAGATTGAAATGAGCACAGATAAAGTTCCTTAAGCCAAATATGGAATAGACAGGAGCTACTCCTTGCTCAACGAAATGGACTCAACACCCCATATTAAACGCCTAAGAATGTACCTGACTAGTAAGTATCTTAAAACCTATGGATTGCTATGTCTCCGAAAGAGAATCAAGCATGTGTACAGGGGCATAAACGCAGCAGTGATAGGATTGGAGAGGTTCGGTGAGCAAATGAAGACCCTTTGAAGTCATATTGCATGGTACCCATTCCACGGGTTTCAACTACCCAGGTTTAAGGTATTCTTCCTTCAGCTAAAACATGCATTTGGAACCCAGAGTATGATCAACCATGTGAACGGGAGACGTGTTCAAATATGTCTCAGTTTTCCTCCCCTGGTACTCGGGTGCAACATTCCAGACACTTTACTAACACTCTCCCGACTTGGAGAGTCAGTCCTTTTAACCTCCGGTTTGGACCACTTTGCAATTTCTGCGGAGGATGAACAGGAATAGCGAGAACCAATGAGAGACTAGCTGGAGGTGTCTGGACGGGCAAATTTAACTCTCATTTCCCAACAGGAAGAGGAAATAACCAAAGGCTCAGCGTGCCGTTCCGGAACCAGATTAGGGCCTGAAGCCATCCTGCGGTGTTGCGGCCAGCTCAAAAGAAAGCGAGTTGAAGAAAGGAGCTCAGGGGCACTGTAAATCACAAACCTGCAGAGTTATAAATGACAGCTATCGTCCAAAAATAGACTGAAGTAAGGCTGCCAAGAGGACTTGAAAGCGGGGCAGAATTGCAGGAAACCGATTTCAGGAGCTAGACTGGAATTGCATTGCAAGCATAGGAAAAGAGGCAGAACGTCCACAATGATGCACTTGGCCAAAAAGGGCGTATGCGTTTTTTCCTGAATATATTCAGGAAAAAACGCATACGCCCTTTTTGGCCAACCAACCAAGCTTGCAAAGGAAATCTGCACTACAATGAAGTCTCACTTCCCCCCGGTCAAAAGGGCCATCTGAAAAAAGTGTAAAATCCAGAAAGGCAGGACAGGCCATGGAGAACTGGGAGCCTTGTTATGCTGATGGGCGGGATGTAAATTGCCAACAACCACTCGGGAGAAGTGTATGGTGTTTCCTGAAACATCTAAAAAACAAAGCAACAGAACCTAGGGCACTTCCACTTATGGTCCTATAGCTTAGGGAAATTAAAATCAAAAAGACACAGCCACCCCAAAGTTTGGAACAGCTCTGTTTACAAGAACCTCGTTTACAGTACAAGTTCAACATCGCAGAAAGTGAAAAATGGATAAAGAAGTTGTGGTATTCACTTACAAAGCAATATCACTCAGCAATGAAATCTATGTCATCAGGCCCTTAGCAGCACAATGAGTGGATTCAGGTATGATGATTCTAACTGAAATAAGTCACACAGAAAAAGAAACATCATAAGATATCAGTAATACACGGAATGGAAATTGGCTACACAGGAACTGAATTACAGAACAGAACAGGGTCTCAAATTTAGAAAACCAACTTATGCTTGCTTAAGGGTAAAGGTGAGTTGGGGTGCTGCATAAAACCAGAGATTGAAATGAGCACAGATAAAGTTCCTTAAGCCAAATATGGAATAGACAAGAGCTACTCCTTGCTCAACGAAATAGACTCAACACCGCATATTAAACGCCTAAGAATGTACCTGACTAGTAAGTATCTTAAAACCTATGGATTGCTATGTCTCCGAAAGAGAATCAAGCATGTGTACAGGGGCATAAACGCAGCAGTGATAGGATTGGAGAGGTTCGGTGAGCAAATGAAGACCCTTTGAAGTCATATTGCATGGTACCCATTCCACGGGTTTCAACTACCCAGGTTTTAGGTATTCTTCCTTCAGCTAAAACGTGCATGTGGAACCCAGAGTATGATCAACCATGTGATCGGGAGACGTGTTCCAATATGTCTCAGTTTTCCTCCCCTGGTACTCGGGTGCAACATTCCAGACGCTTTACTAACACTCTCCCCACTTGGAGAGTCAGCGCCTTTAACCTCCTGTTTGGCCCAGTTTGCAATTTCTGCGGAAGATGAACAGGAATAGTGAGAACCAATGAGAGGCTAGCTGGAGGTGTCTGGACGGGCAAATTTAACTCTCATTTCCCACCAGGAAGAGGAAATAACCAAAGGCTCAGCGTGCGGTACCGGAACTAGATTAGGGCCTGAAGCCATCCTGCGGTGTTGCGGCCAGCTCAAAAGAAAGCGAGTTGAAGAAAGGAGCTCAGGGGCACTGTAATTCACAAACCTGCAGAGTTATAAATGACAGCTATCGTCCAAAAATAGACTGAAGTAAGGCTGCCAAGAGGACTTGAAAGCGGGGCAGAATTGCAGGAAACCGATTTCAGGAGGTAGACTGGAATTGCATTGAAAGCATAGGAAAAGAGGCAGAACGTCCACAATGATGCACTTGGCCAAAAAGGGCGTATGCGTTTTTTCCTGAATATATTCAGGAAAAAACGCATACGCCCTTTTTGGCCAACCAAGCAAGCTTGCAAAGGAAATCTGCACTACAATGAAGTCTCACTTACCCCCGGTCAAAAGGGCCATCTGAAATAAGTGTAAAATCCAGAAAGGCAGGACAGGCCATGGAGAACTGGGAGCCTTGTTATGCTGATGGGCGGGATGTAAATTGCAAACAGACACTCGGGAGAAGTGTATGGTGTTTCCTGAAACATCGAAAAAACAAAGCAACAGAGCCTAGGGCACTTCCACTTATGGTCCTATAGCTTAGGGAAATTAAAATCAAAAAGACACAGCCACCCCAAAGTTTGGAACGGCTCTGTTTACAAGAACCTCGTTTACAGTACAAGTTCAACATCGCAGAAAGTGAAAAATGGATAAAGAAGTTGTGGTATTTACTTACAAAGCAATATCACTCAGCAATGAAATCTGTGTCATCAGGCCCTTAGCAGCACAATGAGTGGATTCAGGTATGATGATTCTAACTGGAATAAGTCACACAGAAAAAGAAACATCATAAGATATCAGTAATACACGGAATGTAAACTTGGCTACACAGGAACTGAATTACAGAACAGAACAGGGTCTCAAATTTAGAAAACCAACGTATTCTTGCTTAAGGGTAAAGGTGAGTTGGGGTGCTGCATAAAACCAGAGATTGAAATGAGCACAGATAAAGTTCCTTAAGCCAAATATGGAATAGACAAGAGCTACTCCTTGCTCAACGAAATGGACTCAACACCGCATATTAAACGCCTAAGAATGTACCTGACTAGTAAGTATCTTAAAACCTATGGATTGCTATGTCTCCGAAAGAGAATCAAGCATGTGTACAGGGGCATAAACGCAGCAGTGATAGGATTGGAGAGGTTCGGTGAGCAGATGAAGACCCTTTGAAGTCATATTGCATGGTACCCATTCCACGGGTTTCAACTACCCAGGTTTAAGGTATTCTTCCTTCAGCTAGAACATGCATGTGGAACCTAGAGTATGATCAACCATGTGATCGGGAGACGTGTTCAAATATGTCTCAGTTTTCCTCCCCTGGTACTCGGGTGCAACATTCCAGACGCTTTACTAACACTCTCCCCACTTGGAGAGTCAGTCCCTTTAACCTCCTGTTTGGCCCAGTTTGCAATTTCTGCGGAAGATGAACAGGAATA
Organism: Stenella coeruleoalba; assembly: GCF_951394435.1. NCBI lineage: Eukaryota > Metazoa > Chordata > Mammalia > Artiodactyla > Delphinidae > Stenella > Stenella coeruleoalba. The sequence goes on along the minus strand of NW_027646161.1, from coordinate 140,859 downwards.
GCGAGAACCAATGAGAGGCTAGCTGGAGGTGTCTGGACGGGCAAATTTAACTTTCATTTCCCACCAGGAAGAGGAATTAACCAAAGGCTCCGCATGCCGGCCCGGAACCAGATTAGGGCCTGAAACCATCCTGCGGTGTTGCGGCCAGGTCACAAGAAAGCGAGTTGAAGAAAGGAGCTCAGGGGCACTGTAATTCACAAACCTGCAGAGTTATAAATGACAGCTATCGTCCAAAAACAGACTGAAGTAAGGCTGCCAAGAGGACTTGAAAGCGGGGCAGAATTGCAGGAAACCGATTTCAGGAGGTAGACTGGAATTGCATTGAAAGCATAGGAAAAGAGGCAGAACGTCCACAATGATGCACTTGGCCAAAAAGGGCGTATGCGTTTTTTCCTGAATATATTCAGGAAAAAACGCATACGCCCTTTTTGGCCAACCAAGCAAGCTTGCAAAGGAAATCTGCACTACAATGAAGTCTCACTTCCCCCCGGTCAAAAGGGCCATCTGAAAAAAGTGTAAAATCCAGAAAGGCAGGACAGGCCATGGAGAACTGGGAGCCTTGTTATGCTGATGGGCGGGATGTAAATTGCCAACAACCACTCGGGAGAAGTGTATGGTGTTTCCTGAAACATCTAAAAAACAAAGCAACAGAGCCTAGGGCACTGCCACTTATGGTCCTATAGCTTAGGGAAATTAAAATCAAAAAGACACAGCCACCCCAAAGTTTGGGGCGCCTCTGTTTACAAGAACCTCGTTTACAGTAGAAGTTCAACATCGCAGAAAGTGAAAAATGGATAAAGAAGTTGTGGTATTTACTTACAAAGCAATATCACTCAGCAATGAAATCTGTGTCATCAGGCCCTTAGCAGCACAATGAGTGGATTCAGGTATGATGATTCTAACTGAAGTAAGTCACACAGAAAAAGAAACATCATAAGATATCAGTAATACACGGAATGTAAACTTGGCTACACAGGAACTGAATTACAGAACAGAACAGGGTCTCAAATTTAGAAAACCAACTTATGCTTGCTTAAGGGTAAAGGTGAGTTGGGGTGCTGCATAAAACCAGAGATTGAAATGAGCACAGATAAAGTTCCTTAAGTCAAATATGGAATAGACAAGAGCTACTCCTTGCTCAACGAAATGGACTCAACACCGCATATTAAACGCCTAAGAATGTACCTGACTAGTAAGTATCTTAAAACCTATGGATTGCTATGTCTCCGAAAGAGAATCAAGCATGTGTACAGGGGCATAAACGCAGCAGTGATAGGATTGGAGAGGTTCGGTGAGCAAATGAAGACCCTTTGAAGTCATATTGCATGGTACCCATTACACGGGTCTTAACTCTCCAGGTTTAAGGTATTCTTCCTTCAGCTAAAACATGCATGTGGAACCCAAGTATGATCAACCATGTGAATGGGAGACGTGTTCAAATATGTCTCAGTTTTCCTCCCCTGGTACTCGGGTGCAACATTCCAGACGCTTTACTAACACTCTCCCCACTTGGAGAGTCAGCGCCTTTAACCTCCTGTTTGGCCCAGTTTGCAATTTCTGCGGAAGATGAACAGGAATAGCGAGAACCAATGAGAGGCTAACTGGAGGTGTCTGGATGGGCAAATTTAACTCTCATTTCCCACCAGGAAGAGGAAATAACCAAAGGCTCAGCGTGCCGTGCCGAAACCAGATTAGGGCCTGAAGCCAGCCTGCGGTGTTGCGGCCAGGTCACAAGAAAGCAAGTTGAAGAAAGGAGCTCAGGGGCACTGTAATTCACAAACCTGCAGAGTTATAAATGACAGCTATCGTCCAAAAATAGACTGAAGTAAGGCTGCCAAGAGGACTTGAAAGCGGGGCAGAATTGCAGGAAACCGATTTCAGGAGGTAGACTGGAATTGCATTGAAAGCATAGGAAAAGAGGCAGAACGTCCACAATGATGCACTTGGCCAAAAAGGGCGTATGCGTTTTTTCCTGAATATATTCAGGAAAAAACGCATACGCCCTTTTTGGCCAACCAAGCAAGCTTGCAAAGGAAATCTGCACTACAATGAAGTCTCACTTCCCCCCGGTCAAAAGGGCCATCTGAAAAACGTGTAAAATCCAGAAAGGCAGGACAGGCCATGGAGAACTGGGAGCCTTGTTATGCTGATGGGCGGGATGTAAATTGCCAACAACCACTCGGGAGAAGTGTATGGTGTTTCCTGAAACATCTAAAAAACAAAGCAACAGAACCTAGGGCACTTCCACTTATGGTCCTATAGCTTAGGGAAATTAAAATCAAAAAGACACAGCCACCCCAAAGTTTGGAACGGCTCTGTTTACAAGAACCTCGTTTACAGTACAAGTTCAACATCGCAGAAAGTGAAAAATGGATAAAGAAGTTGTGGTATTTACTTACAAAGCAATATCACTCAGCAATGAAATCTGTGTCATCAGGCCCTTAGCAGCACAATGAGTGGATTCAGGTATGATGATTCTAACTGGAATAAGTCACACAGAAAAAGAAACATCATAAGATATCAGTAATACACGGAATGTAAACTTGGCTACACAGGAACTGAATTACAGAACAGAACAGGGTCTCAAATTTAGAAAACCAACGTATTCTTGCTTAAGGGTAAAGGTGAGTTGGGGTGCTGCATAAAACCAGAGATTGAAATGAGCACAGATAAAGTTCCTTAAGCCAAATATGGAATAGACAAGAGCTACTCCTTGCTCAACGAAATGGACTCAACACCGCATATTAAACGCCTAAGAATGTACCTGACTAGTAAGTATCTTAAAACCTATGGATTGCTATGTCTCCGAAAGAGAATCAAGCATGTGTACAGGGGCATAAACGCAGCAGTGATAGGATTGGAGAGGTTCGGTGAGCAGATGAAGACCCTTTGAAGTCATATTGCATGGTACCCATTCCACGGGTTTCAACTACCCAGGTTTAAGGTATTCTTCCTTCAGCTAGAACATGCATGTGGAACCTAGAGTATGATCAACCATGTGATCGGGAGACGTGTTCAAATATGTCTCAGTTTTCCTCCCCTGGTACTCGGGTGCAACATTCCAGACGCTTTACTAACACTCTCCCCACTTGGAGAGTCAGTCCCTTTAACCTCCTGTTTGGCCCAGTTTGCAATTTCTGCGGAAGATGAACAGGAATAGCGAGAACCAATGAGAGGCTAGCTGGAGGTGTCTGGACGGGCAAATTTAACTTTCATTTCCCACCAGGAAGAGGAATTAACCAAAGGCTCCGCATGCCGGCCCGGAACCAGATTAGGGCCTGAAGCCATCCTGCGGTGTTGCGGCCAGGTCACAAGAAAGCGAGTTGAAGAAAGGAGCTCAGGGGCACTGTAATTCACAAACCTGCAGAGTTATAAATGACAGCTATCGTCCAAAAACAGACTGAAGTAAGGCTGCCAAGAGGACTTGAAAGCGGGGCAGAATTGCAGGAAACCGATTTCAGGAGGTAGACTGGAATTGCATTGAAAGCATAGGAAAAGAGGCAGAACGTCCACAATGATGCACTTCGCCAAAAAGGGCGTATGCGTTTTTTCCTGAATATATTCAGGAAAAAACGCATACGCCCTTTTTGGCCAACCAAGCAAGCTTGCAAAGGAAATCTGCACTACAATGAAGTCTCACTTCCCCCCGGTCAAAAGGGCCATCTGAAAAAAGTGTAAAATCCAGAAAGGCAGGACAGGCCATGGAGAACTGGGAGCCTTGTTATGCTGATGGGCGGGATGTAAATTGCCAACAACCACTCGGGAGAAGTGTATGGTGTTTCCTGAAACATCTAAAAAACAAAGCAACAGAGCCTAGGGCACTGCCACTTATGGTCCTATAGCTTAGGGAAATTAAAATCAAAAAGACACAGCCACCCCAAAGTTTGGGGCGCCTCTGTTTACAAGAACCTCGTTTACAGTAGAAGTTCAACATCGCAGAAAGTGAAAAATGGATAAAGAAGTTGTGGTATTTACTTACAAAGCAATATCACTCAGCAATGAAATCTGTGTCATCAGGCCCTTAGCAGCACAATGAGTGGATTCAGGTATGATGATTCTAACTGAAGTAAGTCACACAGAAAAAGAAACATCATAAGATATCAGTAATACACGGAATGTAAACTTGGCTACACAGGAACTGAATTACAGAACAGAACAGGGTCTCAAATTTAGAAAACCAACTTATGCTTGCTTAAGGGTAAAGGTGAGTTGGGGTGCTGCATAAAACCAGAGATTGAAATGAGCACAGATAAAGTTCCTTAAGTCAAATATGGAATAGACAAGAGCTACTCCTTGCTCAACGAAATGGACTCAACACCGCATATTAAACGCCTAAGAATGTACCTGACTAGTAAGTATCTTAAAACCTATGGATTGCTATGTCTCCGAAAGAGAATCAAGCATGTGTACAGGGGCATAAACGCAGCAGTGATAGGATTGGAGAGGTTCGGTGAGCAAATGAAGACCCTTTGAAGTCATATTGCATGGTACCCATTCCACGGGTTTCAACTCTCCTGGTTTAAGGTATTCTTCCTTCAGCTAAAACATGCATGTGGAACCCAAGTATGATCAACCATGTGAACGGGAGACGTGTTCAAATATGTCTCAGTTTTCCTCCCCTGGTACTCGGGTGCAACATTCCAGACGCTTTACTAACACTCTCCCCACTTGGAGAGTCAGCGCCTTTAACCTCCTGTTTGGCCCAGTTTGCAATTTCTGCGGAAGATGAACAGGAATAGCGAGAACCAATGAGAGGCTAACTGGAGGTGTCTGGACGGGCAAATTTAACTCTCATTTCCCACCATGAAGAGGAAATAACCAAAGGCTCAGCGTGCCGTGCCGAAACCAGATTAGGGCGTGAAGCCAGCCTGCGGTGTTGCGGCCAGGTCACAAGAAAGCGAGTTGAAGAAAGGAGCTCAGGGGCACTGTAATTCACAAACCTGCAGAGTTATAAATGACAGCTATCGTCCAAAAATAGACTGAAGTAAGGCTGCCAAGAGGACTTGAAAGCGGGGCAGAATTGCAGGAAACCGATTTCAGGAGGTAGACTGGAATTGCATTGAAAGCATAGGAAAAGAGGCAGAACGTCCACAATGATGCACTTGGCCAAAAAGGGCGTATGCGTTTTTTCCTGAATATATTCAGGAAAAAACGCATACGCCCTTTTTGGCCAACCAAGCAAGCTTGCAAAGGAAATCTGCACTACAATGAAGTCTCACTTCCCCCCGGTCAAAAGGGCCATCTGAAAAAAGTGTAAAATCCAGAAAGGCAGGACAGGCCATGGAGAACTGGGAGCCTTGTTATGCTGAAGGGCGGGATGTAAATTGCCAACAGACACTTGGGAGAAGTGTATGGTGTTTCCTGAAACATCTAAAAAACAAAGCAACAGAGCCTAGGGCACTTCCACTTATGGTCCTATAGCTTAGGGAAATTAAAATCAAAAAGACACAGCTCCCCAAAGTTTGGAACGGCTCTGTTTACAAGAACCTCGTTTACAGTACAAGTTCAACATCGCAGAAAGTGAAAAATGGATAAAGAAGTTGTGGTATTCACTTACAAAGCAATATCACTCAGCAATGAAATCTATGTCATCAGGCCTTTGGCAGCACAATGAGTGGATTCAGGTATGATGATTCTAACTGAAATAAGTCACACAGAAAAAGAAACATCATCAGATATCAGTAATACACGGAATGGAAACTTGGCTACACAGGAACTGAATTACAGAACAGAACAGGGTCTCAAATTTAGAAAGACAACTTATGCTTGCTTAAGGGTAAAGGTGAGTTGGGGTGCTGCATAAAACCAGAGATTGAAATGAGCACAGATAAAGTTCCTTAAGCCAAATATGGAATAGACAAGAGCTACTCCTTGCTCAACGAAATGGACTCAACACCGCATATTAAACGCCTAAGAATGTACCTGACTTGTAAGTATCTTAAAACCTATGGATTGCTATGTCTCCAAAAGAGAATCAAGCATGTGTACAGGGGCATAAACGCAGCAGTGATAGGATTGGAGAGGTTCGGTGAGCAAATGAAGACCCTTTGAAGTCATATTGCATGGTACCCATTCCACGGGTTTCAACTACCCAGGTTTAAGGTATTCTTCCTTCAGCTAAAACATGCATGTGGAACCTAGAGTATGATCAACCATGTGATCGGGAGACGTGTTCAAATATATCTCAGTTTTCCTCCCCTGGTACTCGGGTGCAACATTCCAGACGCTTTACTAACACTCTCCCCACTTGGAGAGTCAGTCCCTTTAACCTCCTGTTTGGCCCAGTTTGCAATTTCTGCGGACGATGAACAGGAATAGCGAGAACCAATGAGAGGCTAGCTGGAGGTGTCTGGACGGGCAAATTTAACTCTCATTTCCCACCAGGAAGAGGAATTAACCAAAGGCTCAGCATGCCGGGCCGGAACCAGATTAGGGCCTGAAGCCATCCTGCGGTGTTGCGGCCAGGTCACAAGAAAGCGAGTTGAAGAAAGGAGCTCAGGGGCACTGTAATTCACAAACCTGCAGAGTTATAAATGACAGCTATCGTCCAAAAATAGACTGAAGTAAGGCTGCCAAGAGGACTTGAAAGCGGGGCAGAATTGCAGGAAACCGATTTCAGGAGGTAGACTGGAATTGCATTGAAAGCATAGGAAAAGAGGCAGAAAGTCCACAATGATGCACTTGGCCAAAAAGGGCGTATGCGTTTTTTCCTGAATATATTCAGGAAAAAACGCATACGCCCTTTTTGGCCAACCAAGCAAGCTTGCAAAGGAAATCTGCACTACAATGAAGTCTCACTTCCCCCCGGTCAAAAGGGCCATCTGAAAAAAGTGTAAAATCCAGAAAGGCAACAGGCCATTGAGAACTGGGAGCCTTGTTATGCTGAAGGGCGGGATGTAAATTGCCAACAGACACTTGGGAGAATTGTATGGTGTTTCCTGAAACATCTAAAAAACAAAGCAACAGAGCCTAGGGCACTTCCACTTATGCTCCTATAGCTTAGGGAAATTAAAATCAAAAAGACACAGCTCCCCAAAGTTTGGAACGGCTCTGTTTACAAGAACCTCGTTTACAGTACAAGTTCAACATCGCAGAAAGTGAAAAATGGATAAAGAAGTTGTGGTATTCACTTACAAAGCAATATCACTCAGCAATGAAATCTATGTCATCAGGCCCTTAGCAGCACAATGAGTGGATTCAGGTATGATGATTCTAACTGAAATAAGTCACACAGAAAAAGAAACATCATCAGATATCAGTAATACACGGAATGGAAACTTGGCTACACAGGAACTGAATTACAGAACAGAACAGGGTCTCAAATTTAGAAAGACAACTTATGCTTGCTTAAGGGTAAAGGTGAGTTGGGGTGCTGCATAAAACCAGAGATTGAAATGAGCACAGATAAAGTTCCTTAAGCCAAATATGGAATAGACAAGAGCTACTCCTTGCTCAACGAAATGGACTCAACACCGCATATTAAACGCCTAAGAATGTACCTGACTTGTAAGTATCTTAAAACCTATGGATTGCTATGTCTCCAAAAGAGAATCAAGCATGTGTACAGGGGCATAAACGCAGCAGTGATAGGATTGGAGAGGTTCGGTGAGCAAATGAAGACCCTTTGAAGTCATATTGCATGGTACCCATTCCACGGGTTTCAACTACCCACTTTTAAGGTATTCTTCCTTCAGCTAAAACATGCATGTGGAACCTAGAGTATGATCAACCATGTGATCGGGAGACGTGTTCAAATATATCTCAGTTTTCCTCCCCTGGTACTCGGGTGCAACATTCCAGACGCTTTACTAACACTCTCCCCACTTGGAGAGTCAGTCCCTTTAACCTCCTGTTTGGCCCAGTTTGCAATTTCTGCGGACGATGAACAGGAATAGCGAGAACCAATGAGAGGCTAGCTGGAGGTGTCTGGACGGGCAAATTTAACTCTCATTTCCACCAGGAAGAGGAATTAACCAAAGGCTCAGCATGCCGGGCCGGAACCAGATTAGGGCCTGAAGCCATCCTGCGGTGTTGCGGCCAGGTCACAAGAAAGCGAGTTGAAGAAAGGAGCTCAGGGGCACTGTAATTCACAAACCTGCAGAGTTATAAATGACAGCTATCGTCCAAAAATAGACTGAAGTAAGGCTGCCAAGAGGACTTGAAAGTGGGGCAGAATTGCAGGAAACCGATTTCAGGAGGTAGACTGGAATTGCATTGAAAGCATAGGAAAAGAGGCAGAACGTCCACAATGATGCACTTGGCCAAAAAGGGCATATGCGTTTTTTCCTGAATATATTCAGGAAAAAACGCATACGCCCTTTTTGGCCAACCAAGCAAGCTTGCAAAGGAAATCTGCACTACAATGAAGTCTCACTTCCCCCCGGTCAAAAGGGCCATCGGAAAAACGTGTAAAATCCAGAAAGGCAGGACAGGCCATGGAGAACTGGGAGCCTTGTTATGCTGATGGGCGGGATGTAAATTGCCAACAACCACTCGGGAGAAGTGTATGGTGTTTCCTGAAACATCTAAAAAACAAAGCAACAGAACCTAGGGCACTTCCACTTATGGTCCTATAGCTTAGGGAAATTAAAATCAAAAAGACACAGCCACCCCAAAGTTTGGAATGGCTCTGTTTACAAGAACCTCGTTTACAGTACAAGTTCAACATCGCAGAAAGTGAAAAATGGATAAAGAAGTTGTGGTATTTACTTACAAAGCAATATCACTCAGCAATGAAATCTGTGTCATCAGGCCCTTAGCAGCACAATGAGTGGATTCAGGTATGATGATTCTAACTGGAATAAGTCACACAGAAAAAGAAACATCATAAGATATCAGTAATACACGGAATGTAAACTTGGCTACACAGGAACTGAATTACAGAACAGAACAGGGTCTCAAATTTAGAAAACCAACGTATTCTTGCTTAAGGGTAAAGGTGAGTTGGGGTGCTGCATAAAACCAGAGATTGAAATGAGCACAGATAAAGTTCCTTAAGCCAAATATGGAATAGACAAGAGCTACTCCTTGCTCAACGAAATGGACTCAACACGCCATATTAAACGCCTAAGAATGTACCTGACTAGTAAGTATCTTAAAACCTATGGATTGCTATGTCTCCGAAAGAGAATCAAGCATGTGTACAGGGGCATAAACGCAGCAGTGATAGGATTGGAGAGGTTCGGTGAGCAGATGAAGACCCTTTGAAGTCATATTGCATGGTACCCATTCCACGGGTTTCAACTACCCAGGTTTAAGGTATTCTTCCTTCAGCTAGAACATGCATGTGGAACCTAGAGTATGATCAACCATGTGATCGGGAGACGTGTTCAAATATGTCTCAGTTTTCCTCCCCTGGTACTCGGGTGCAACATTCCAGACGCTTTACTAACACTCTCCCCACTTGGAGAGTCAGTCCCTTTAACCTCCTGTTTGGCCCAGTTTGCAATTTCTGCGGAAGATGAACAGGAATAGCGAGAACCAATGAGAGGCTAGCTGGAGGTGTCTGGACGGGCAAATTTAACTCTCATTTCCCACCAGGAAGAGGAATTAACCAAAGGCTCCGCATGCCGGCCCGGAACCAGATTAGGGCCTGAAGCCATCCTGCGGTGTTGCGGCCAGGTCACAAGAAAGCGAGTTGAAGAAAGGAGCTCAGGGGCACTGTAATTCACAAACCTGCAGAGTTATAAATGACAGCTATCGTCCAAAAACAGACTGAAGTAAGGCTGCCAAGAGGACTTGAAAGCGGGGCAGAATTGCAGGAAACCGATTTCAGGAGGTAGACTGGAATTGCATTGAAAGCATAGGAAAAGAGGCAGAACGTCCACAATGATGCACTTGGCCAAAAAGGGCGTATGCGTTTTTTCCTGAATATATTCAGGAAAAAACGCATACGCTCTTTTTGGCCAACCAAGCAAGCTTGCAAAGGAAATCTGCACTACAATGAAGTCTCACTTCCCCCCGGTCAAAAGGGCCATCTGAAAAAAGTGTAAAATCCAGAAAGGCAGGACAGGCCATGGAGAACTGGGAGCCTTGTTATGCTGATGGGCGGGATGTAAATTGCCAACAACCACTCGGGAGAAGTGTATGGTGTTTCCTGAAACATCTAAAAAACAAAGCAACAGAGCCTAGGGCACTGCCACTTATGGTCCTATAGCTTAGGGAAATTAAAATCAAAAAGACACAGCCACCCCAAAGTTTGGGGCGCCTCTGTTTACAAGAACCTCGTTTACAGTAGAAGTTCAACATCGCAGAAAGTGAAAAATGGATAAAGAAGTTGTGGTATTTACTTACAAAGCAATATCACTCAGCAATGAAATCTGTGTCATCAGGCCCTTAGCAGCACAATGAGTGGATTCAGGTATGATGATTCTAACTGAAGTAAGTCACACAGAAAAAGAAACATCATAAGATATCAGTAATACACGGAATGTAAACTTGGCTACACAGGAACTGAATTACAGAACAGAACAGGGTCTCAAATTTAGAAAACCAACTTATGCTTGCTTAAGGGTAAAGGTGAGTTGGGGTGCTGCATAAAACCAGAGATTGAAATGAGCACAGATAAAGTTCCTTAAGTCAAATATGGAATAGACAAGAGCTACTCCTTGCTCAACGAAATGGACTCAACACCCCATATTAAACGCCTAAGAATGTACCTGACTAGTAAGTATCTTAAAACCTATGGATTGCTATGTCTCCGAAAGAGAATCAAGCATGTGTACAGGGGCATAAACGCAGCAGTGATAGGATTGGAGAGGTTCGGTGAGCAAATGAAGACCCTTTGAAGTCATATTGCATGGTACCCATTACACGGGTCTTAACTCTCCAGGTTTAAGGTATTCTTCCTTCAGCTAAAACATGCATGTGGAACCCAAGTATGATCAACCATGTGAACGGGAGACGTGTTCAAATATGTCTCAGTTTTCCTCCCCTGGTACTCGGGTGCAACATTCCAGACGCTTTACTAACACTCTCCCCACTTGGAGAGTCAGCGCCTTTAACCTCCTGTTTGGCCCAGTTTGCAATTTCTGCGGAAGATGAACAGGAATAGCGAGAACCAATGAGAGGCTAACTGGAGGTGTCTGGACGGGCAAATTTAACTCTCATTTCCCACCATGAAGAGGAAATAACCAAAGGCTCAGCGTGTCGTGCCGAAAACAGATTAGGGCCTGAAGCCAGCCTGCGGTGTTGCGGCCAGGTCACAAGAAAGCAAGTTGAAGAAAGGAGCTCAGGGGCACTGTAATTCACAAACCTGCAGAGTTATAAATGACAGCTATCGTCCAAAAATAGACTGAAGTAAGGCTGCCAAGAGGACTTGAAAGCGGGGCAGAATTGCAGGAAACCGATTTCAGGAGGTAGACTGGAATTGCATTGAAAGCATAGGAAAAGAGGCAGAACGTCCACAATGATGCACTTGGCCAAAAAGGGCGTATGCGTTTTTTCCTGAATATATTCAGGAAAAAACGCATACGCCCTTTTTGGCCAACCAAGCAAGCTTGCAAAGGAAATCTGCACTACAATGAAGTCTCACTTCCCCCCGGTCAAAAGGGCCATCTGAAAAACGTGTAAAATCCAGAAAGGCAGGACAGGCCATGGAGAACTGGGAGCCTTGTTATGCTGATGGGTGGGATGTAAATTTCCAACAACCACTCGGGAGAAGTGTATGGTGTTTCCTGAAACATCTAAAAAACAAAGCAACAGAACCTAGGGCACTTCCACTTATGGTCCTATAGCTTAGGGAAATTAAAATCAAAAAGACACAGCCACCCCAAAGTTTGGAACGGCTCTGTTTACAAGAACCTCGTTTACAGTACAAGTTCAACATCGCAGAAAGTGAAAAATGGATAAAGAAGTTGTGGTATTTACTTACAAAGCAATATCACTCAGCAATGAAATCTGTGTCATCAGGCCCTTAGCAGCACAATGAGTGGATTCAGGTATGATGATTCTAACTGAAATAAGTCACACAGAAAAAGAAACATCATAAGATATCAGTAATACACGGAATGTAAACTTGGCTACACAGGAACTGAATTACAGAACAGAACAGGGTCTCAAATTTAGAAAACCAACATATTCTTGCTTAAGGGTAAAGGTGAGTTGGGGTGCTGCATAAAACCAGAGATTGAAATGAGCACAGATAAAGTTCCTTAAGCCAAATATGGAATAGACAAGAGCTACTCCTTGCTCAACGAAATGGACTCAACACCCCATATTAAACGCCTAAGAATGTAACTGACTAGTAAGTATCTTAAAACCTATGGATTGCTATGTCTCCGAAAGAGAATCAAGCATGTGTACAGGGGCATAAACGCAGCAGTGATAGGATTGGAGAGGTTCGGTGAGCAAATGAAGACCCTTTGAAGTCATATTGCATGGTACCCATTCCACGGGTTTCAACTACCCAGGTTTAAGGTATTCTTCCTTCAGCTAGAACATGCATGTGGAACCTAGAGTATGATCAACCATGTGATCGGGAGACGTGTTCAAATATGTCTCAGTTTTCCTCCCCTGGTACTCGGGTGCAACATTCCAGACGCTTTACTAACACTCTCCCCACTTGGAGAGTCAGTCCCTTTAACCTCCTGTTTGGCCCAGTTTGCAATTTCTGCGGAAGATGAACAGGAATAGCGAGAACCAATGAGAGGCTAGCTGGAGGTGTCTGGACGGGCAAATTTAACTTTCATTTCCCACCAGGAAGAGGAATTAACCAAAGGCTCCGCATGCCGGCCCGGAACCAGATTAGGGCCTGAAGCCATCCTGCGGTGTTGCGGCCAGGTCACAAGAAAGCGAGTTGAAGAAAGGAGCTCAGGGGCACTGTAATTCACAAACCTGCAGAGTTATAAATGACAGCTATCGTCCAAAAATAGACTGAAGTAAGGCTGCCAAGAGGACTTGAAAGCGGGGCAGAATTGCAGGAAACCGATTTCAGGAGGTAGACTGGAATTGCATTGAAAGCATAGGAAAAGAGGCAGAACGTCCACAATGATGCACTTGGCCAAAAAGGGCGTATGCGTTTTTTCCTGAATATATTCAGGAAAAAACGCATACGCCCTTTTTGGCCAACCAAGCAAGCTTGCAAAGGAAATCTGCACTACAATGAAGTCTCACTTCCCCCCGGTCAAAAGGGCCATCTGAAAAAAGTGTAAAATCCAGAAAGGCAACAGGCCATTGAGAACTGGGAGCCTTGTTATGCTGAAGGGCGGGATGTAAATTGCCAACAGACACTTGGGAGAAGTGTATGGTGTTTCCTGAAACATCTAAAAAACAAAGCAACAGAGCCTAGGGCACTTCCACTTATGGTCCTATAGCTTAGGGAAATTAAAATCAAAAAGACACAGCTCCCCAAAGTTTGGAACGGCTCTGTTTACAAGAACCTCGTTTACAGTACAAGTTCAACATCGCAGAAAGTGAAAAATGGATAAAGAAGTTGTTGTATTCACTTACAAAGCAATATCACTCAGCAATGAAATCTATGTCATCAGTCCCTTAGCAGCACAATGAGTGGATTCAGGTATGATGATTCTAACTGAAATAAGTCACACAGAAAAAGAAACATCATCAGATATCAGTAATACACGGAATGGAAACTTGGCTACACAGGAACTGAATTACAGAACAGAACAGGGTCTCAAATTTAGAAAACCAACTAATTCTTGCTTAAGGGTAAATGTGAGTTGGGGTGCTGCATAAAACCAGAGATTGAAATGAGCACAAATAAAGTTCCTTAAGCCAAATATGGAATAGACAAGAGCTACTCCTTGCTCAACGAAATGGACTCAACACCGCATATTAAACGCCTAAGTATGTACCTGACTAGTAAGTATCTAAAAACCTATGGATTGCTATGTCTCCGAAAGAGAATCAAGCATGTGTACAGGGGCATAAACGCAGCAGTGATAGGATTGGAGAGGTTCGGTGAGCAAATGAAGACCCTTTGAAGTCATATTGCATGGTACCCATTCCACGGGTCTCAACTACCCAGGTTTAAGGTATTCTTCCTTCAGCTAAAACATGCATGTGGAACCTAGAGTATGATCAACCATGTGAACGGGAGACGTGTTCAAATATGTCTCAGTTTTCCTCCCCTGGTACTCAGGTGCAACATTCCAGACGCTTTACTAACACTCTCCCGACTTGGAGAGTCAGTCCCTTTAACCTCCTGTTTGGCCCAGTTTGCAATTTCTGCGGAGGATGAACAGGAATAGCGAGAACCAATGAGAGACTAGCTGGAGGTGTCTGGACGGGCAAATTTAACTCTCATTTCCCAACAGGAAGAGGAAATAACCAAAGGCTCAGCGTGCCGTACCGGAACCAGATTAGGGCCTGAAGCCATCCTGCGGTGTTGCGGCCAGCTCAAAAGAAAGCGAGTTGAAGAAAGGAGCTCAGGGGCACTGTAATTCACAAACCTGCAGAGTTATAAATGACAGCTATCGTCCAAAAATAGACTGAAGTAAGGCTGCCAAGAGGACTTGAAAGCGGGGCAGAATTGCAGGAAACCGATTTCAGGAGGTAGACTGGAATTGCATTGAAAGCATAGGAAAAGAGGCAGAACGTCCACAATGATGCACTTGGCCAAAAAGGGCGTATGCGCTTTTTCCTGAATATATTCAGGAAAAAACGCATACGCCCTTTTTGGCCAACCAAGCAAGCTTGCAAAGGAAATCTGCACTACAATGAAGTCTCACTTCCCCCCGGTCAAAAGGGCCATCTGAAAAAAGTGTAAAATCCAGAAAGGCAGGACAGGCCATGGAGAACTGGGAGCCTTGTTATGCTGATGGGCGGGATGTAAATTGCCAACAACCACTGGGGAGAAGTGTATGGTGTTTCCTGAAACATCTAAAAAACAAAGCAACAGAACCTAGGGCACTTCCACTTATGGTCCTATAGCTTAGGGAAATTAAAATCAAAAAGACACAGCCACCCCAAAGTTTGGAACGGCTCTGTTTACAAGAACCTCGTTTACAGTACAAGTTCAACATCGCAGAAAGTGAAAAATGGATAAAGAAGTTGTGGTATTTACTTACAAAGCAATATCACTCAGCAATGAAATCTGTGTCATCAGGCCCTTAGCAGCACAATGAGTGGATTCAGGTATGATGATTCTAACTGAAATAAGTCACACAGAAAAAGAAACATCATAAGATATCAGTAATACACGGAATGTAAACTTGGCTACACAGGAACTGCATTCCAAAACAGAACAGGGTCTCAAATTTAGAAAACCAACTTATTCTTGCTTAAGGGTAAAGGTGAGTTGGGGTGCTGCATAAAACCAGAGATTGAAATGAGCACAGATAAAGTTCCTTAAGCCAAATATGGAATAGACAAGAGCTACTCCTTGCTCAACGAAATGGACTCAACACCCCATATTAAACGCCTAAGTATGTAACTGACTAGTAAGTATCTTAAAACCTATGGATTGCTATGTCTCCGAAAGAGAATCAAGCATGTGTACAGGGGCGTAAACGCTGCAGTGATAGGATTGGAGAGGTTCGGTGAGCAAATGAAGACCCTTTGAAGTCATATTGCATGGTACCCATTCCACGGGTTTCAACTACCCAGGTTTAAGGTATTCTTCCTTCAGCTAAAACATGCATGTGGAACCTAGAGTATGATCAACCATGTGATCGGGAGACGTGTTCAAATATGTCTCAGTTTTCCTCCCCTGGTACTCGGGTGCAACATTCCAGACGCTTTACTAACACTCTCCCCACTTGGAGAGTCAGTCCCTTTAACCTCCTGTTTGGCCCAGTTTGCAATTTCTGCGGAAGATGAACAGGAATAGCGAGAACCAATGAGAGGCTAACTGGAGGTGTCTGGACGGGCAAATTTAACTCTCATTTCCCACCATGAAGAGGAAATAACCAAAGGCTCAGCGTGCCGTGCCGGAACCAGATTAGGGCCTGAAGCCAGCCTGCAGTGTTGCGGCCAGGTCACAAGAAAGCGAGTTGAAGAAAGAGCTCAGGGGCACTGTAATTCACAAACCTGCAGAGTTATAAATGACAGCTATCGTCCAAAAATAGACTGAAGTAAGGCTGCCAAGAGGACTTGAAAGCGGGGCAGAATTGCAGGAAACCGATTTCAGGAGGTAGACTGGAATTGCATTGAAAGCATAGGAAAAGAGGCAGAACGTCCACAATGATGCACTTGGCCAAAAAGGGCGTATGCGTTTTTTCCTGAATATATTCAGGAAAAAACGCATACGCCCTTTTTGGCCAACCAAGCAAGCTTGCAAAGGAAATCTGCACTACAATGAAGTCTCACTTCCCCCCGGTCAAAAGGGCCATCTGAAAAAACTGTAAAATCCAGAAAGGCAGGACAGGCCATGGAGAACTGGGAGCCTTGTTATGCTGATGGGCGGGATGTAAATTGCCAACAACCACTCGGGAGAAGTGTATGGTGTTTCCTGAAACATCTAAAAAACAAAGCAACAGAGCCTAGGGCACTTCCACTTATGGTCCTATAGCTTAGGGAAATTAAAATGAAAAAGACACAGCCACCCCAAAGTTTGGAACGGCTCTGTTTACAAGAACCTCGTTTACAGTAGAAGTTCAACATCGCAGAAAGTGAAAAATGGATAAAGAAGTTGTGGTATTTACTTACAAAGCAATATCACTCAGCAATGAAATCTGTGTCATCAGGCCCTTAGCAGCACAATGAGTGGATTCAGGTATGATGATTCTAACTGAAATAAGTCACACAGAAAAAGAAACATCATAAGATATCAGTAATACACGGAATGGAAACTTGGCTACACAGGAACTGAATTACAGAACAGAACAGGGTCTCAAATTTAGAAAACCAACTTATGCTTGCTTAAGGGGAAAGGTGAGTTGGGGTGCTGCATAAAACCAGAGATTGAAATGAGCACAGATAAAGTTCCTTAAGCCAAATATGGAATAGACAAGAGCTACTCCTTGCTCAACGAAATGGACTCAACACCCCATATTAAACGCCTAAGAATGTACCTGACTAGTAAGTATCTTAAAACCTATGGATTGCTATGTCTCCGAAAGAGAATCAAGCATGTGTACAGGGGCATAAACACAGCAGTGATAGGATTGGAGAGGTTCGGTGAGCAAATGAAGACCCTTTGAAGTCATATTGCATGGTACCCATTACACGGGTCTCAACTCTCCAGGTTTAAGGTATTCTTCCTTCAGCTAAAACATGCATGTGGAACCCAAGTATGATCAACCATGTGAACGGGAGACGTGTTCAAATATGTCTCAGTTTTCCTCCCCTGGTACTCGGGTGCAACATTCCAGACGCTTTACGAACACTCTCCCCACTTGGAGAGTCAGCGCCTTTAACCTCCTGTTTGGCCCAGTTTGCAATTTCTGCGGAAGATGAACAGGAATAGCGAGAACCAATGAGAGGCTAGCTGGAGGTGTCTGGACGGGCAAATTTAACTCTCATTTCCCACCAGGAAGAGGAAATAACCAAAGGCTCAGCGTGCCGTACCGGAACTAGATTAGGGCCTGAAGCCATCCTGCGGTGTTGCGGCCAGCTGAAAAGAAAGCGAGTTGAAGAAAGGAGCTCAGGGGCACTGTAATTCACAAACCTGCAGAGTTATAAATGACAGCTATCGTCCAAAAATAGACTGAAGTAAGGTTGCCAAGAGGACTTGAAAGCGGGGCAGAATTGCAGGAAACCGATTTCAGGAGGTAGACTGGAATTGCATTGAAAGCATAGGAAAAGAGGCAGAACGTCCACAATGATGCACTTGGCCAAAAAGGGCGTATGCGTTTTTTCCTGAATATATTCAGGAAAAAACGCATACGCCCTTTTTGGCCAACCAAGCAAGCTTGCAAAGGAAATCTGCACTACAATGAAGTCTCACTTCCCCCCGGTCAAAAAGGCCATCTGAAAAAAGTGTAAAATCCAGAAAGGCAGGACAGGCCATGGAGAACTGGGAGCCTTGTTATGCTGATGGGCGGGATGTAAATTGCCAACAACCACTCGGGAGAAGTGTATGGTGTTTCCTGAAACATCTAAAAAACAAAGCAACAGAACCTAGGGCACTTCCACTTATGGTCCTATAGCTTAGGGAAATTAAAATCAAAAAGACACAGCCACCCCAAAATTTGGGACGCCTCTGTTTACAAGAACCTCGTTTACAGTACAAGTTCAACATCGCAGAAAGTGAAAAATGGATAAAGAAGTTGTGGTATTTACTTACAAAGCAATATCACTCAGCAATGAAATCTGTGTCATCAGGCCCTTAGCAGCACAATGAGTGGATTCAGGTATGATGATTCTAACTGAAATAAGTCACACAGAAAAAGAAACATCATAAGATATCAGTAATACACGGAATGTAAACTTGGCTACACAGGAACTGAATTACAGAACAGAACAGGGTCTCAAATTTAGAAAACCAACTTATGCTTGCTTAAGGGTAAAGGTGAGTTGGGGTGCTGCATAAAACCAGAGATTGAAATGAGCACAGATAAAGTTCCTTAAGCCAAATATGGAATAGACAAGAGCTACTCCTTGCTCAACGAAATGGACTCAACACCCCATATTAAACGCCTAAGAATGTACCTGACTAGTAAGTATCTTAAAACCTATGGATTGCTATGTCTCCGAAAGAGAATCAAGCATGTGTACAGGGGCATAAACGCAGCAGTGATAGGATTGGAGAGGTTCGGTGAGCAAATGAAGACCCTTTGAAGTCATATTGCATGGTACCCATTCCACGGGTTTCAACTACCCAGGTTTAAGGTATTCTTCCTTCAGCTAAAACATGCATGTGGAACCTAGAGTATGATCAACCATGTGATCGGGCGACGTGTTCAAATATGTCTCAGTTTTCCTCCCCTGGTACTCGGGTGCAACATTCCAGACGCTTTACTAACACTCTCCCCACTTGGAGAGTCAGTCCCTTTAACCTCCTGTTTGGCCCAGTTTGCAATTTCTGCGGAAGATGAACAGGAATAGCGAGAACCAATGAGAGGCTAACTGGAGGTGTCTGGACGGGCAAATTTAACTCTCATTGCCCACCAGGAAGAGGAATTAACCAAAGGCTCAGCATGCCGGGCCGGAACCAGATTAGGGCCTGAAGCCATCCTGCGGTGCTGCGGCCAGCTCAAAAGAAAGCGAGTTGAAGAAAGGAGCTCAGGGGCACTGTAATTCACAAACCTGCAGAGTTATAAATGACAGCTATCGTCCAAAAATAGACTGAAGTAAGGCTGCCAAGAGGAGTTGAAAGCAGGGCAGAATTGCAGGAAACCGATTTCAGGAGGTAGACTGGAATTGCATTGAAAGCATAGGAAAAGAGGCAGAACGTCCACAATGATGCACTTGGCCAAAAAGGGCGTATGCGTTTTTTCCTGAATATATTCAGGAAAAAACGCATACGCCATTTTTGGCCAACCAAGCAAGCTTGCAAAGGAAATCTGCACTACAATGAAGTCTCACTTCCCCCCGGTCAAAAGGGCCATCTGAAAAAAGTGTAAAATCCAGAAAGGCAGGACAGGCCATGGAGAACTGGGAGCCTTGTTATGCTGATGGGCAGGATGTAAATTGCCAACAACCACTCGGGAGAAGTGTATGGTGTTTCCTGAAACATCTAAAAAACAAAGCAACAGAACCTAGGGCACTTCCACTTATGGTCCTATAGCTTAGGGAAATTAAAATCAAAAAGACACAGCCACCCCAAAGTTTGGGACGCCTCTGTTTACAAGAACCTCGTTTACAGTACAAGTTTAACATCACAGAAAGTGAAAAATGGATAAAGAACTTGTGGTACTTACGTACAATGCAGTATCACTCAGCAATGAAATCTATGTCATCAGGCCCATAGCAGCATAATGAGTGGATTCAGGTACGATGATTCTAACTGAAATAAGTCACACAGAAAAAGAAACATCATAAGATATCACTAATACACGGAATGTAAACTTGGCTACACAGGAACTGCATTCCAAAACAGAACAGGGTCTCAAACTTAGAAAACCAACTTATGCTTGCTTAAGGGTAAAGGTGAGTTGGGGTGCTGCATAAAACCAGAGATTGAAATGAGCACAGATAAAGTTCCTTAAGCCAAATATGGAATAGACAAGAGCTACTCCTTGCTCAACGAAATGGACTCAAAACACCATATTAAACCCCTAAGAATGTACCTGACTAGTAAGTATCTTAAAACCTATGGATTGCTATGTCTCCAAAAGAGAATCAAGCGTGTGTACAGGGGCATAAACGCAGCAGTGATAGGATTGGAGAGGTTCGGTGAGCAAATGAAGACCCTTTGAAGTCATATTGCATGGTACCCATTCCACGCGTCTCAACTCTCCATGTTTAAGGTATTCTTCCTTCAGCTAAAACATGCATGTGGAACCCAGAGTATGATCAACCATGTGAATGGGAGACGTGTTCAAATATGTCTCAGTTTTCCTCCCCTGGTACTCGGGTGCAACATTCCAGACGCTTTACTAACACTCTCCCGACTTGGAGAGTCAGTCCCTTTAACCTCCTGTTTGGCCCAGTTTGCAATTTCTGCGGAAGATGAACAGGAATAGCGAGAACCAATGAGAGACTAGCTGGAGGTGTCTGGACGGGCAAATTTAACTCTCATTTCCCACCAGGAAGAGGAATTAACCAAAGGCTCAGCATGCCGGGCCGGAACCAGATTAGGGCCTGAAGCCATCCTGCGGTGTTGCGGCCAGCTCAAAAGAAAGCGAGTTGAAGAAAGGAGCTCAGGGGCACTGTAATTCACAAACCTGCAGAGTTATAAATGACAGCTATCGTCCAAAAATAGACTGAAGTAAGGCTGCCAAGAGGACTTGAAAGCGGGGCAGAATTGCAGGAAACCGATTTCAGGAGGTAGACTGGAATTGCATTGAAAGCATAGGAAAAGAGGCAGAAAGTCCACAATGATGCACTTGGCCAAAAAGGGCGTATGCGTTTTTTCCTGAATATATTCAGGAAAAAACGCATACGCCCTTTTTGGCCAACCAAGCAAGCTTGCAAAGGAAATCTGCACTACAATGAAGTCTCACTTCCCCCCGGTCAAAAGGGCCATCTGAAAAAAGTGTAAAATCCAGAAAGGCAACAGGCCATTGAGAACTGGGAGCCTTGTTATGCTGAAGGGCGGGATGTAAATTGCCAACAGACACTTGGGAGAAGTGTATGGTGTTTCCTGAAACATCTAAAAAACAAAGCAACAGAGCCTAGGGCACTTCCACTTATGGTCCAATAGCTTAGGGAAATTAAAATCAAAAAGACACAGCTCCCCAAAGTTTGGAACGGCTCTGTTTACAAGAACCTCGTTTACAGTACAAGTTCAACATCACAGAAAGTGAAAAATGGATAAAGAAGTTGTGGGATTTACTTACAAAGCAATATCACTCAGCAATGAAATCTATGTCATCAGGCCCTTAGCAGCACAATGAGTGGATTCAGGTATGATGATTCTAACTGAAATAAGTCACACAGAAAAAGAAACATCATAAGATATCAGTAATACACGGAATGTAAACTTGGCTACACAGGAACTGAATTACAGAACAGAACAGGGTCTCAAATTTAGAAAGACAACTTATGCTTGCTTAAGGGTAAAGGTGAGTTGGGGTGCTGCATAAAACCAGAGATTGAAATGAGCACAGATAAAGTTCCTTAACCCAAATATGGAATAGACAAGAGCTACTCCTTGCTCAACGAAATGGACTCAACACCGCATATTAAACGCCTAAGAATGTACCTGACTTGTAAGTATCTTAAAACCTATGGATTGCTATGTCTCCAAAAGAGAATCAAGCATGTGTACAGGGGCATAAACGCAGCAGTGATAGGATTGGAGAGGGTCGGTGAGCAAATGAAGACCCTTTGAAGTCATATTGCATGGTACCCATTCCACGGGTTTCAACTACCCAGGTTTAAGGTATTCTTCCTTCAGCTAAAACATGCATGTGGAACCTAGAGTATGATCAACCATGTGATCGGGAGACGTGTTCAAATATGTCTCAGTTTTCCTCCCCTGGTACTCGGGTGCAACATTCCAGACGCTTTACTAACACTCTCCCCACTTGGAGAGTCAGTCCCTTTAACCTCCTGTTTGGCCCAGTTTGCAATTTCTGCGGAAGATGAACAGGAATAGCGAGAACCAATGAGAGGCTAGCTGGAGGTGTCTGGACGGGCAAATTTAACTCTCATTTCCCACCAGGAAGAGGAATTAACCAAAGGCTCAGCATGCCGGGCCGGAACCAGATTAGGGCCTGAAGCCATCCTGCGGTGTTGCGGCCAGGTCACAAGAAAGCGAGTTGAAGAAAGGAGCTCAGGGGCACTGTAATTCACAAACCTGCAGAGTTATAAATGACAGCTATCGTCCAAAAATAGACTGAAGTAAGGCCGCCAAGAGGACTTGAAAGCAGGGCAGAATTGCAGGAAACCGATTTCAGGAGGTAGACTGGAATTGCATTGAAAGCATAGGAAAAGAGGCAGAACGTCCACAATGATGCACTTGGCCAAAAAGGGCGTATGCGTTTTTTCCTGAATATATTCAGGAAAAAACGCATACGCCCTTTTTGGCCAACCAAGCAAGCTTGCAAAGGAAATCTGCACTACAATGAAGTCTCACTTCCCCCCGGTCAAAAGGGCCATCTGAAAAAAGTGTAAAATCCAGAAAGGCAGGACAGGCCATGGAGAACTGGGAGCCTTGTTATGCTGATGGGCGGGATGTAAATTGCCAACAACCACTCGGGAGAAGTGTATGGTGTTTCCTGAAACATCTAAAAAACAAAGCAACAGAGCCTAGGGCACTGCCACTTATGGTCCTATAGCTTAGGGAAATTAAAATCAAAAAGACACAGCCACCCCAAAGTTTGGGGCACCTCTGTTTACAAGAACCTCGTTTACAGTACAAGTTCAACATCGCAGAAAGTGAAAAATGGATAAAGAAGTTGTGGTATTTACTTACAAAGCAATATCACTCAGCAATGAAATCTGTGTCATCAGGCCCTTAGCAGCACAATGAGTGGATTCAGGTATGATGATTCTAACTGAAGTAAGTCACACAGAAAAAGAAACATCATAAGATATCAGTAATACACGGAATGTAAACTTGGCTACACAGGAACTGAATTACAGAACAGAACAGGGTCTCAAATTTAGAAAACCAACTTATGCTTGCTTAAGGGTAAAGGTGAGTTGGGGTGCTGCATAAAACCAGAGATTGAAATGAGCACAGATAAAGTTCCTTAAGTCAAATATGGAATAGACAAGAGCTACTCCTTGCTCAACGAAATGGACTCAACACCGCATATTAAACGCCTAAGAATGTACCTGACTAGTAAGTATCTTAAAACCTATGGATTGCTATGTCTCCGAAAGAGAATCAAGCATGTGTACAGGGGCATAAACGCAGCAGTGATAGGATTGGAGAGGTTCGGTGAGCAAATGAAGACCCTTTGAAGTCATATTGCATGGTACCCATTACACGGGTCTTAACTCTCCAGGTTTAAGGTATTCTTCCTTCAGCTAAAACATGCATGTGGAACCCAAGTATGATCAACCATGTGAACGGGAGACGTGTTCAAATATGTCTCAGTTTTCCTCCCCTGGTACTCGGGTGCAACATTCCAGACGCTTTACTAACACTCTCCCCACTTGGAGAGTCAGCGCCTTTAACCTCCTGTTTGGCCCAGTTTGCAATTTCTGCGGAAGATGAACAGGAATAGCGAGAACCAATGAGAGGCTAGCTGGAGGTGTCTGGACGGGCAAATTTAACTCTCATTTCCCACCAGGAAGAGGAATTAACCAAAGGCCCAGCATGCCGGCCCAGAACCAGATTAGGGCCTGAAGCCATCCTGCGGTGTTGCGGCCAGGTCACAAGAAAGCGAGTTGAAGAAAGGAGCTCAGGGGCACTGTAATTCACAAACCTGCAGAGTTATAAATGACAGCTATCGTCCAAAAATAGACTGAAGTAAGGCTGCCAAGAGGACTTGAAAGCGGGGCAGAATTGCAGGAAACCGATTTCAGGAGGTAGACTGGAATTGCATTGAAAGCATAGGAAAAGAGGCAGAAAGTCCACAATGATGCACTTGGCCAAAAAGGGCGTATGCGTTTTTTCCTGAATATATTCAGGAAAAAACGCATACGCCCTTTTTGGCCAACCAAGCAAGCTTGCAAAGGAAATCTGCACTACAATGAAGTCTCACTTCCCCCCGGTCAAAAGGGCCATCTGAAAAAAGTGTAAAATCCAGAAAGGCAACAGGCCATTGAGAACTGGGAGCCTTGTTATGCTGAAGGGCGGGATGTAAATTGCCAACAGACACTTGGGAGAAGTGTATGGTGTTTCCTGAAACATCTAAAAAACAAAGCAACAGAGCCTAGGGCACTTCCACTTATGGTCCTATAGCTTAGGGAAATTAAAATCAAAAAGACACAGCTCCCCAAAGTTTGGAACGGCTCTGTTTACAAGAACCTCGTTTACAGTACAAGTTCAACATCGCAGAAAGTGAAAAATGGATAAAGAAGTTGTGGTATTCACTTACAAAGCAATATCACTCAGCAATGAAATCTGTGTCATCAGGCCCTTAGCAGCACAATGAGTGGATTCAGGTATGATGATTCTAACTGAAGTATGTCACACAGAAAAAGAAACATCATAAGATATCAGTAATACACGGAATGTAAACTTGGCTACACAGGAACTGAATTACAGAACAGAACAGGGTCTCAAATTTAGAAAACCAACTTATGCTTGCTTAAGGGTAAAGGTGAGTTGGGGTGCTGCATAAAACCAGAGATTGAAATGAGCACAGATAAAGTTCCTTAAGTCAAATATGGAATAGACAAGAGCTACTCCTTGCTCAGCGAAATGGACTCAACACCGCATATTAAACGCCTAAGAATGTACCTGACTAGTAAGTATCTTAAAACCTATGGATTGCTATGTCTCCGAAAGAGAATCAAGCATGTGTACAGGGGCATAAACGCAGCAGTGATAGGATTGGAGAGGTTCGGTGAGCAAATGAAGACCCTTTGAAGTCATATTGCATGGTACCCATTACACGGGTCTTAACTCTCCAGGTTTAAGGTATTCATCCTTCAGCTAAAACATGCATGTGGAACCCAAGTATGATCAACCATGTGAACGGGAGACGTGTTCAAATATGTCTCAGTTTTCCTCCCCTGGTACTCGGGTGCAACATTCCAGACGCTTTACTAACACTCTCCCCACTTGGAGAGTCACCGCCTTTAACCTCCTGTTTGGCCCAGTTTGCAATTTCTGCGGAAGATGAACAGGAATAGCGAGAACCAATGAGAGACTAGCTGGAGGTGTCTGGACGGGCAAATTTAACTCTCATTTCCCACCAGGAAGAGGAAATAACCAAAGGATCAGCGTGCCGTGCCGGAATCAGATTAGGGCCTGAAGCCATCCTGCGGTGTTGCGGCCAGG
This sequence comes from Stenella coeruleoalba, assembly GCF_951394435.1. NCBI lineage: Eukaryota > Metazoa > Chordata > Mammalia > Artiodactyla > Delphinidae > Stenella > Stenella coeruleoalba. Next base: position 115,451 of record NW_027646161.1, on the reverse strand, counting down.
TCACAAGAAAGCGAGTTGAAGAAAGGAGCTCTGGGGCACTGTAATTCACAAACCTGCAGAGTTATAAATGACAGCTATCGTCCAAAAATAGACTGAAGTAAGGCTGCCAAGAGGACTTGAAAGTGGGGCAGAATTGCAGGAAACCGATTTCAGGAGGTAGACTGGAATTGCATTGAAAGCATAGGAAAAGAGGCAGAACGTCCACAATGATGCACTTGGCCAAAAAGGGCGTATGCGTTTTTTCCTGAATATATTCAGGAAAAAACGCATACGCCCTTCTTGGTCAACCAAGCAAGCTTGCAAAGGAAATCTGCACTACAATGAAGTCTCACTTCCCCCCGGTCAAAAGGGCCATCTGAAAAAAGTGTAAAATCCAGAAAGGCAGGACAGGCCATGGAGAACTGGGAGCCTTGTTATGCTGATGGGCGGGATGTAAATTGCCAACAACCACTCCGGAGAAGTGTATGGTGTTTCCTGAAACATCTAAAAAACAAAGCAACAGAGCCTAGGGCACTGCCACTTATGGTCCTATAGCTTAGGGAAATTAAAATCAAAAAGACACAGCCACCCCAAAGTTTGGGACGCCTCTGTTTACAAGAACCTCGTTTACAGTACAAGTTCAACATCGCAGAAAGTGAAAAATGGATAAAGAAGTTGTGGTATTTACTTACAAAGCAATATCACTCAGCAATAAAAAATCTGTGTCATCAGGCCCTTAGCAGCACAATGAGTGGATTCAGGTATGATGATTCTAACTGAAATAAGTCACACAGAAAAAGAAACATCATAAGATATCAGTAATACACGGAATGTAAACTTGGCTACACAGGAACTGAATTACAGAACAGAACAGGGTCTCAAATTTAGAAAACCAACGTATTCTTGCTTAAGGGTAAAGGTGAGTTGGGGTGCTGCATAAAACCAGAGATTGAAATGAGCACAGATAAAGTTCCTTAAGCCAAATATGGAATAGACAAGAGCTACTCCTTGCTCAACGAAATGGACTCAACACCCCATATTAAACGCCTAAGAATGTACCTGACTAGTAAGTATCTTAAAACCTATGGATTGCTATGTCTCTGAAAGAGAATCAAGCATGTGTACAGGGGCATAAACGCAGCAGTGATAGGATTGGAGAGGTTCGGTGAGCAGATGAAGACCCTTTGAAGTCATATTGCATGGTACCCATTCCACGGGTTTCAACTACCCAGGTTTAAGGTATTCTTCCTTCAGCTAAAACATGCATGTGGAACCTAGAGTATGATCAACCATGTGATCGGGAGACGTGTTCAAATATGTCTCAGTTTTCCTCCCCTGGTACTCGGGTGCAACATTCCAGACGCTTTACTAACACTCTCCCGACTTGGAGAGTCAGTCCCTTTAACCTCCTGTTTGGCCCAGTTTGCAATTTCTGCGGAAGATGAACAGGAATAGCGAGAACCAATGAGAGGCTAGCTGGAGGTGTCTGGACGGGCAAATTTAACTCTCATTTCCCACCAGGAAGAGGAATTAACCAAAGGCCCAGCATGCCGGCCCAGAACCAGATTAGGGCCTGAAGCCATCCTGCGGTGTTGCGGCCAGGTCACAAGAAAGCGAGTTGAAGAAAGGAGCTCAGGGGCACTGTAATTCACAAACCTGCAGAGTTATAAATGACAGCTATCGTCCAAAAATAGACTGAAGTAAGGCTGCCAAGAGGACTTGAAAGCGGGGCAGAATTGCAGGAAACCGATTTCAGGAGGTAGACTGGAATTGCATTGAAAGCATAGGAAAAGAGGCAGAAAGTCCACAATGATGCACTTGGCCAAAAAGGGCGTATGCGTTTTTTCCTGAATATATTCAGGAAAAAACGCATACGCCCTTTTTGGCCAACCAAGCAAGCTTGCAAAGGAAATCTGCACTACAATGAAGTCTCACTTCCCCCCGGTCAAAAGGGCCATCTGAAAAAAGTGTAAAATCCAGAAAGGCAACAGGCCATTGAGAACTGGGAGCCTTGTTATGCTGAAGGGCGGGATGTAAATTGCCAACAGACACTTGGGAGAAGTGTATGGTGTTTCCTGAAACATCTAAAAAACAAAGCAACAGAGCCTAGGGCACTTCCACTTATGGTCCTATAGCTTAGGGAAATTAAAATCAAAAAGACACAGCTCCCCAAAGTTTGGAACGGCTCTGTTTACAAGAACCTCGTTTACAGTACAAGTTCAACATCGCAGAAAGTGAAAAATGGATAAAGAAGTTGTGGTATTCACTTACAAAGCAATATCACTCAGCAATGAAATCTGTGTCATCAGGCCCTTAGCAGCACAATGAGTGGATTCAGGTATGATGATTCTAACTGAAGTAAGTCACACAGAAAAAGAAACATCATAAGATATCAGTATACACGGAATGTAAACTTGGCTACACAGGAACTGAATTACAGAACAGAACAGGGTCTCAAATTTAGAAAACCAACTTATGCTTGCTTAAGGGTAAAGGTGAGTTGGGGTGCTGCATAAAACCAGAGATTGAAATGAGCACAGATAAAGTTCCTTAAGTCAAATATGGAATAGACAAGAGCTACTCCTTGCTCAGCGAAATGGACTCAACACCGCATATTAAACGCCTAAGAATGTACCTGACTAGTAAGTATCTTAAAACCTATGGATTGCTATGTCTCCGAAAGAGAATCAAGCATGTGTACAGGGGCATAAACGCAGCAGTGATAGGATTGGAGAGGTTCGGTGAGCAAATGAAGACCCTTTGAAGTCATATTGCATGGTACCCATTACACGGGTCTTAACTCTCCAGGTTTAAGGTATTCTTCCTTCAGCTAAAACATGCATGTGGAACCCAAGTATGATCAACCATGTGAACGGGAGACGTGTTCAAATATGTCTCAGTTTTCCTCCCCTGGTACTCGGGTGCAACATTCCAGACGCTTTACTAACACTCTCCCCACTTGGAGAGTCAGCGCCTTTAACCTCCTGTTTGGCCCAGTTTGCAATTTCTGCGGAAGATGAACAGGAATAGCGAGAACCAATGAGAGACTAGCTGGAGGTGTCTGTACGGGCAAATTTAACTCTCATTTCCCACCAGGAAGAGGAAATAACCAAAGGATCAGCGTGCCGTGCCGGAATCAGATTAGGGCCTGAAGCCATCCTGCGGTGTTGCGGCCAGGTCACAAGAAAGCGAGTTGAAGAAAGGAGCTCTGGGGCACTGTAATTCACAAACCTGCAGAGTTATAAATGACAGCTATCGTCCAAAAATAGACTGAAGTAAGGCTGCCAAGAGGACTTGAAAGCGGGGCAGAATTGCAGGAAACCGATTTCAGGAGGTAGACTGGAATTGCATTGAAAGCATAGGAAAAGAGGCAGAACGTCCACAATGATGCACTTGGCCAAAAAGGGCGTATGCGTTTTTTCCTGAATATATTCAGGAAAAAACGCATACGCCCTTTTTGGCCAACCAAGCAAGCTTGCAAAGGAAATCTGCACTACAATGAAGTCTCACTTCCCCCCGGTCAAAAGGGCCATCTGAAAAAAGTGTAAAATCCAGAAAGGCAGGACAGGCCATGGAGAACTGGGAGCCTTGTTATGCTGATGGGCGGGATGTAAATTGCCAACAGACACTCCGGAGAAGTGTATGGTGTTTCCTGAAACATCTAAAAAACAAAGCAACAGAGCCTAGGGCACTGCCACTTATGGTCCTATAGCTTAGGGAAATTAAAATCAAAAAGACACAGCCACCCCAAAGTTTGGGACGCCTCTGTTTACAAGAACCTCGTTTACAGTACAAGTTCAACATCGCAGAAAGTGAAAAATGGATAAAGAAGTTGTGGTATTTACTTACAAAGCAATATCACTCAGCAATGAAATCTGTGTCATCAGGCCCTTAGGAGCACAATGAGTGGATTCAGGTATGATGATTCTAACTGAAGTAAGTCACACAGAAAAAGAAACATCATAAGATATCAGTAATACACGGAATGTAAACTTGGCTACACAGGAACTGAATTACAGAACAGAACAGGGTCTCAAATTTAGAAAACCAACTTATGCTTGCTTAAGGGTAAAGGTGAGTTGGGGTGCTGCATAAAACCAGAGATTGAAATGAGCACAGATAAAGTTCCTTAAGTCAAATATGGAATAGACAAGAGCTACTCCTTGCTCAACGAAATGGACTCAACACCGCATATCAAACCCCTAAGAATGTACCTGACTAGTAAGTATCTTAAAACCTATGGATTGCTATGTCTCCGAAAGAGAATCAAGCATGTGTACAGGGGCATAAACGCAGCAGTGATAGGATTGGAGAGGTTCGGTGAGCAAATGAAGACCCTTTGAAGTCATATTGCATGGTACCCATTACACGGGTCTTAACTCTCCAGGTTTAAGGTATTCTTCCTTCAGCTAAAACATGCATGTGGAACCCAAGTATGATCAACCATGTGAACGGGAGACGTGTTCAAATATGTCTCAGTTTTCCTCCCCTGGTACTCGGGTGCAACATTCCAGACGCTTTACTAACACTCTCCCCACTTGGAGAGTCACCGCCTTTAACCTCCTGTTTGGCCCAGTTTGCAATTTCTGCGGAAGATGAACAGGAATAGCGAGAACCAATGAGAGACTAGCTGGAGGTGTCTGGACGGGCAAATTTAACTCTCATTTCCCACCAGGAAGAGGAAATAACCAAAGGATCAGCGTGCCATGCCGGAATCAGATTAGGGCCTGAAGCCATCCTGCGGTGTTGCGGCCAGGTCACAAGAAAGCGAGTTGAAGAAAGGAGCTCTGGGGCACTGTAATTCACAAACCTGCAGAGTTATAAATGACAGCTATCGTCCAAAAATAGACTGAAGTAAGGCTGCCAAGAGGACTTGAAAGCGGGGCAGAATTGCAGGAAACCGATTTCAGGAGGTAGACTGGAATTGCATTGAAAGCATAGGAAAAGAGGCAGAACGTCCACAATGATGCACTTGGCCAAAAAGGGCGTATGCGTTTTTTCCTGAATATATTCAGGAAAAAACGCATACGCCCTTTTTGGCCAACCAAGCAAGCTTGCAAAGGAAATCTGCACTACAATGAAGTCTCACTTCCCCCCGGTCAAAAGGGCCATCTGAAAAATTGTAAAATCCAGAAAGGCAGGACAGGCCATGGAGAACTGGGAGCCTTGTTATGCTGATGGGCGGGATGTAAATTGCCAACAGACACTCCGGAGATGTATGGTGTTTCCTGAAACATCTAAAAAACAAAGCAACAGAGCCTAGGGCACTGCCACTTATGGTCCTATAGCTTAGGGAAATTAAAATCAAAAAGACACAGCCACCCCAAAGTTTGGGACGCCTCTGTTTACAAGAACCTCGTTTACAGTACAAGTTCAACATCGCAGAAAGTGAAAAATGGATAAAGAAGTTGTGGTATTTACTTACAAAGCAATATCACTCAGCAATGAAATCTGTGTCATCAGGCCCTTAGCAGCACAATGAGTGGATTCAGGTATGATGATTCTAACTGAAGTAAGTCACACAGAAAAAGAAACATCATAAGATATCAGTAATACACGGAATGTAAACTTGGCTACACAGGAACTGAATTACAGAACAGAACAGGGTCTCAAATTTAGAAAACCAACTTATGCTTGCTTAAGGGTAAAGGTGAGTTGGGGTGCTGCATAAAACCAGAGATTGAAATGAGCACAGATAAAGTTCCTTAAGTCAAATATGGAATAGACAAGAGCTACTCCTTGCTCAACGAAATGGACTCAACACCGCATATTAAACCCCTAAGAATGTACCTGACTAGTAAGTATCTTAAAACCTATGGATTGCTATGTCTCCGAAAGAGAATCAAGCATGTGTACAGGGGCATAAACGCAGCAGTGATAGGATTGGAGAGGTTCGGTGAGCAAATGAAGACCCTTTGAAGTCATATTGCATGGTACCCATTACACGGGTCTTAACTCTCCAGGTTTAAGGTATTCTTCCTTCAGCTAAAACATGCATGTGGAACCCAAGTATGATCAACCATGTGAACGGGAGACGTGTTCAAATATGTCTCAGTTTTCCTCCCCTGGTACTCGGGTGCAACATTCCAGACGCTTTACTAACACTCTCCCCACTTGGAGAGTCACCGCCTTTAACCTCCTGTTTGGCCCAGTTTGCAATTTCTGCGGAAGATGAACAGGAATAGCGAGAACCAATGAGAGACTAGCTGGAGGTGTCTGGACGGGCAAATTTAACTCTCATTTCCCACCAGGAAGAGGAAATAACCAAAGGATCAGCGTGCCGTGCCAGAATCAGATTAGGGCCTGAAGCCATCCTGCGGTGTTGCGGCCAGGTCACAAGAAAGTGAGTTGAAGAAAGGAGCTCTGGGGCACTGTAATTCACAAACCTGCAGAGTTATAAATGACAGCTATCGTCCAAAAATAGACTGAAGTAAGGCTGCCAAGAGGACTTGAAAGCGGGGCAGAATTGCAGGAAACCGATTTCAGGAGGTAGACTGGAATTGCATTGAAAGCATAGGAAAAGAGGCAGAACGTCCACAATGATGCACTTGGCCAAAAAGGGCGTATGCGTTTTTTCCTGAATATATTCAGGAAAAAACGCATACGCCCTTTTTGGCCAACCAAGCAAGCTTGCAAAGGAAATCTGCACTACAATGAAGTCTCACTTCCCCCCGGTCAAAAGGGCCATCTGAAAAAAGTGTAAAATCCAGAAAGGCAGGACAGGCCATGGAGAACTGGGAGCCTTGTTATGCTGATGGGCGGGATGTAAATTGCCAACAGACACTCCGGAGAAGTGTATGGTGTTTCCTGAAACATCTAAAAAACAAAGCAACAGAGCCTAGGGCACTGCCACTTATGGTCCTATAGCTTAGGGAAATTAAAATCAAAAAGACACAGCCACCCCAAAGTTTGGGATGCCTCTGTTTACAAGAACCTCGTTTACAGTACAAGTTCAACATCGCAGAAAGTGAAAAATGGATAAAGAAGTTGTGGTATTTACTTACAAAGCAATATCACTCAGCAATGAAATCTGTGTCATCAGGCCCTTAGCAGCACAATGAGTGGATTCAGGTATGATGATTCTAACTGAAGTAAGTCACACAGAAAAAGAAACATCATAAGATATCAGTAATACACGGAATGTAAACTTGGCTACACAGGAACTGAATTACAGAACAGAACAGGGTCTCAAATTTAGAAAACCAACTTATGCTTGCTTAAGGGTAAAGGTGAGTTGGGGTGCTGCATAAAACCAGAGGTTGAAATGAGCACAGATAAAGTTCCTTAAGTCAAATATGGAATAGACAAGAGCTACTCCTTGCTCAACGAAATGGACTCAACACCGCATATTAAACCCCTAAGAATGTACCTGACTAGTAAGTATCTTAAAACCTATGGATTGCTATGTCTCTGAAAGAGAATCAAGCATGTGTACAGGGGCATAAACGCAGCAGTGATAGGATTGGAGAGGTTCGGTGAGCAAATGAAGACCCTTTGAAGTCATATTGCATGGTACCCATTACACGGGTCTTAACTCTCCAGGTTTAAGGTATTCTTCCTTCAGCTAAAACATGCATGTGGAACCCAAGTATGATCAACCATGTGAACGGGAGACGTGTTCAAATATGTCTCAGTTTTCCTCCCCTGGTACTCGGGTGCAACATTCCAGACGCTTTACTAACACTCTCCCCACTTGGAGAGTCACCGCCTTTAACCTCCTGTTTGGCCCAGTTTGCAATTTCTGCGGAAGATGAACAGGAATAGCGAGAACCAATGAGAGACTAGCTGGAGGTGTCTGGATGGGCAAATTTAACTCTCATTTCCCACCAGGAAGAGGAAATAACCAAAGGATCAGCGTGCCGTGCCGGAATAAGATTAGGGCCTGAAGCCATCCTGCGGTGTTGCGGCCAGGTCACAAGAAAGCGAGTTGAAGAAAGGAGCTCTGGGGCACTGTAATTCACAAACCTGCAGAGTTATAAATGACAGCTATCGTCCAAAAATAGACTGAAGTAAGGCTGCCAAGAGGACTTGAAAGCGGGGCAGAATTGCAGGAAACCGATTTCAGGAGGTAGACTGGAATTGCATTGAAAGCATAGGAAAAGAGGCAGAACGTCCACAATGATGCACTTGGCCAAAAAGTGCGTATGCGTTTTTTCCTGAATATATTCAGGAAAAAACGCATACGCCCTTTTTGGCCAACCAAGCAAGCTTGCAAAGGAAATCTGCACTACAATGAAGTCTCACTTCCCCCCGGTCAAAAGGGCCATCTGAAAAAAGTGTAAAATCCAGAAAGGCAGGACAGGCCATGGAGAACTGGGAGCCTTGTTATGCTGATGGGCGGGATGTAAATTGCCAACAGACACTCGGGAGAAGTGTATGGTGTTTCCTGAAACATCTAAAAAACAAAGCAACAGAGCCTAGGGCACTGCCACTTATGGTCCTATAGCTTAGGGAAATTAAAATCAAAAAGACACAGCCACCCCAAAGTTTGGGACGCCTCTGTTTACAAGAACCTCGTTTACAGTACAAGTTCAACATCGCAGAAAGTGAAAAATGGATAAAGAAGTTGTGGTATTTACTTACAAAGCAATATCACTCAGCAATGAAATCTATGTCATCAGGCCCTTAGCATCACAATGAGTGGATTCAGGTATGATGATTGTAACTGAAATAAGTCACACAGAAAAAGAAACATCATAAGATATCAGTAATACACGGAATGTAAACTTGGCTACACAGGAACTGAATTACAGAACAGAACAGGGTCTCAAATTTAGAAAACCAACTTATGCTTGCTTAAGGGGAAAGGTGAGTTGGGGTGCTACATAAAACCAGAGATTGAAATGAGCACAGATAAAGTTCCTTAAGTCAAATATGGAATAGACAAGAGCTACTCCTTGCTCAACGAAATGGACTCAACACCGCATATTAAACGCCTAAGAATGTACCTGACTAGTAAGTATCTTAAAACCTATGGATTGCTATGTCTCCAAAAGAGAATCAAGCATGTATGCAGAGGCATAAACGCAGCAGTGATAGGATTGGAGAGGTTCGGTGAGCAAATGAAGACCCTTTGAAGTCATATTGCATGGTACCCATTACACGGGTCTCAACTCTCCAGGTTTAAGGTATTCTTCCTTCAGCTAAAACATGCATGTGGAACCGAAGTATGATCAACCATGTGAACGGGAGACGTGTTCAAATATGTCTCAGTTTTCCTCCCCTGGTACTCGGGTGCAACATTCCAGACGCTTTACTAACACTCTCCCCACTTGGAGAGTCAGCGCCTTTAACCTCCTGTTTGGCCCAGTTTGCAATTTCTGCGGAAGATGAACAGGAATAGTGAGAACCAATGAGAGGCTATCTGGAGGTGTCTGGACGGGCAAATTTAACTCTCATTTCCCACCAGGAAGAGGAAACAACCAAAGGCTCAGCGTGCCGTACCGGAACCAGATTAGGGCCTGAAGCCATCCTGCGGTGTTGCGGCCAGCTCAAAAGAAAGCGAGTTGAAGAAAGGAGCTCAGGGGCACTGTAATTCACAAACCTGCAGAGTTATAAATGACAGCTATCGTCCAAAAATAGACTGAAGTAAGGCTGCCAAGAGGACTTGAAAGCGGGGCAGAATTGCAGGAAACCGATTTCAGGAGGTAGACTGGAATTGCATTGAAAGCATAGGAAAAGAGGCAGAACGTCCACAATGATGCACTTGGCCAAAAAGGGCGTATGCGTTTTTTCCTGAATATATTCAGGAAAAAACGCATACGCCCTTTTTGGCCAACCAAGCAAGCTTGCAAAGGAAATCTGCACTACAATGAAGTCTCACTTCCCCCCGGTCAAAACGGCCATCTGAAAAAAGTGTAAAATCCAGAAAGGCAGGACAGGCCATGGAGAACTGGGAGCCTTGTTATGCTGATGGGCGGGATGTAAATTGCCAACAGACACTCGGGAGAAGTGTATGGTGTTTCCTGAAACATCTAAAAAACAAACCAACAAAAACTAGGGCACTTCCACTTATGGTCCTATAGCTTAGGGAAATTAAAATCAAAAAGACACAGCCACCCCAAAGTTTGGGACGCCTCGGTTTACAAGAACCTCGTTTACAGTACAAGTTCAACATCGCAGAAAGTGAAAAATGGATAAAGAAGTTGTGGTATTTACTTACAAAGCAATATCACTCAGCAATGAAATCTGTGTCATCAGGCCCTTAGCAGCACAATGAGTGGATTCAGGTATGATGATTCTAACTGAGGTAAGTCACACAGAAAAAGAAACATCATAAGATATCAGTAATACACGGAATGTAAACTTGGCTACACAGGAACTGAATTACAGAACAGAACAGGGTCTCAAATTTAGAAAACCAACTTATGCTTGCTTAAGGGTGAAGATGAGTTGGGGTGCTGCATAAAACCAGAGATTGAAATGAGCACAGATAAAGTTCCTTAAGTCAAATATGGAATAGACAAGAGCTACTCCTTGCTCAACGAAATGGACTCAACACCCCATATTAAACGCCTAAGAATGTACCTGACTAGTAAGTATCGTAAAACCTATGGATTGCTATGTCTCCGAAAGAGAATCAAGCATGTGTACAGGGGCATAAACGCAGCAGTGATAGGATTGGAGAGGTTCGGTGAGCAAATGAAGACCCTTTGAAGTCATATTGCATGGTACCCATTACACGGGTCTTAACTCTCCAGGTTTAAGGTATTCTTCCTTCAGCTAAAACATGCATGTGGAACCCAAGTATGATCAACCATGTGAACGGGAGACGTGTTCAAATATGTCTCAGTTTTCCTCCCCTGGTACTCGGGTGCAACATTCCAGACGCTTTACTAACACTCTCCCCACTTGGAGAGTCAGCGCCTTTAACCTCCTGTTTGGCCCAGTTTGCAATTTCTGCGCAAGATGAACAGGAATAGCGAGAACCAATGAGAGACTAGCTGGAGGTGTCTGGACGGGCAAATTTAACTCTCATTTCCCACCAGGAAGAGGAAATAACCAAAGGCTCAGCGTGCCGTGCCGGAACCAGATTAGGGCCTGAAGCCATCCTGCGGTGTTGCGGCCAGGTCACAAGAAAGCGAGTTGAAGAAAGGAGCTCAGGGGCACTGTAATTCACAAACCTGCAGAGTTATAAATGACAGCTATCGTCCAAAAATAGACTGAAGTAAGGCTGCCAAGAGGACTTCAAAGCGGGGCAGAATTGCAGGAAACCGATTTCAGGAGGTAGACTGGAATTGCATTGAAAGCATAGGAAAAGAGGCAGAACGTCCACAATGATGCACTTGGCCAAAAAGGGCGTATGCGTTTTTTCCTGAATATATTCAGGAAAAAACGCATACGCCCTTTTTGGCCAACCAAGCAAGCTTGCAAAGGAAATCTGCACTACAGTGAAGTCTCACTTCCCCCCGGTCAAAAGGGCCATCTGAAAAAAGTGTAAAATCCAGAAAGACAAGACAGGCCATGGAGAACTGGGAGCCTTGTTATGCTGATGGGCGGGATGTAAATTGCCAACAACCACTCGGGAGAAGTGTATGGTGTTTCCTGAAACATCTAAAAAACAAAGCACCAAAGCCTAGGGCACTTCCACTTATGGTCCTATAGCTTAGGGAAATTAAAATCAAAAAGACACAGCCACCCCAAAGTTTGGGACGCCTCTGTTTACAAGAACCTCGTTTACAGTACAAGTTCAACATCGCAGAAAGTGAAAAATGGATAAAGAAGTTGTGGTATTTACTTACAAAGCAATATCACTCAGCAATGAAATCTGTGTCATCAGGCCCTTAGCAGCACAATGAGTGGATTCAGGTATGATGATTCTAACTGAAGTAAGTCACACAGAAAAAGAAACATCATAAGATATCAGTAATACACGGAATGTAAACTTGGCTACACAGGAACTGAATTACAGAACAGAACAGGGTCTCAAATTTAGAAAACCAACTTATGCTTGCTTAAGGGTAAAGGTGAGTTGGGGTGCTGCATAAAACCAGAGATTGAAATGAGCACAGATAAAGTTCCTTAAGTCAAATATGGAATAGACAAGAGCTACTCCTTGCTCAACGAAATGGACTCAACACCGCATATTAAACCCCTAAGAATGTACCTGACTAGTAAGTATCTTAAAACCTATGGATTGCTATGTCTCCGAAAGAGAATCAAGCATGTGTACAGGGGCATAAACGCAGCAGTGATAGGATTGGAGAGGTTCGGTGAGCAAATGAAGACCCTTTGAAGTCATATTGCATGGTACCCATTACACGGGTCTTAACTCTCCAGGTTTAAGGTATTCTTCCTTCAGCTAAAAGATGCATGTGGAACCCAAGTATGATCAACCATGTGAACGGGAGACGTGTTCAAATATGTCTCAGTTTTCCTCCCCTGGTACTCGGGTGCAACATTCCAGACGCTTTACTAACACTCTCCCCACTTGGAGAGTCACCGCCTTTAACCTCCTGTTTGGCCCAGTTTGCAATTTCTGCGGAAGATGAACAGGAATAGCGAGAACCAATGAGAGACTAGCTGGAGGTGTCTGGACGGGCAAATTTAACTCTCATTTCCCACCAGGAAGAGGAAATAACCAAAGGATCAGCGTGCCGTGCCGGAATCAGATTAGGGCCTGAAGCCATCCTGCGGTGTTGCGGCCAGGTCACAAGAAAGCGAGTTGAAGAAAGGAGCTCTGGGGCACTGTAATTCACAAACCTGCAGAGTTATAAATGACAGCTATCGTCCAAAAATAGAATGAAGTAAGGCTGCCAAGAGGACTTGAAAGCGGGGCAGAATTGCAGGAAACCGATTTCAGGAGGTAGACTGGAATTGCATTGAAAGCATAGGAAAAGAGGCAGAACGTCCACAATGATGCACTTGGCCAAAAAGGGCGTATGCGTTTTTTCCTGAATATATTCAGCAAAAAACGCATACGCCCTTTTTGGCCAACCAAGCAAGCTTGCAAAGGAAATCTGCACTACAATGAAGTCTCACTTCCCCCCGGTCAAAAGGGCCATCTGAAAAAAGTGTAAAATCCAGAAAGACAAGACAGGCCATGGAGAACTGGGAGCCTTGTTATGCTGATGGGCGGGATGTAAATTGCCAACAACCACTCGGGAGAAGTGTATGGTGTTTCCTGAAACATCTAAAAAACAAAGCACCAAAGCCTAGGGCACTTCCACTTATGGTCCTATAGCTTAGGGAAATTAAAATCAAAAAGACACAGCCACCCCAAAGTTTGGGACGCCTCCGTTTACAAGAACCTCGTTTACCGTACAAGTTCAATATCACAGAAAGTGAAAAATGGATAAAGAACTTGTGGTACTTACGTACAATGCAGTATCACTCAGCAGTGAAATCTATGTCATCAGGCCCGTAGCAGCATAATGAGTGGATTCAGGTACGATGATTCTAACTGAAATAAGTCACACAGAAAAAGAAACATCATAAGATATCACTAATACACGGAATGTAAACTTGGCTACACAGGAACTGCATTCCAAAACAGAACAGGGTCTCAAATTTAGAAAACCAACTTATGCTTGCTTAAGGGTAAAGGTGAGTTGAGCTGCTGCATAAAACCAGAGATTGAAATGAGCACAGATAAAGTTCCTTAAGCCAAATATGGAATAGACAAGAGCTACTCCTTGCTCAACGAAATGGACTCAACAACCCATATTAAACGCCTAAGAATGTACCTGACTAGTAAGTATCTTAAAACCTATGGATTGCTATGTCTCCGAAAGAGAATCAAGCGTGTGTACAGATGAATAAACGCAGCAGTGATAGGATTGGAGAGGTTCGGTGAGCAAATGAAGACCCTTTGAAGTCATATTGCATGGTACCCATTCCACGGGTCTCAACTCTCCAGGTTTAAGGTATTCTTCCTTCAGCTAAAACATGCATGTGGAACCCAAGTATGATCAACAATGTGAACGGGAGACGTGTTCAAATATGTCTCAGTTTTCCTCCCCTGGTACTCGGGTGCAACTTTCCAGACGCTTTACTAACACTCTCCCCACTTGGAGAGTCACCGCCTTTAACCTCCTGTTTGGCCCAGTTTGCAATTTCTGCGGAAGATGAACAGGAATAGCGAGAACCAATGAGAGACTAGCTGGAGGTGTCTGGACGGGCAAATTTAACTCTCATTTCCCACCAGGAAGAGGAAATAACCAAAGGATCAGCGTGCCGTGCCAGAATCAGATTAGGGCCTGAAGCCATCCTGCGGTGTTGCGGCCAGGTCACAAGAAAGCGAGTTGAAGAAAGGAGCTCTGGGGCACTGTAATTCACAAACCTGCAGAGTTATAAATGACAGCTATCGTCCAAAAATAGACTGAAGTAAGGCTGCCAAGAGGACTTGAAAGTGGGGCAGAATTGCAGGAAACCGATTTCAGGAGGTAGACTGGAATTGCATTGAAAGCATAGGAAAAGAGGCAGAACGTCCACAATGATGCACTTGGCCAAAAAGGGCGTATGCGTTTTTTCCTGAATATATTCAGGAAAAAACGCATACGCCCTTTTTGGCCAACCAAGCAAGCTTGCAAAGGAAATCTGCACTACAATGAAGTCTCACTTCCCCCCAGTCAAAAGGGCCATCTGAAAAAAGTGTAAAATCCAGAAAGGCAGAACAGGCCATGGAGAACTGGGAGCCTTGTTATGCTGATGGGCGGGATGTAAATTGCCAACAACCACTCGGGAGAAGTGTATGGCGTTTCCTGAAACATCTAAAAAACAAAGCAACAGAACCTAGGGCACTTCCACTTATGGTCCTATAGCTTAGGGAAATTAAAATGAAAAAGACACAGCCACCCCAAAGTTTGGAACGGCTCTGTTTACAAGAACCTCGTTTACAGTACAAGTTCAACATCGCAGAAAGTGAAAAATGGATAAAGAAGTTGTGGTATTTACTTACAAAGCAATATCACTCAGCAATGAAATCTGTGTCATCAGGCCCTTAGCAGCACAATGAGTGGATTCAGGTATGATGATTCTAACTGAAATAAGTCACACAGAAAAACAAACATCATAAGATATCAGTAATACACGGAATGGAAACTTGGCTACACAGGAACTGAATTACAGAACAGAAGAGGGTCTCAAATTTAGAAAACCAACTTATGCTTGCTTAAGGGGAAAGGTGAGTTGGGGTGCTGCATAAAACCAGAGATTGAAATGAGCACAGATAAAGTTCCTTAAGCCAAATATGGAATAGACAAGAGCTACTCCTTGCTCAACGAAATGGACTCAACACCCCATATTAAACGCCTAAGAATGTACCTGACTAGTAAGTATCTTAAAACCTATGGATTGTTATGTCTCCGAAAGAGAATCAAGCATGTGTACAGGGGCATAAACGCAGCAGTGATAGGATTGGAGAGGTTCGGTGAGCAAATGAAGACCCTTTGAAGTCATATTGCATGGTACCCATTCCACGGGTTTCAACTACCCAGGTTTAAGGTATTCTTCCTTCAGCTAAAACATGCATGTGGAACCTAGAGTATGATCAACCATGTGATCGGGAGACGTGTTCAAATATGTCTCAGTTTTCCTCCCCTGGTACTCGGGTGCAACATTCCAGATGCTCTACTAACACTCTCCCCACTTGGAGAGTCAGTCCCCTTAACCTCCTGTTTGGCCCAGTTTGCAATTTCTGCGGAAGATGAACAGGAATAGCAAGAACCAATGAGAGGCTAGCTGGAGGTGTCTGGACGGGCAAATTTAACTCTCATTTCCCACCATGAAGAGGAATTAACCAAAGGCTCAGCATGCCGGGCCGGAACCAGATTAGGGCCTGAAGCCATCCTGCGGTGTTGCGGCCAGGTCACAAGAAAGCGAGTTGAAGAAAGGAGCTCAGGGGCACTGTAATTCACAAACCTGCAGAGTTATAAATGACAGCTATCGTCCAAAAATAGACTGAAGTAAGGCTGCCAAGAGGACTTGAAAGCGGGGCAGAATTGCAGGAAACCGATTTCAGGAGGTAGACTGGAATTGCATTGAAAGCATAGGAAAAGAGGCAGAACGTCCACAATGATGCACTTGGCCAAAAAGTGCGTATGCGTTTTTTCCTGAATATATTCAGGAAAAAACGCATACGCCCTTTTTGGCCAACCAAGCAAGCTTGCAAAGGAAATCTGCACTACAATGAAGTCTCACTTCCCCCCGGTCAAAAGGGCCATCTGAAAAAAGTGTAAAATCCAGAAAGGCAGGACAGGCCATGGAGAACTGGGAGCCTTGTTATGCTGATGGGCGGGATGTAAATTGCCAACAGACACTCGGGAGAAGTGTATGGTGTTTCCTGAAACATCTAAAAAACAAAGCAACAGAGCCTAGGGCACTGCCACTTATGGTCCTATAGCTTAGGGAAATTAAAATCAAAAAGACACAGCCACCCCAAAGTTTGGGACGCCTCTGTTTACAAGAACCTCGTTTACAGTACAAGTTCAACATCGCAGAAAGTGAAAAATGGATAAAGAAGTTGTGGTATTTACTTACAAAGCAATATCACTCAGCAATGAAATCTATGTCATCAGGCCCTTAGCATCACAATGAGTGGATTCAGGTATGATGATTGTAACTGAAATAAGTCACACAGAAAAAGAAACATCATAAGATATCAGTAATACACGGAATGTAAACTTGGCTACACAGGAACTGAATTACAGAACAGAACAGGGTCTAAAATTTAGAAAACTAACTTATGCTTGCTTAAGGGTAAAGGTGTGTTGGGGTGCTGCATAAAACCAGAGATTGAAATGAGCACAGATAAAGTTTCTTAAGTCAAATATGGAATAGACAAGAGCTACTCCTTGCTCAACGAAATGGACTCAACACCGCATATTAAACGCCTAAGAATGTACCTGACTAGTAAGTATCTTAAAACCTATGGATTGCTATGTCTCCGAAAGAGAATCAAGCATGTGTACAGGGGCATAAACACAGCAGTGATAGGATTGGAGAGGTTCGGTGAGCAAATGAAGACCCTTTGAAGTCATATTGCATGGTACCCATTACACGGGTCTCAACTCTCCAGGTTTAAGGTATTCTTCCTTCAGCTAAAACATGCATGTGGAACCCAAGTATGATCAACCATGTGAACGGGAGACGTGTTCAAATATGTCTCAGTTTTCCTCCCATGGTACTCGGGTGCAACATTCCAGATGCTTTACTAACACTCTCCCCACTTGGAGAGTCAGTGCCTTTAACCTCCTGTTTGGCCCAGTTTGCAATTTCTGCGGAAGATGAACAGGAATAGCGAGAACCAATGAGAGGCTAGCTGGAGGTGTCTGGACGGGCAAATTTAACTCTCATTTCCCACCAGGAAGAGGAAATAACCAAAGGCTCAGCGTGCCGTACCGGAACCAGATTAGGGCCTGAAGCCATCCTGCGGTGTTGCGGCCAGCTCAAAAGAAAGCGAGTTGAAGAAAGGAGCTCAGGGGCACTGTAATTCACAAACCTGCAGAGTTATAAATGACAGCTATCGTCCAAAAATAGACTGAAGTAAGGCTGCCAAGAGGACTTGAAAGCGGGGCAGAATTGCAGGAAACCGATTTCAGGAGGTAGACTGGAATTGCATTGAAAGCATAGGAAAAGAGGCAGAACGTCCACAATGATGCACTTGGCCAAAAAGGGCATATGCGTTTTTTCCTGAATATATTCAGGAAAAAACGCATACGCCCTTTTTGGCCAACCAAGCAAGCTTGCAAAGGAAATCTGCACTACAATGAAGTCTCACTTCCCCCCGGTCAAAAGGGCCATCTGAAAAAAGTGTAAAATCCAGAAAGGCAGGACAGGCCATGGAGAACTGGGAGCCTTGTTATGCTGATGGGCGGGATGTAAATTGCCAACAACCACTCGGGAGAAGTGTATGGTGTTTCCTGAAACATCTAAAAAACAAAGCAACAGAACCTAGGGCACTTCCACTTATGGTCCTATAGCTTAGGGAAATTAAAATCAAAAAGACACAGCCACCCCAAAGTTTGGAATGGCTCTGTTTACAAGAACCTCGTTTACAGTACAAGTTCAACATCGCAGAAAGTGAAAAATGGATAAAGAAGTTGTGGTATTTACTTACAAAGCAATATCACTCAGCAATGAAATCTGTGTCATCAGGCCCTTAGCAGCACAATGAGTGGATTCAGGTATGATGATTCTAACTGAAGTAAGTCACACAGAAAAAGAAACATCATAAGATATCATTAATACACGGAATGGAAACTTGGCTACACAGGAACTGAATTACAGAACAGAACAGGGTCTCAAATTTAGAAAACCACCTTCTTCTTGCTTAAGGGTAAAGGTGAGTTGGGGTGCTGCATAAAACCAGAGATTGAAATGAGCACAGATAAAGTTCCTTAAGTCAAATATGGAATAGACAAGAGCTACTCCTTGCTCAACGAAATGGACTCAACACCGCATATTAAACGCCTAAGAATGTACCTGACTAGTAAGTATCTTAAAACCTATGGATTGCTAAGTCTCCGAAAGAGAATCAAGCATGTGTACAGGGGCATAAACGCAGCAGTGATAGGATTGGAGAGGTTCGGTGAGCAAATGAAGACCCTTTGAAGTCATATTGCATGGTACCCATTACACGGGTCTTAACTCTCCAGGTTTAAGGTATTCTTCCTTCAGCTAAAACATGCATGTGGAACCCAAGTATGATCAACCATGTGAACGGGAGACGTGTTGAAATATGTCTCAGTTTTCCTCCCCTGGTACTCGGGTGCAACATTCCAGACGCTTTACTAACACTCTCCCCACTTGGAGAGTCAGCGCCTTTAACCTCCTGTTTGGCCCAGTTTGCAATTTCTGCGGAAGATGAACAGGAATAGCGAGAACCAATGAGAGGCTAACTGGAGGTGTCTGGACGGGCAAATTTAACTCTCATTTCCCACCAGGAAGAGGAAATAACCAAAGGCTCAGCGTGCCGTGCCGGAACCAGATTAGGGCCTGAAGCCAGCCTGCGGTGTTGCGGCCAGGTCACAAGAAAGCAAGTTGAAGAAAGGAGCTCAGGGGCACTGTAATTCACAAACCTGCAGAGTTATAAATGACAGCTATCGTCCAAAAATAGACTGAAGTAAGGCTGCCAAGAGGACTTGAAAGCGGGGCAGAATTGCAGGAAACCGATTTCAGGAGGTAGACTGGAATTGCATTGAAAGCATAGGAAAAGAGGCAGAAAGTCCACAATGATGCACTTGGCCAAAAAGGGCGTATGCGTTTTTTCCTGAATATATTCAGGAAAAAACGCATACGCCCTTTTTGGCCAACCAAGCAAGCTTGCAAAGGAAATCTGCACTACAATGAAGTCTCACTTCCCCCCGGTCAAAAGGGCCATCTGAAAAAAGTGTAAAATCCAGAAAGGCAGGACAGGCCATGGAGAACTGGGAGCCTTGTTATGCTGATGGGCGGGATGTAAATTGCCAACAACCACTCGGGAGAAGTGTATGGTGTTTCCTGAAACATCTAAAAAACAAAGCAACAGAACCTAGGGCACTTCCACTTATGGTCCTATAGCTTAGGGAAATTAAAATCAAAAAGACACAGCCACCCCAAAGTTTGGAACGGCTCTGTTTACAAGAACCTCGTTTACAGTACAAGTTCAACATCGCAGAAAGTGAAAAATGGAGAAAGAAGTTGTGGTATTTACTTACAAAGCAATATCACTCAGCAATGAAATCTGTGTCATCAGGCCCTTAGCAGCACAATGAGTGGATTCAGGTATGATGATTCTAACTGAAATAAGTCACACAGAAAAAGAAACATCATAAGATATCAGTAATACACGGAATGTAAACTTGGCTACACAGGAACTGAATTACAGAACAGAACAGGGTCTCAAATTTAGAAAACCAACGTATTCTTGCTTAAGGGTAAAGGTGAGTTGGGGTGCTGCATAAAACCAGAGATTGAAATGAGCACAGATAAAGTTCCTTAAGCCAAATATGGAATAGACAAGAGCTACTCCTTGCTCAACGAAATGGACTCAACACCCCATATTAAACGCCTAAGAATGTACCTGACTAGTAAGTATCTTAAAACCTATGCATTGCTATGTCTCCGAAAGAGAATCAAGCATGTGTACAGGGGCATAAACGCAGCAGTGATAGGATTGGAGAGGTTCGGTGAGCAGATGAAGACCCTTTGAAGTCATATTGCATGGTACCCATTCCACGGGTTTCAACTACCCAGGTTTAAGGTATTCTTCCTTCAGCTAAAACATGCATGTGGAACCTAGAGTATGATCAACCATGTGATCGGGAGACGTGTTCAAATATGTCTCAGTTTTCCTCCCCTGGTACTCGGGTGCAACATTCCAGACGCTTTACTAACACTCTCCCCACTTGGAGAGTCAGTCCCTTTAACCTCCTGTTTGGCCCAGTTTGCAATTTCTGCGGAAGATGAACAGGAATAGCGAGAACCAATGAGAGGCTAGCTGGAGGTGTCTGGACGGGCAAATTTAACTCTCATTTCCCACCAGGAAGAGGAATTAACCAAAGGCTCAGCATGCCGGCCCGGAACCAGATTAGGGCCTGAAGCCATCCTGCGGTGTTGCGGCCAGGTCACAAGAAAGCGAGTTGAAGAAAGGAGCTCAGGGGCACTGTAATTCACAAACCTGCAGAGTTATAAATGACAGCTATCGTCCAAAAATAGACTGAAGTAAGGCTGCCAAGAGGACTTGAAAGCGGGGCAGAATTGCAGGAAACCGATTTCAGGAGGTAGACTGGAATTGCATTGAAAGCATAGGAAAAGAGGCAGAAAGTCCTCAATGATGCACTTGGCCAAAAAGGGCGTATGCGTTTTTTCCTGAATATATTCAGGAAAAAACGCATACGCCCTTTTTGGCCAACCAAGCAAGCTTGCAAAGGAAATCTGCACTACAATGAAGTCTCACTTCCCCCCGGTCACAAGGGCCATCTGAAAAAAGTGTAAAATCCAGAAAGGCAACAGGCCATTGAGAACTGGGAGCCTTGTTATGCTGAAGGGTGGGATGTAAATTGCCAACAGACACTTGGGAGAAGTGTATGGTGTTTCCTGAAACATCTAAAAAACAAAGCAAGAGAGCCTAGTGCACTTCCACTTATGGCCCTATAGCTTAGGGAAATTAAAATCAAAAAGACACAGCCACCCCAAAGTTTGGAACGGCTCTGTTTACAAGAACCTCGTTTACAGTACAAGTTCAACATCGCAGAAAGTGAAAAATGGATAAAGAAGTTGTGGTATTTACTTACAAAGCAATATCACTCAGCAATGAAATCTGTGTCATCAGGCCCTTAGCAGCACAATGAGTGGATTCAGGTATGATGATTCTAATTGAAATAAGTCACACAGAAAAAGAAACATCATAAGATATCAGTAATACACGGAATGTAAACTTGACTACACAGGAACTGAATTACAGAACAGAACAGGGTCTCAAATTTAGAAAACCAACTTATGCTTGCTTAAGGGTAAAGGTGAGTTGGGGTGCTGCATAAAACCAGAGATTGAAATGAGCACAGATAAAGTTCCTTAAGCCAAATATGGAATAGACAAGAGCTACTCCTTGCTCAACGAAATGGACTCAACACCGCATATTGAACGCCTAAGAATGTACCTGACAAGTAAGTATCTTACAACCTATAGATTGCTATGTCTCCGAAAGAGAATCAAGCATGTGTACAGGGGCATAAACGCAGCAGTGATAGGATTGGAGAGGTTCGGTGAGCAAATGAAGACCCTTTGAAGTCATATTGCATGGTACCCATTACACGGGTCTCAACTCTCCAGGTTTAAGGTATTCTTCCTTCAGCTAAAACATGCATGTGGAACCCAAGTATGATCAACCATGTGAACGGGAGACGTGTTCAAATATGTCTCAGTTTTCCTCCCCTGGTACTCGGGTGCAACATTCCAGACGCTTTACTAACACTCTCCCCACTTGGAGAGTCAGCGCCTTTAACCTCCTGTTTGGCCCAGTTTGCAATTTCTGCGGAAGATGAACAGGAATAGCGAGAACCAATGAGAGGCTAGCTGGAGGTGTCTGGACGGGCAAATTTAACTCTCATTTCCCACCAGGAAGAGGAAATAACCAAAGGCTGAGCGTGCCATACCAGAACCAGATTAGGGCCTGAAGCCATCCTGCGGTGTTGCGGCCAGCTCAAAAGAAAGCGAGTTGAAGAAAGGAGCTCAGGGGCACTGTAATTCACAAACCTGCAGAGTTATAAATGACAGCTATCGTCCAAAAATAGACTGAAGTAAGGCTGCCAAGAGGACTTGAAAGCGGGGCAGAATTGCAGGAAACCGATTTCAGGAGGTAGACTGGAATTGCATTGAAAGCATAGGAAAAGAGGCAGAACGTCCACAATGATGCACTTGGCCAAAAAGGGCGTATGCGTTTTTTCCTGAATATATTCAGGAAAAAACGCATACGCCCTTTTTGGCCAACCAAGCAAGCTTGCAAAGGAAATCTGCACTACAGTGAAGTCTCACTTCCCCCCGGTCAAAAGGGCCATCTGAAAAAAGTGTAAAATCCAGAAAGGCAAGACAGGCCATGGAGAACTGGGAGCCTTGTTATGCTGATGGGCGGGATGTAAATTGCCAACAACCACTCGGGAGAAGTGTATGGTGTTTCCTGAAACATCTAAAAAACAAAGCACCAGAGCCTAGGGCACTTCCACTTATGGTCCTATACCTTAGGGAAATTAAAATCAAAAAGACACAGCCACCCCAAAGTTTGGGACGCCACCGTTTACAAGAACCTCGTTTACCGTACAAGTTCAATATCACAGAAAGTGAAAAATGGATAAAGAACTTGTGGTACTTACGTACAATGCAGTATCACTCAGCAGTGAAATCTATGTCATCAGGCCCGTAGCAGCATAATGAGTGGATTCAGGTACGATGATTCTAACTGAAATAAGTCACACAGAAAAAGAAACATCATAAGATATCACTAATACACGGAATGTAAACTTGGCTACACAGGAACTGCATTCCAAAACAGAACAGGGTCTCAAATTTAGAAAACCAACATATGCTTGCTTAAGGGTAAAGGTGAGTTGGGGTGCTGCATAAAACCAGAGATTGAAATGAGCACAGATAAAGTTCCTTAAGCCAAATATGGAATAGACAAGAGCTACTCCTTGCTCAACGAAATGGACTCAACACCCCATATTAAACGCCTAAGAATGTACCTGACTAGTAAGTATCTTAAAACCTATGGATTGCTATGTCTCCAAAAGAGAATCAAGCGTGTGTACAGGGGCATAAACGCAGCAGTGATAGGATTGGAGAGGTTCGGTGAGCAAATGAAGACCCTTTGAAGTCATATTGCATGGTACCCATTCCACGGGTTTCAACTACCCAGGTTTTAGGTATTCTTCCTTCAGCTAAAACATGCATTTGGAACCTAGAGTATGATCAACCATGTGATCGGGAGACGTGTTCAAATATGTCTCAGTTTTCCTCCCCTGGTACTCGGGTGAAACATTCCAGATGCTTTACTAACACTCTCCCGACTTGGAGAGTCAGTCCCTTTAACCTCCTGTTTGGCCCAGTTTGCAATTTCTGCGGAAGATGAACAGGAATAGCGAGAACAAATGAGAGGCTAGCTGGAGGTGTCTGGACGGGCAAATTTAACTCTCATTTCCCACCAGGAAGAGGAATTAACCAAAGGCTCAGCGTGCCGTGCCGGAACCAGATTAGGGCCTGAAGCCATCCTGCGGTGTTGCGGCCAGCTCAAAAGCAAACGAGTTGAAAAAAGGAGCTCAGGGGCACTGTAATTCACAAACCTGCAGAGTTATAAATGACAGCTATCGTCCAAAAATAGACTGAAGTAAGGCTGCCAAGAGGACTTGAAAGCGGGGCAGAATTGCAGGAAACCGATTTCAGGAGGTAGACTGGAATTGCATTGAAAGCATAGGAAAAGAGGCAGAACGTCCACAATGATGCACTTGGCCAAAAAGGGCGTATGCGTTTTTTCCTGAATATATTCAGGAAAAACGCATACGCCCTTTTTGGCCAACCAAGCAAGCTTGCAAAGGAAATCTGCACTACAATGAAGTCTCACTTCCCCCCGGTCAAAAGGGCCATCTGAAAAAAGTGTAAAATCCAGAAAGGCAGGACAGGCCATGGAGAACTGGGAGCCTTGTTATGCTGATGGGCGGGATGTAAATTGCCAACAGACACTTGGGAGAAGTGTATGGTGTTTCCTGAAACATCTAAAAAACAAAGCAACAGAGCCTAGGGCACTGCCACTTATGGTCCTATAGCTTAGGGAAATTAAAATCAAAAAGACACAGCCACCCCAAAGTTTGGGACGCCTCTGTTTACAAGAACCTCGTTTACAGTACAAGTTCAACATCGCAGAAAGTGAAAAATGGATAAAGAAGTTGTGGTATTTACTTAAAAAGCAATATCACTCAGCAATGAAATCTGTGTCATCAGGCCCTTAGCAGCACAATGAGTGGATTCAGGTATGATGATTCTAACTGAAGTAAGTCACACAGAAAAAGAAACATCATAAGATATCAGTAATACACGGAATGTAAACTTGGCTACACAGGAACTGAATTACAGAACAGAACAGGGTCTCAAATTTAGAAAACCAACTTATGCTTGCTTAAGGGTAAAGGTGAGTTGGGGTGCTGCATAAAACCAGAGATTGAAATGAGCACAGATAAAGTTCCTTAAGTCAAATATGGAATAGACAAGAGCTACTCCTTGCTCAACGAAATGGACTCAACACCGCATATTAAACGCCTAAGAATGTACCTGACTAGTAAGTATCGTAAAACCTATGGATTGCTATGTCTCAAAAAGAGAATCAAGCATGTGTGCAGAGGCATAAACGCAGCAGTGATAGGATTGGAGAGGTTCGGTGAGCAAATGAAGACCCTTTGAAGTCATATTGCATGGTACCCATTACACGGGTCTCAACTCTCCAGGTTTAAGGTATTCTTCCTTCAGCTAAAACATGCATGTGGAACCCAAGTATGATCAACCATGTGAACGGGAGACGTGTTGAAATATGTCTCAGTTTTCCTCCCCTGGTACTCGGGTGCAACATTCCAGACGCTTTACTAACACTCTCCCCACTTGGAGAGTCAGCGCCTTTAACCTCCTGTTTGGCCCAGTTTGCAATTTCTGCGGAAGATGAACAGGAATAGCGAGAACCAATGAGAGGCTAGCTGGAGGTGTCTGGACGGGCAAATTTAACTCTCATTTCCCACCAGGAAGAGGAAATAACCAAAGGCTCAGCGCGCCGTACCGGAACCAGATTAGGGCCTGAAGCCATCCTGCGGTGTTGCGGCCAGCTCAAAAGAAAGCGAGTTGAAGAAAGGAGCTCAGGGGCACTGTAATTCACAAACCTGCAGAGTTATAAATGACAGCTATCGTCCAAAAATAGACTGAAGTAAGGCTGCCAAGAGGACTTGAAAGCGGGGCAGAATTGCAGGAAACCGATTTCAGGAGGTAGACTGGAATTGCATTGAAAGCATAGGAAAAGAGGCAGAACGTCCACAATGATGCACTTGGCCAAAAAGGGCGTATGCGTTTTTTCCTGAATATATTCAGGAAAAAACGCATACGCCCTTTTTGGCCAACCAAGCAAGCTTGCAAAGGAAATCTGCACTACAATGAAGTCTCACTTCCCCCTGGTCAAAAGGGCCATCTGAAAAAAGTGTAAAATCCAGAAAGGCAGGACAGGCCATGGAGAACTGGGAGCCTTGTTATGCTGATGGGCGGGATGTAAATTGCCAACAACCACTCGGGAGAAGTGTATGGTGTTTCCTGAAACATCTAAAAAACAAACCAACAGAACCTAGGGCACTTCCACTTATGGTCCTATAGCTTAGGGAAATTAAAATAAAAAAGACACAGCCACCCCAAAGTTTGGAACGGCTCTGTTTACAAGAACCTCGTTTACAGTACAAGTTCAACATCGCAGAAAGTGAAAAATGGATAAAGAAGTTGTGGTATTTACTTACAAAGCAATATCACTCAGCAATGAAATCTGTGTCATCAGGCCCTTAGCAGCACAATGAGTGGATTCAGGTATGATGATTCTAACTGAAGTAAGTCACACAGAAAAAGAAACATCATAAGATATCAGTAATACACGGAATGTAAACTTGGCTACACAGGAACTGAATTACAGAACAGAACAGGGTCTCAAATTTAGAAAACCAACTTATGCTTGCTTAAGGGTAAAGATGAGTTGGGGTGCTGCATAAAACCAGAGATTGAAATGAGCACAGATAAAGTTCCTTAAGTCAAATATGGAATAGACAAGAGCTACTCCTTGCTCAACGAAATGGACTCAACACCCCATATTAAACGCCTAAGAATGTACCTGACTAGTAAGTATCGTAAAACCTATGGATTGCTATGTCTCCGAAAGAGAATCAAGCATGTGTACAGGGGCATAAACGCAGCAGTGATAGGATTGGAGAGGTTCGGTGAGCAAATGAAGACCCTTTGAAGTCATATTGCATGGTACCCATTACACGGGTCTTAACTCTCCAGGTTTAAGGTATTCTTCCTTCAGCTAAAACATGCATGTGGAACCTAGAGTATGATCAACCATGTGAACGGGAGACGTGTTCAAATATGTCTCAGTTTTCCTCCCCTGGTACTCGGGTGCAACATTCCAGACGCTTTACTAACACTCTCCCCACTTGGAGAGTCAGCGCCTTTAACCTCCTGTTTGGCCCAGTTTGCATTTTCTGCGCAAGATGAACAGGAATAGCGAGAACCAATGAGAGACTAGCTGGAGGTGTCTGGACGGGCAAATTTAACTCTCATTTCCCACCAGGAAGAGGAAATAACCAAAGGCTCAGTGTGCCGTGCCGGAACCAGATTAGGGCCTGAAGCCATCCTGCGGTGTTGCAGCCAGGTCACAAGAAAGCGAGTTGAAGAAAGGAGCTCAGGGGCACTGTAATTCACAAACCTGCAGAGTTATAAATGACAGCTATCGTCCAAAAATAGACTGAACTAAGGCTGCCAAGAGGACTTGAAAGCGGGGCAGAATTGCAGGAAACCGATTTCAGGAGGTAGACTGGAATTGCATTGAAAGCATAGGAAAAGAGGCAGAACGTCCACAATGATGCACTTGGCCAAAAAGGGCGTATGCGTTTTTTCCTGAATATATTCAGGAAAAAACGCATACGACCTTTTTGGCCAACCAAGCAAGCTTGCAAAGGAAATCTGCACTACAATGAAGTCTCACTTCCCCCCGGTCAAAAGGGCCATCTGAAAAAAGTGTAAAATCCAGAAAGGCAGGACAGGCCATGGAGAACTGGGAGCCTTGTTATGCTGATGGGCGGGATGTAAATTGCCAACAACCACTCGGGAGAAGTGTATGGTGTTTCCTGAAACATCTAAAAAACAAACCAACAGAACCTAGGGCACTTCCACTTATGGTCCTATAGCTTAGGGAAATTAAAATAAAAAAGACACAGCCACCCCAAAGTTTGGAACGGCTCTGTTTACAAGAACCTCGTTTACAGTACAAGTTCAACATCGCAGAAAGTGAAAAATGGATAAAGAAGTTGTGGTATTTACTTACAAAGCAATATCACTCAGCAATGAAATCTGTGTCATCAGGCCCTTAGCAGCACAATGAGTGGATTCAGGTATGATGATTCTAACTGAAATAAGTCACACAGAAAAAGAAACATCATAAGATATCAGTAATACACGGAATGTAAACTTGGCTACACAGGAACTGAATTACAGAACAGAACAGGGTCTCAAATTTAGAAAACCAACTTATGCTTGCTTAAGGGTAAAGATGAGTTGGGGTGCTGCATAAAACCAGAGATTGAAATGAGCACAGATAAAGTTCCTTAAGTCAAATATGGAATAGACAAGAGCTACTCCTTGCTCAACGAAATGGACTCAACACCCCATATTAAACGCCTAAGAATGTACCTGACTAGTAAGTATCGTAAAACCTATGGATTGCTATGTCTCCGAAAGAGAATCAAGCATGTGTACAGGGGCATAAACGCAGCAGTGATAGGATTGGAGAGGTTCGGTGAGCAAATGAAGACCCTTTGAAGTCATATTGCATGGTACCCATTACACGGGTCTTAACTCTCCAGGTTTAAGGTATTCTTCCTTCAGCTAAAACATGCATGTGGAACCCAAGTATGATCAACCATGTGAACGGGAGACGTGTTCAAATATGTCTCAGTTTTCCTCCCCTGGTACTCGGGTGCAACATTCCAGACGCTTTACTAACACTCTCCCCACTTGGAGAGTCAGCGCCTTTAACCTCCTGTTTGGCCCAGTTTGCAATTTCTGCGCAAGATGAACAGGAATAGCGAGAACCAATGAGAGACTAGCTGGAGGAGTCTGGACCGGCAAATTTAACTCTCATTTCCCACCAGGAAGAGGAAATAACCAAAGGCTCAGTGTGCCGTGCCAGAACCAGATTAGGGCCTGAAGCCATCCTGCGGTGTTGCAGCCAGGTCACAAGAAAGCGAGTTGAAGAAAGGAGCTCAGGGGCACTGTAATTCACAAACCTGCAGAGTTATAAATGACAGCTATCGTCCAAAAATAGACTGAACTAAGGCTGCCAAGAGGACTTGAAAGCGGGGCAGAATTGCAGGAAACCGATTTCAGGAGGTAGACTGGAATTGCATTGAAAGCATAGGAAAAGAGGCAGAACGTCCACAATGATGCACTTGGCCAAAAAGGGCGTATGCGTTTTTTCCTGAATATATTCAGGTAAAAACGCATACGCCCTTTTTGGCCAACCAAGCAAGCTTGCAAAGGAAATCTGCACTACAATGAAGTCTCACTTCCCCCCGGTCAAAAGGGCCATCTGAAAAAAGTGTAAAATCCAGAAAGGCAGGACAGGCCATGGAGAACTGGGAGCCTTGTTATGCTGATGGGCGGGATGTAAATTGCCAACAACCACTCGGGAGAAGTGTATGGTGTTTCCTGAAACATCTAAAAAACAAAGCACCAGAGCCTAGGGCACTTCCACTTATGGTCCTATACCTTAGGGAAATTAAAATCAAAAAGACACAGCCACCCCAAAGTTTGGGACGCCACCTTTTACAAGAACCTCGTTTACCGTACAAGTTCAATATCACAGAAAGTGAAAAATGGATAAAGAACTTGTGGTACTTACGTACAATGCAGTATCACTCAGCAGTGAAATCTATGTCATCAAGCCCGTAGCAGCATAATGAGTGGATTCAGGTACGATGATTCTAACTGAAATAAGTCACACAGAAAAAGAAACATCATAAGATATCACTAATACACGGAATGTAAACTTGGCTACACAGGAACTGCATTCCAAAACAGAACAGGGTCTCAAATTTAGAAAACCAACATATGCTTGCTTAAGGGTAAAGGTGAGTTGGGGTGCTGCATAAAACCAGAGATTGAAATGAGCACAGATAAAGTTCCTTAAGCCAAATATGGAATAGACAAGAGCTACTCCTTGCTCAACGAAATGGACTCAACACCCCATATTAAACGCCTAAGAATGTACCTGACTAGTAAGTATCTTAAAACCTATGGATTGCTATGTCTCCAAAAGAGAATCAAGCATGTGTACAGGGGCATAAACGCAGCAGTGATAGGATTGGAGAGGTTCGGTGAGCAAATGAAGACCCTTTGAAGTCATATTGCATGGAACCCATTCCACGGGTTTCAACTACCCAGGTTTAAGGTATTCTTCCTTCAGCTAAAACATGCATTTGGAACCTAGAGTATGATCAACCATGTGATCGGGAGACGTGTTCAAATATGTCTCAGTTTTCCTCCCCTGGTACTCGGGTGAAACATTCCAGATGCTTTACTAACACTCTCCCGACTTGGAGAGTCAGTCCCTTTAACCTCCTGTTTGGCCCAGTTTGCAATTTCTGCGGAAGATGAACAGGAATAGCGAGAACAAATGAGAGGCTAGCTGGAGGTGTCTGGACGGGCAAATTTAACTCTCATTTCCCACCAGGAAGAGGAATTAACCAAAGGCTCAGCATGCCGGGCCGGAACCAGATTAGGGCCTGAAGCCATCCTGCGGTGTTGCGGCCAGGTCACAAGAAAGCGAGTTGAAGAAAGGAGCTCAGGGGCACTGTAATTCACAAACCTGCAGAGTTATAAATGACAGCTATCGTCCAAAAATAGACTGAAGTAAGGCTGCCAAGAGGACTTGAAAGCGGGGCAGAATTGCAGGAAACCGATTTCAGGAGGTAGACTGGAATTGCATTGAAAGCATAGGAAAAGAGGCAGAACGTCCACAATGATGCACTTCGCCAAAAAGGGCGTATGCGTTTTTTCCTGAATATATTCAGGAAAAAACGCATACGCACTTTTTGGCCAACCAAGCAAGCTTGCAAAGGAAATCTGCACTACAATGAAGTCTCACTTCCCCCCGGTCAAAAGGGCCATCTGAAAAAAGTGTAAAATCCAGAAAGGCAGGACAGGCCATGGAGAACTGGGAGCCTTGTTATGCTGATGGGCGGGATGTAAATTGCCAACAACCACTCGGGAGAAGTGTATGGTGTTTCCTGAAACATCTAAAAAACAAACCAACAGAACCTAGGGCACTTCCACTTATGGTCCTATAGGTTAGGGAAATTAAAATCAAAAAGACACAGCCACCCCAAAGTTTGGAACGGCTCTGTTTACAAGAACCTCGTTTACAGTACAAGTTCAACATCACAGAAAGTGAAAAATGGATAAAGAAGTTGTGGTATTTACTTACAAAGCAATGTCACTCAGCAATGAAATCTGTGTCATCAGGCCCTTAGCAGCACAATGAGTGGATTCAGGTATGATGATTCTAACTGAAGTAAGTCACACAGAAAAAGAAACATCATAAGATATCAGTAATACACGGAATGTAAACTTGGCTACACAGGAACTGAATTACAGAACAGAACAGGGTCTCAAATTTAGAAAACCAACTTATGCTTGCTTAAGGGTAAAGATGAGTTGGGGTGCTGCATAAAACCAGAGATTGAAAT
Organism: Stenella coeruleoalba; assembly: GCF_951394435.1. NCBI lineage: Eukaryota > Metazoa > Chordata > Mammalia > Artiodactyla > Delphinidae > Stenella > Stenella coeruleoalba. The sequence continues at coordinate 84,519 of NW_027646161.1, read as the reverse complement.
GAGCACAGATAAAGTTCCTTAAGTCAAATATGGAATAGACAAGAGCTACTCCTTGCTCAACGAAATGGACTCAACACCCCATATTAAACGCCTAAGAATGTACCTGACTAGTAAGTATCGTAAAACCTATGGATTGCTATGTCTCCGAAAGAGAATCAAGCATGTGTACAGGGGCATAAACGCAGCAGTGATAGGATTGGAGAGGTTCGGTGAGCAAATGAACACCCTTTGAAGTCATATTGCATGGTACCCATTACACGGGTCTTAACTCTCCAGGTTTAAGGTATTCTTCCTTCAGCTAAAACATGCATGTGGAACCCAAGTATGATCAACCATGTGAACGGGAGACGTGTTCAAATATGTCTCAGTTTTCCTCCCCTGGTACTCGGGTGCAACATTCCAGACGCTTTACTAACACTCTCCCCACTTGGAGAGTCAGCGCCTTTAACCTCCTGTTTGGCCCAGTTTGCAATTTCTGCGGAAGATGAACAGGAATAGCGAGAACCAATGAGAGACTAGCTGGAGGTGTCTGGACCGGCAAATTTAACTCTCATTTCCCACCAGGAAGAGGAAATAACCAAAGGCTCAGCGTGCCGGCCCGGAACCAGATTAGGGCCTGAAGCCATCCTGCGGTGTTGCGGCCAGGTCACAAGAAAGCGAGTTGAAGAAAGGAGCTCAGGAGCACTGTAATTCACAAACCTGCAGAGTTATAAATGACAGCTATCGTCCAAAAATAGACTGAAGTAAGGCTGCCAAGAGGACTTGAAAGCGGGGCAGAATTGCAGGAAACCGATTTCAGGAGGTAGACAGGAATTGCATTGAAAGCATAGGAAAAGAGGCAGAACGTCCACAATGATGCACTTGGCCAAAAAGGGCGTATGCGTTTTTTCCTGAATATATTCAGGAAAAAACACATACGCCCTTTTTGGCCAACCAAGCAAGCTTGCAAAGGAAATCTGCACTACAGTGAAGTCTCACTTCCCCCCGGTCAAAAGGGCCATCTGAAAAAAGTGTAAAATCCAGAAAGGCAGGACAGGCCATGGAGAACTGGGAGCCTTGTTATGCTGATGGGCGGGATGTAAATTGCCAACAACCACTCGGGAGAAGTGTATGGTGTTTCCTGAAACATCTAAAAAACAAAGCACCAGAGCCTAGGGCACTTCCACTTATGGTCCTATACCTTAGGGAAATTAAAATCAAAAAGACACAGCCACCCCAAAGTTTGGGACGCCACCATTTACAAGAACCTCGTTTACCGTACAAGTTCAATATCACAGAAAGTGAAAAATGGATAAAGAACTTGTGGTACTTACGTACAATGCAGTATCACTCAGCAGTGAAATCTATGTCATCAAGCCCGTAGCAGCATAATGAGTGGATTCAGGTACGATGATTCTAACTGAAATAAGTCACACAGAAAAAGAAACATCATAAGATATCACTAATACACGGAATGTAAACTTGGCTACACAGGAACTGCATTCCAAAACAGAACAGGGTCTCAAATTTAGAAAACCAACATATGCTTGCTTAAGGGTAAAGGTGAGTTGGGGTGCTGCATAAAACCAGAGATTGAAATGAGCACAGATAAAGTTCCTTAAGCCAAATATGGAATAGACAAGAGCTACTCCTTGCTCAACGAAATGGACTCAACACCCCATATTAAACGCCTAAGAATGTACCTGACTAGTAAGTATCTTAAAACCTATGGATTGCTATGTCTCCAAAAGAGAATCAAGCATGTGTACAGGGGCATAAACGCAGCAGTGATAGGATTGGAGAGGTTCGGTGAGCAAATGAAGACCCTTTGAAGTCATATTGCATGGAACCCATTCCACGGGTTTCAACTACCCAGGTTTAAGGTATTCTTCCTTCAGCTAAAACATGCATTTGGAACCTAGAGTATGATCAACCATGTGATCGGGAGACGTGTTCAAATATGTCTCAGTTTTCCTCCCCTGGTACTCAGGTGAAACATTCCAGATGCTTTACTAACACTCTCCCGACTTGGAGAGTCAGTCCCTTTAACCTCCTGTTTGGCCCAGTTTGCAATTTCTGCGGAAGATGAACAGGAATAGCGAGAACAAATGAGAGGCTAGCTGGAGGTGTCTGGACGGGCAAATTTAACTCTCATTTCCCACCAGGAAGAGGAATTAACCAAAGGCTCAGCATGCCGGGCCGGAACCAGATTAGGGCCTGAAGCCATCCTGCGGTGTTGCGGCCAGGTCACAAGAAAGCGAGTTGAAGAAAGGAGCTCAGGGGCACTGTAATTCACAAACCTGCAGAGTTATAAATGACAGCTATCGTCCAAAAATAGACTGAAGTAAGGCTGCCAAGAGGACTTGAAAGCGGGGCAGAATTGCAGGAAACCGATTTCAGGAGGTAGACTGGAATTGCATTGAAAGCATAGGAAAAGAGGCAGAACGTCCACAATGATGCACTTCGCCAAAAAGGGCGTATGCGTTTTTTCCTGAATATATTCAGGAAAAAACGCATACGCACTTTTTGGCCAACCAAGCAAGCTTGCAAAGGAAATCTGCACTACAATGAAGTCTCACTTCCCCCCGGTCAAAAGGGCCATCTGAAAAAAGTGTAAAATCCAGAAAGGCAGGACAGGCCATGGAGAACTGGGAGCCTTGTTATGCTGATGGGCGGGATGTAAATTGCCAACAATCACTCGGGAGAAGTGTATGGTGTTTCCTGAAACATCTAAAAAACAAAGCAACAGAACCTAGGGCACTTCCACTTATGGTCCTATAGCTTAGGGAAATTAAAATCAAAAAGACACAGCCACCCCAAAGTTTGGAATGGCTCTGTTTACAAGAACCTCGTTTACAGTACAAGTTCAACATCGCAGAAAGTGAAAAATGGATAAAGAAGTTGTGGTATTTACTTACAAAGCAATATCACTCAGCAATGAAATCTGTGTCATCAGGCCCTTAGCAGCACAATGAGTGGATTCAGGTATGATGATTCTAACTGAAGTAAGTCACACAGAAAAAGAAACATCATAAGATATCAGTAATACACGGAATGTAAACTTGGCTACACAGGAACTGAATTACAGAACAGAACAGGGTCTCAAATTTAGAAAACCAACTTATGCTTGCTTAAGGGTAAAGGTGAGTTGGGGTGCTGCATAAAACCAGAGATTGAAATGAGCACAGATAAAGTTCCTTAAGTCAAATATGGAATAGACAAGAGCTACTCCTTGCTCAACGAAATGGACTCAACACCCAATATTAAACGCCTAAGAATGTACCTGACTAGTAAGTATCTTAAAACCTATGGATTGCTATGTCTCCGAAAGAGAATCAAGCATGTGTACAGGGGCATAAACGCAGCAGTGATAGGATTGGAGAGGTTCGGTGAGCAAATGAAGACCCTTTGAAGTCATATTGCATGGTACCCATTACACGGGTCTTAACTCTCCAGGTTTAAGGTATTCTTCCTTCAGCTAAAACATGCATGTGGAACCCAAGTATGATCAACCATGTGAACGGGAGACGTGTTCAAATATGTCTCAGTTTTCCTCCCCTGGTACACGGGTGCAACATTCCAGACGCTTTACTAACACTCTCCCCACTTGGAGAGTCAGCGCCTTTAACCTCCTGTTTGGCCCAGTTTGCAATTTCTGCGGAAGATGAACAGGAATAGCGAGAACCAATGAGAGGCTAGCTGGAGGTGTCTGGACGGGCAAATTTAACTCTCATTTCCCACCAGGAAGAGGAAATAACCAAAGGCTCAGCGTGCCGTACCGGAACCAGATTAGGGCCTGAAGCCATCCTGCGGTGTTGCGGCCAGCTCAAAAGAAAGCGAGTTGAAGAAAGGAGCTCAGGGGCACTGTAATTCACAAACCTGCAGAGTTATAAATGACAGCTATCGTCCAAAAATAGACTGAAGTAAGGCTGCCAAGAGGACTTGAAAGCGGGGCAGAATTGCAGGAAACCGATTTCAGGAGGTAGACTGGAATTGCATTGAAAGCATAGGAAAAGAGGCAGAACGTCCACAATGATGCACTTGGCCAAAAAGGGCGTATGCGTTTTTTCCTGAATATATTCAGGAAAAAACGCATACGCCCTTTTTGGCCAACCAAGCAAGCTTGCAAAGGAAATCTGCACTACAATGAAGTCTCACTTCCCCCCGGTCAAAAGGGCCATCTGAAAAAAGTGTAAAATCCAGAAAGGCAGGACAGGCCATGGAGAACTGGGAGCCTTGTTATGCTGATGGGCGGGATGTAAATTGCCAACAACCACTCGGGAGAAGTGTATGGTGTTTCCTGAAACATCTAAAAAACAAAGCAACAGAACCTAGGGCACTTCCACTTATGGTCCTATAGTTTAGGGAAATTAAAATCAAAAAGACACAGCCACCCCAAAGTTTGGGACGCCTCTGTTTACAAGAACCTCATTTACAGTACAAGTTCAACATCACAGAAAGTGAAAAATGGATAAAGAACATGTGGTACTTACGTACAATGCAGTATCACTCAGCAATGAAATCTATGTCATCAGGCCCGTAGCAGCATAATGAGTGGATTCAGGTACGATGATTCTAACTGAAATAAGTCACACAGAAAAAGAAACATCATAAGATATCACTAATACACGGAATGTAAACTTGGCTAAACAGGAACTGCATTCCAAAACAGAACAGGGTCTCAAATTTAGAAAACCAACTTATGCTTGCTTAAGGGTAAATGTGAGTTGGGGTGCTGCATAAAACCAGAGATTGAAATGAGCACAGATAAAGTTCCTTAAGCCAAATTTTGAATAGACAAGAGCTACTCCTTGCTCAACGAAATGGACTCAACACCCCATATTAAACGCCTAAGAATGTACCTGACTAGTAAGTATCTTAAAACCTATGGATTGCTATGTCTCCGAAAGAGAATCAAGCATGTGTACAGGGGCATAAACACAGCAGTGATAGGATTGGAGAGGTTCGGTGAGCAAATGAAGACCCTTTGAAGTCATATTGCATGGTACCCATTCCACGGGTCTCAACTCTCCATGTTTAAGGTATTCTTCCTTCAGCTAAAACATGCATGTGGAACCCAGAGTATGATCAACCATGTGAATGGGAGACGTGTTCAAATATGTCTCAGTTTTCCTCCCCTGGTACTCGGGTGCAACATTCCAGACGCGTTACTAACACTCTCCCCACTTGGAGAGTCAGCGCCTTTAACCTCCTGTTTGGCCCAGTTTGCAATTTCTGCGGAAGATGAACAGGAATAGCGAGAACCAATGAGAGGCTAGCTGGAGGTGTCTGGACGGGCAAATTTAACTCTCATTTCCCACCAGGAAGAGGAAATAACCAAAGGCTCAGCGTGCCGTACCGGAACCAGATTAGGGCCTGAAGCCATCCTGCGGTGTTGCGGCCAGCTCAAAAGAAAGCGAGTTGAAGAAAGGAGCTCAGGGGCACTGTAATTCACAAACCTGCAGAGTTATAAATGACAGCTATCGTCCAAAAATAGACTGAAGTAAGGCTGCCAAGAGGACTTGAAAGCGGGGCAGAATTGCAGGAAACCGATTTCAGGAGGTAGACTGGAATTGCATTGAAAGCATAGGAAAAGAGGCAGAACGTCCACAATGATGCACTTGGCCAAAAAGGGCGTATGCGTTTTTTCCTGAATATATTCAGGAAAAAACGCATACGCCCTTTTTGGCCAACCAAGCAAGCTTGCAAAGGAAATCTGCACTACAATGAAGTCTCACTTCCCCCCGGTCAAAAGGGCCATCTGAAAAAAGTGTAAAATCCAGAAAGGCAGGACAGGCCATGGAGAACTAGGAGCCTTGTTATGCTGATGGGCGGGATGTAAATTGCCAACAACCACTCGGGAGAAGTGTATGGTGTTTCCTGAAACATCTAAAAAACAAAGCAACAGAACCTAGGGCACTTCCACTTATGGTCCTATAGCTTAGGGAAATTAAAATAAAAAAGACACAGCCACCCCAAAGTTTGGAACGGCTCTGTTTACAAGAACCTCGTTTACAGTACAAGTTCAACATTGCAGAAAGTGAAAAATGGATAAAGAAGTTGTGGTATTTACTTACAAAGCAATATCACTCAACAATGAAATCTGTGTCATCAGGCCCTTAGCAGCACAATGAGTGGTTTCATGTATGATGATTCTAACTGAAGTAAGTCACACAGAAAAAGAAACATCATAAGATATCAGTAATACATGGAATGTAAACTTGGCTACAGAGGAACTGAATTACAGAACAGAACAGGGTCTCAAATTTAGAAAACCAACTTATGCTTGCTTAAGGGTAAAGGTGAGTTGGGGTGCTGCATAAAACCAGAGATTGAAATGAGCACAGATAAAGTTCCTTAAGTCAAATATGGAATAGACAAGAGCTACTCCTTGCTCAACGAAATGGACTCAACACCGCATATTAAACGCCTAAGAATGTACCTGACTAGTAAGTATCTTAAAACCTATGGATTGCTATGTCTCCGAAAGAGAATCAAGCATGTGTACAGGGGCATAAATGCAGCAGTGATAGGATTGGAGAGGTTCGGTGAGCAAATGAAGACCCTTTGAAGTCATATTGCATGGTACCCATTCCACGGGTTTCAACTACCCAGGTTTAAGGTATTCTTCCTTCAGCTAAAACATGCATGTGGAACCTAGAGTATGATCAACCATGTGATCGGGAGACGTGTTCAAATATGTCTCAGTTTTCCTCCCCTGGTACTCGGGTGCAACATTCCAGACGCTTTACTAACACTCTCCCCACTTGGAGAGTCAGCGCCTTTAACCTCCTTTTTGGCCCAGTTTGCAATTTCTGCGGAAGATGAACAGGAATAGCGAGAACCAATGAGAGGCTAGCTGGAGGTGTCTGGACGGGCAAATTTAACTCTCATTTCCCACAAGGAAGAGGAATTAACCAAAGGCTCAGCGTGCCGTGCCGGAACCAGATTAGGGCCTGAAGGCATCCTGCGGTGTTGCGGCCAACTCAAAAGAAAGCGAGTTGAAGAAAGGAGCTCAGGGGCACTGTAATTCACAAACCTGCAGAGTTATAAATGACAGCTATCGTCCAAAAATATACTGACGAAAGGCTGCCAAGAGGACTTGAAAGCGGGGCAGAATTGCAGGAAATCGATTTCAGGAGGTAGACTGGAATTGCATTGAAAGCATAGGAAAAGAGGCAGAACGTCCACAATGATGCACTTGGCCAAAAAGGGCGTATGCGTTTTTTCCTGAATATATTCAGTAAAAAACGCATACGCCCTTTTTGGCCAACCAAGCAAACTTGCAAAGAAATGTGCACTACAATGAAGTCTCACTTCCCCCTGGTCAAAAGGGCCATCTGAAAAAAGTGTAAAATCCAGAAAGGCAGGACAGGCCATGGAGAACTGGGAGCCTTGTTATGCTGATGGGCGGGATGTAAATTGCCAACAACCACTGGGGAGAAGTGTATGGTGTTTCCTGAAACATCTAAAAAACAAAGCAACAGAACCTAGGGCACTTCCACTTATGGTCCTATAGCTTAGGGAAATTAAAATAAAAAAGACACAGCCACCCCAAAGTTTGGAACGGCTCTGTTTACAAGAACCTCGTTTACAGTACAAGTTCAACATCGCAGAAAGTGAAAAATGGATAAAGAAGTTGTGGTATTTACTTACAAAGCAATATCACTCAGCAATGAAATCTGTGTCATCAGGCCCTTAGCAGCACAATGAGTGGATTCAGGTATGATGATTCTAACTGAAATAAGTCACACAGAAAAAGAAACATCATAAGATATCAGTAATACACGGAATGGAAACTTGGCTACACAGGAACTGAATTACAGAACAGAACAGGGTCTCAAATATAGAAAACCAACTTATGCTTGCTTAAGGGGAAAGGTGAGTTGGGGTGCTGCATAAAACCAGAGATTGAAATGAGCAGAGATAAAGTTCCTTAAGCCAAATATGGAATAGACAAGAGATACTCCTTGCTCAACGAAATGGACTCAACACCGCATATTAAACGCCTAAGAATGTACCTGACTAGTAAGTATCTTAAAACCTATGGATTGCTATGTCTCCGAAAGAGAATCAAGCATGTGTACAGGGGCATAAACGCAGCAGTGATAGGATTGGAGAGGTTCGGTGAGCAAATGAAGACCCTTTGAAGTCATATTGCATGGTACCCATTCCACGGGTTTCAACTACCCAGGTTTTAGGTATTCTTCCTTCAGCTAAAACATGCATGTGGAACCCAGAGTATGATCAACCATGTGATCGGGAGACGTGTTCAAATATGTCTCAGTTTTCCTCCCCTGGTACTCGGGTGCAACATTCCAGACGCTTTACTAACACTCTCCCGACTTGGAGAGTCAGCGCCTTTAACCTCCTGTTTGGCCCAGTTTGCAATTTCTGCGGAAGATGAACAGGAATAGCGAGAACCAATGAGAGGCTAGCTGGAGGTGTCTGGACGGTCAAATTTAACTCTCATTTCCCACCAGGAAGAGGAAATAACCAAAGGCTCAGCATGCCGTACCGGAACCAGATTAGGGCCTGAAGCCATCCTGCGGTGTTGCGGCCAGCTCAAAATAAAGTGAGTTGAAGAAAGGAGCTCAGGGGCACTGTAATTCACAAACCTGCAGAGTTATAAATGACAGCTATCGTCCAAAAATAGACTGAAGTAAGGCTGCCAAGAGGACTTGAAAGCGGGGCAGAATTGCAGGAAACCGATTTCAGGAGGTAGACTGGAATTGCATTGAAAGCATAGGAAAAGAGGCAGAACGTCCACAATGATGCACTTGGCCAAAAAGGGCGTATGCGTTTTTTCCTGAATATATTCAGGAAAAAACGCATACGCCCTTTTTGGCCAACCAAGCAAGCTTGCAAAGGAAATCTGCACTACAATGAAGTCTCACTTCCCCCCGGTCAAAAGGGCCATCTGAAAAAAGTGTAAAATCCAGAAAGGCAGGACAGGCCATGGAGAACTAGGAGCCTTGTTATGCTGATGGGCGGGATGTAAATTGCCAACAACCACTCGGGAGAAGTGTATGGTGTTTCCTGAAACATCTAAAAAACAAAGCAACAGAACCTTGGGCACTTCCACTTATGGTCCTATAGCTTAGGGAAATTAAAATCAAAAAGACACAGCCACCCCAAAGTTTGGAACGGCTCTGTATACAAGAACCTCGTTTACAGTACAAGTTCAACATCGCAGAAAGTGAAAAATGGATAAAGAAGTTGTGGTATTCACTTACAAAGCAATATCACTCAGCAATGAAATCTATGTCATCAGGCCCTTAGCAGCACAATGAGTGGATTCAGGTATGATGATTCTAACTGAAATAAGTCACACAGAAAAAGAAACATCATAAGATATCAGTAATACACGGAATGTAAACTTGGCTACACAGGAACTGAATTACAGAACAGAAGAGGGTCTCAAATTTAGAAAACCAACTTATGCTTGCTTAAGGGTAAAGGTGAGTTGGGGTGCTGCATAAAACCAGAGATTGAAATGAGCACAGATAAAGTTCCTTAAGCCAAATATGGAATAGACAACAGCTACTCCTTGCTCAACGAAATGGACTCAACACCCCATATTAAACGCCTAAGAATGTACCTGACTAGTAAGTATCTTAAAACCTATGGATTGCTATGTCTCCGAAAGAGAATCAAGCATGTGTACAGGGTCATAAACGCAGCAGTGATAGGATTGGAGAGGTTCGGTGAGCAAATGAAGACCCTTTGAACTCATATTGCATGGTACCCATTCCACGGGTTTCAAATACCCAGGTTTTAGGTGTTCTTCCTTCAGCTAAAATATGCATGTGCAACCCAGAGTATGATCAACCATCTGATCGGGAGACGTGTTCAAATATGACTCAGTTTTCCTCCCCTGGTACTCGGGTGCAACATTCCAGACGCTTAACTCACACTCTCCCGACTTGGAGAGTCAGCGCCTTTAACCTCCTGTTTGGCCCAGTTTGCAATTTCTGCGGAAGATGAACAGGAATAGCGAGAACCAATGAGAGGCTAGCTGGAGGTGTCTGGACGGGCAAATTTAACTCTCATTTCCCACCAGGAAGAGGAAATAACCAAAGGCTCAGCGTGCCGTACTGGAACCAGATTAGGGCCTGAAGCCATCCTGCAGTGTTGCGGCCAGCTCAAAAGAAAGCGAGTTGAAGAAAGGAGCTCAGGGGCACTGTAATTCACAAACCTGCAGAGTTATAAATGACACCTATTGTCCAAAAATAGACTGAAGTAAGGCTGCCAAGAGGACTTCAAAGCGGGGCAGAATTGCAGGAAACCGATTTCAGGAGGTAGACTGGAATTGCATTGAAAGCATAGGAAAAGAGGCAGAACGTCCACAATGATGCACTTGGCCAAAAAGGGCGTATGCGTTTTTTCCTGAATATATTCAGGAAAAAACGCATACGCCCTTTTTGGCCAACCAAGCAAGCTTGCAAAGGAAATCTGCACTACAATGAAGTCTCACTTCCCCCCGGTCAAAAGGGCCATCTGAAAAAAGTGTAAAATCCAGAAAGGCAGGACAGGCCATGGAGAACTGGGAGCCTTGTTATGCTGATGGGCGGGATGTAAATTGCCAACAACCACTGGGGAGAAGTGTATGGTGTTTCCTGAAACATCTAAAAAACAAAGCAACAGAGCCTAGGGCACTGCCACTTATGGTCCTATAGTTTAGGGAAATTAAAATCAAAAAGACACAGCCACCCCAAAGTTTGGGACGCCTCTGTTTACAAGAACCTCGTTTACCATACAAGTTCAATATCACAGAAAGTGAAAAATGGATAAAGAACTTGTGGTACTCACGTACAATGCAGTATCACTCAGCAATGAAATCTATGTCATCAGGCCCGTAGCAGCATAATGAGTCGATTCAGGTACGATGATTCTAATTGAAATAAGTGACACAGAAAAAGAAACATCATAAGATATCACTAATACACGGAATGTAAACTTGGCTACAGAGGAACTGCATTCCAAAACAGAACAGGGTCTCAAATTTAGAAAACCAACTTATGCTTGCTTAAGGGGAAAGGTGAGTTGGGGTGCTGCATAAAACCAGAGATTGAAATGAGCACAGATAAAGTTCCTTAAGCCAAATATGGAATACACAAGAGCTACTCCTTGCTCAACGAAGTGGACACAACACCCCATATTAAACGCCTAAGAATGTACCTGACTAGTAAGTATCTTAAAACCTATGGATTGCTATGTCTCCGAAAGAGAATCAAGCATGTGTACAGGGGCATAAACGCAGCAGTGATAGGATTGGAGAGGTTCGTGAGCAAATGAAGACCCTTTGAAGTCATATTGCATGGTACCCATTCCACGGGTTTCAACTACCCAGGTTTAAGGTATTCTTCCTTCAGCTAAAACATGCATGTGGAACCTAGAGTATGATCAACCATGTGATCGGGAGACGTGTTCAAATATGTCTCAGTTTTCGTACCCTGGTACTCGGGTGCAACATTCCAGACGCTTTACTAACACTCTCCCCACTTGGAGAGTCAGTCCCTTTAACCTCCTGTTTGGCCCAGTTTGCAATTTCTGTGGAAGATGAACAGGAATAGCGAGATCCAATGAGAGACTAGCTGGAGGTGTCTGGATGGGCAAATTTAACTCTCATTTCCCACCAGGAAGAGGAATTAACCAAAGGCTCAGCGTGCCGTGCCAGAACCAGATTAGGGCCTGAAGCCATCCTGCGGTGTTGTGGCCAGGTCACAAGAAAGCGAGTTGAAGAAAGGAGCTCAGGGGCACTGTAATTCACAAACCTGCAGAGTTATAAATGACAGCTATCGTTCAAAAATATACTGAAGTAAGGCTGCCAAGAGGACTTGAAAGCGGGGCAGAATTGCAGGAAACCGATTTCAGGAGGTAGACTGGAATTGCATTGAAAGCATAGGAAAAGAGGCAGAACGTCCACAATGATGCACTTGGCCAAAAAGGGCGTATGCGTTATTTCCTGAATATATTCAGGAAAAAACGCATACGCCCTTTTTGGCCAACCAAGCAAACTTGCAAAGGAAATCTGCACTACAATGAAGTCTCACTTCCCCCCGGTCAAAAGGGCCATCTGAAAAAAGTGTAAAATCCAGAAAGGCAGGACAGGCCATGGAGAACTGGGAGCCTTGTTATGCTGATGGCCGGGATGTAAATTGCCAACAACCACTCGGGAGAAGTGTATGGGGTTTCCTGAAACATCTAAAAAACAAAGCAACAGAACCTAGGGCACTTCCACTTATGGTCCTATTGCTTAGGGAAATTAAAATCAAAAAGACACAGCCACCCCAAAGTTTGGGACGCCTCTGTTTACAAGAACCCCGTTTACAGTACAAGTTCAACATCGCAGAAAGTGAAAAATGGATAAAGAGGTTGTGGTATTTACTTACAAAGCAATATCACTCAGCAATGAAATCTATGTCATCAGGCCCTTAGCAGCACAATGAGTGGATTAGGGTATGATGATTCTAACTGAAATAAGTCACACAGAAAAAGAAACATCATAAGATATCAGTAATACACGGAATGGAAACTTGGCTACACAGGAACTGAATTACAGAACAGAACAGGGTCTCAAACTTAGAAAACCAACTTATGCTTGCTTAAGGGTAAAGGTGAGTTGGGGTGCTGCATAAAACCAGAGATTGAAATGAGCACAGATAAATTTCCTTAAGCCAAATATGGAATAGACAAGAGCTACTCCTTGCTCAACGAAATGGACTCAACACCGCATATTAAACGCCTAAGAATGTACCTGACTAGTAAGTATCTTAAAACCTATGGATTGCTATGTCTCCGAAAGAGAATCAAGCATGTGTACAGGGGCATAAATGCAGCAGTGATAGGATTGGAGAGGTTCGTGAGCAAATGAAGACCCTTTGAAGTCATATTGCATGGTACCCATTCCACGGGTTTCAACTACCCAGGTTTAAGGTATTCTTCCTTCAGCAAAACATGCATGTGGAACCTAGAGTATGATCAACCATGTGATCGGGAGACGTGTTCAAATATGTCTCAGTTTTCGTACCCTGGTACTCGGGTGCAACATTCCAGACGCTTTACTAACACTCTCCCCACTTGGAGAGTCAGCCCCTTCAACCTCCTGTTTGGCCCAGTTTGCAATTTCTGTGGAAGATTAACAGGAATAGCGAGAACCAATGAGAGACTACCTGGAGGTGTCTGGATGGGCAAATTTAACTCTCATTTCCCACCAGGAAGAGGAATTAACCAAAGGCTCAGCGTGCCGTGCCAGAACCAGATTAGGGCCTGAAGCCATCCTGCGGTGTTGCGGCCAGGTCACAAGAAAGCGAGTTGAAGAAAGGAGCTCAGGGGCACTGTAATTCACTAACCTGCAGAGTTATAAATGACAGCTATCGTCCAAAAATAGACTGAAGTAAGGCTGCCAAGAGGACTTGAAAGCGGGGCAGAATTGCAGGAAACCGATTTCAGGAGGTAGACTGGAATTGCATTGAAAGCATAGGAAAAGAGGCAGAACGTCCACAATGATGCACTTGGCCAAAAAGGGCGTATGCGTTTTTTCCTGAATATATTCAGGAAAAAACGCATACGCCCTTTTTGGCCAACCAAGCAAGCTTGCAAAGGAAATCTGCACTACAATGAAGTCTCACTTCCCCCCGGTCAAGAGGGCCATCTGAAAAAAGTGTAAAATCCAGAAAGGCAGGACAGGCCATGGAGAACTGGGAGCCTTGTTATGCTGATGGGCGGGATGTAAATTGCCAACAACCACTGGGGAGAAGTGTATGGTGTTTCCTGAAACATCTAAAAAACAAAGCAACAGAACCTAGGGCACTTCCACTTATGGTCCTATAGCTTAGGGAAATTAAAATAAAAAAGACACAGCCACCCCAAAGTTTGGAACGGCTCTGTTTACAAGAACCTCGTTTACAGTACAAGTTCAACATCGCAGAAAGTGAAAAATGGATAAAGAAGTTGTGGTATTTACTTACAAAGCAATATCACTCAGCAATGAAATCTGTGTCATCAGGCCCTTAGCAGCACAATGAGTGGATTCAGGTATGATGATTCTAACTGAAATAAGTCACACAGAAAAAGAAACATCATAAGATATCAGTAATACACGGAATGGAAACTTGGCTACACAGGAACTGAATTACAGAACAGAACAGGGTCTCAAATATAGAAAACCAACTTATGCTTGCTTAAGGGGAAAGGTGAGTTGGGGTGCTGCATAAAACCGGAGATTGAAATGAGCAGAGATAAAGTTCCTTAAGCCAAATATGGAATAGACAAGAGATACTCCTTGCTCAACGAAATGGACTCAACACCGCATATTAAACGCCTAAGAATGTACCTGACTAGTAAGTATCTTAAAACCTATGGATTGCTATGTCTCCGAAAGAGAATCAAGCATGTGTACAGGGGCATAAACGCAGCAGTGATAGGATTGGAGAGGTTCGGTGAGCAAATGAAGACCCTTTGAAGTCATATTGCATGGTACCCATTCCACGGGTTTCAACTACCCAGGTTTTAGGTATTCTTCCTTCAGCTAAAACATGCATGTGGAACCCAGAGTATGATCAACCATGTGATCGGGAGACGTGTTCAAATATGTCTCAGTTTTCCTCCCCTGGTACTCGGGTGCAACATTCCAGACGCTTTACTAACACTCTCCCGACTTGGAGAGTCAGCGCCTTTAACCTCCTGTTTGGCCCAGTTTGCAATTTCTGCGGAAGATGAACAGGAATAGCGAGAACCAATGAGAGGCTAGCTGGAGGTGTCTGGACGGGCAAATTTAACTCTCATTTCCCACCAGGAAGAGGAAATAACCAAAGGCTCAGCGTGCCGTACCGGAACCAGATTAGGGCCTGAAGCCATCCTGCGGTGTTGCGGCCAGCTCAAAAGAAAGCGAGTTGAAGAAAGGAGCTCAGGGGCACTGTAATTCACAAACCTGCAGAGTTATAAATGACAGCTATCGTCCAAAAATAGACTGAAGTAAGGCTGCCAAGAGGACTTGAAAGCGGGGCAGAATTGCAGGAAACCGATTTCAGGAGGTAGACTGGAATTGCATTGAAAGCATAGGAAAAGAGGCAGAACGTCCACAATGATGCACTTGGCCAAAAAGGGCGTATGCGTTTTTTCCTGAATATATTCAGGAAAAAACGCATACGCCCTTTTTGGCCAACCAAGCAAGCTTGCAAAGGAAATCTGCACTACAATGAAGTCTCACTTCCCCCCGGTCAAAAGGGCCATCTGAAAAAAGTGTAAAACCCAGAAAGGCAGGACAGGCCATGGAGAACTGGGAGCCTTGTTATGCTGATGGGCGGGATGTAAATTGCCAACAACCACTCGGGAGAAGTGTATGGTGTTTCCTGAAACATCTAAAAAACAAAGCAACAGAACCTAGGGCACTTCCACTTATGGTCCTATAGCTTAGGGAAATTAAAATAAAAAAGACACAGCCACCCCAAAGTTTGGAACGGCTCTGTTTACAAGAACCTCGTTTACAGTACAAGTTCAACATTGCAGAAAGTGAAAAATGGATAAAGAAGTTGTGGTATTTACTTACAAAGCAATATCACTCAGCAATGAAATCTGTGTCATCAGGCCCTTAGCAGCACAATGAGTGGTTTCATGTATGATGATTCTAACTGAAGTAAGTCACACAGAAAAAGAAACATCATAAGATATCAGTAATACATGGAATGTAAACTTGGCTACACAGGAACTGAATTACAGAACAGAACAGGGTCTCAAATTTAGAAAACCAACTTATGCTTGCTTAAGGGTAAAGGTGAGTTGGGGTGCTGCATAAAACCAGAGATTGAAATGAGCACAGATAAAGTTCCTTAAGCCAAATATGGAATAGACAAGAGCTACTCCTTGCTCAACGAAATGGACTCAACACCGCATATTACACGCCTAAGAATGTACCTGACTAGTAAGTATCTTAAAACCTATGGATTGCTATGTCTCCGAAAGAGAATCAAGCATGTGTACAGGGGCATAAACGCAGCAGTGATAGGATTGGAGAGGTTCGGTGAGCAAATGAAGACCCTTTGAAGTCATATTGCATGGTACCCATTCCACGGGTTTCAACTACCCAGGTTTAAGGTATTCTTCCTTCAGCTAAAACATGCATGTGGAACCTAGAGTATGATCAACCATGTGATCGGGAGACGTGTTCAAATATGTCTCAGTTTTCCTCCCCTGGTACTCGGGTGCAACATTCCAGACGCTTTACTAACACTCTCCCCACTTGGAGAGTCAGCGCCTTTAACCTCCTTTTTGGCCCAGTTTGCAATTTCTGCGGAAGATGAACAGGAATAGCGAGAACCAATGAGAGGCTAGCTGGAGGTGTCTGGACGGGCAAATTTAACTCTCATTTCCCACAAGGAAGAGGAATTAACCAAAGGCTCAGCGTGCCGTGCCGGAACCAGATTAGGGCCTGAAGGCATCCTGCGGTGTTGCGGCCAACTCAAAAGAAAGCGAGTTGAAGAAAGGAGCTCAGGGGCACTGTAATTCACAAACCTGCAGAGTTATAAATGACAGCTATCGTCCAAAAATATACTGACGAAAGGCTGCCAAGAGGACTTGAAAGCGGGGCAGAATTGCAGGAAATCGATTTCAGGAGGTAGACTGGAATTGCATTGAAAGCATAGGAAAAGAGGCAGAACGTCCACAATGATGCACTTGGCCAAAAAGGGCGTATGCGTTTTTTCCTGAATATATTCAGGAAAAAACGCATACGCCCTTTTTGGCCAACCAAGCAAACTTGCAAAGAAATGTGCACTACAATGAAGTCTCACTTCCCCCTGGTCAAAAGGGCCATCTGAAAAAAGTGTAAAATCCAGAAAGGCAGGACAGGCCATGGAGAACTGGGAGCCTTGTTATGCTGATGGGCGGGATGTAAATTGCCAACAACCACTCGGGAGAAGTGTATGGTGTTTCCTGAAACATCTAAAAAACAAAGCAACAGAACCTAGGGCACTTCCACTTATGGTCCTATAGCTTAGGGAAATTAAAATCAAAAAGACACAGCCACCCCAAAGTTTGGAACGGCTCTGTTTACAAGAACCTCGTTTACAGTACAAGTTCAACATCGCAGAAAGTGAAAAATGGATAAAGAAGTTGTGGTATTTACTTACAAAGCAATATCACTCAGCAATGAAATCTGTGTCATCAGGCCCTTAGCAGCACAATGAGTGGATTCAGGTATGATGATTCTAACTGAAATAAGTCACACAGAAAAAGAAACATCATAAGATATCAGTAATACACGGAATGTAAACTTGGCTACACAGGAACTGAATTACAGAACAGAACAGGGTCTCAAATATAGAAAACCAACTTATGCTTGCTTAAGGGGAAAGGTGAGTTGGGGTGCTGCATAAAACCAGAGATTGAAATGAGCAGAGATAAAGTTCCTTAAGCCAAATATGGAATAGACAAGAGATACTCCTTGCTCAACGAAATGGACTCAACACCGCATATTAAACGCCTAAGAATGTACCTGACTAGTAAGTATCTTAAAACCTATGGATTGCTATGTCTCCGAAAGAGAATCAAGCATGTGTACAGGGACATAAACGCAGCAGTGATAGGATTGGAGAGGTTCGGTGAGCAAATGAAGACCCTTTGAAGTCATATTGCATGGTACCCATTCCACGGGTTTCAACTACCCAGGTTTTAGGTATTCTTCCTTCAGCTAAAACATGCATGTGGAACCCAGAGTATGATCAACCATGTGATCGGGAGACGTGTTCAAATATGTCTCAGTTTTCCTCCCCTGGTACTCGGGTGCAACATTCCAGACGCTTTACTAACACTCTCCCGACTTGGAGAGTCAGCGCCTTTAACCTCCTGTTTGGCCCAGTTTGCAATTTCTGCGGAAGATGAACAGGAATAGCGAGAACCAATGAGAGGCTAGCTGGAGGTGTCTGGACGGTCAAATTTAACTCTCATTTCCCACCAGGAAGAGGAAATAACCAAAGGCTCAGCATGCCGTACCGGAACCAGATTAGGGCCTGAAGCCATCCTGCGGTGTTGCGGCCAGCTCAAAATAAAGTGAGTTGAAGAAAGGAGCTCAGGGGCACTGTAATTCACAAACCTGCAGAGTTATAAATGACAGCTATCGTCCAAAAATAGACTGAAGTAAGGCTGCCAAGAGGACTTGAAAGCGGGGCAGAATTGCAGGAAACCGATTTCAGGAGGTAGACTGGAATTGCATTGAAAGCATAGGAAAAGAGGCAGAACGTCCACAATGATGCACTTGGCCAAAAAGGGCGTATGCGTTTTTTCCTGAATATATTCAGGAAAAAACGCATACGCCCTTTTTGGCCAACCAAGCAAGCTTGCAAAGGAAATCTGCACTACAATGAAGTCTCACTTCCCCCCGGTCAAAAGGGCCATCTGAAAAAAGTGTAAAATCCAGAAAGGCAGGACAGGCCATGGAGAACTAGGAGCCTTGTTATGCTGATGGGCGGGATGTAAATTGCCAACAACCACTCGGGAGAAGTGTATGGTGTTTCCTGAAACATCTAAAAAACAAAGCAACAGAACCTTGGGCACTTCCACTTATGGTCCTATAGCTTAGGGAAATTAAAATCAAAAAGACACAGCCACCCCAAAGTTTGGAACGGCTCTGTATACAAGAACCTCGTTTACAGTACAAGTTCAACATCGCAGAAAGTGAAAAATGGATAAAGAAGTTGTGGTATTCACTTACAAAGCAATATCACTCAGCAATGAAATCTATGTCATCAGGCCCTTAGCAGCACAATGAGTGGATTCAGGTATGATGATTCTAACTGAAATAAGTCACACAGAAAAAGAAACATCATAAGATATCAGTAATACACGGAATGTAAACTTGGCTACACAGGAACTGAATTACAGAACAGAAGAGGGTCTCAAATTTAGAAAACCAACTTATGCTTGCTTAAGGGTAAAGGTGAGTTGGGGTGCTGCATAAAACCAGAGATTGAAATGAGCACAGATAAAGTTCCTTAAGCCAAATATGGAATAGACAACAGCTACTCCTTGCTCAACGAAATGGACTCAACACCCCATATTAAACGCCTAAGAATGTACCTGACTAGTAAGTATCTTAAAACCTATGGATTGCTATGTCTCCGAAAGAGAATCAAGCATGTGTACAGGGTCATAAACGCAGCAGTGATAGGATTGGAGAGGTTCGGTGAGCAAATGAAGACCCTTTGAACTCATATTGCATGGTACCCATTCCACGGGTTTCAAATACCCAGGTTTTAGGTATTCTTCCTTCAGCTAAAACATGCATGTGCAACCCAGAGTATGATCAACCATCTGATCGGGAGACGTGTTCAAATATGACTCAGTTTTCCTCCCCTGGTACTCGGGTGCAACATTCCAGACGCTTAACTCACACTCTCCCGACTTGGAGAGTCAGCGCCTTTAACCTCCTGTTTGGCCCAGTTTGCAATTTCTGCGGAAGATGAACAGGAATAGCGAGAACCAATGAGAGGCTAGCTGGAGGTGTCTGGACGGGCAAATTTAACTCTCATTTCCCACCAGGAAGAGGAAATAACCAAAGGCTCAGCGTGCCGTACTGGAACCAGATTAGGGCCTGAAGCCATCCTGCAGTGTTGCGGCCAGCTCAAAAGAAAGCGAGTTGAAGAAAGGAGCTCAGGGGCACTGTAATTCACAAACCTGCAGAGTTATAAATGACACCTATTGTCCAAAAATAGACTGAAGTAAGGCTGCCAAGAGGACTTCAAAGCGGGGCAGAATTGCAGGAAACCGATTTCAGGAGGTAGACTGGAATTGCATTGAAAGCATAGGAAAAGAGGCAGAACGTCCACAATGATGCACTTGGCCAAAAAGGGCGTATGCGTTTTTTCCTGAATATATTCAGGAAAAAACGCATACGCCCTTTTTGGCCAACCAAGCAAGCTTGCAAAGGAAATCTGCACTACAATGAAGTCTCACTTCCCCCCGGTCAAAAGGGCCATCTGAAAAAAGTGTAAAATCCAGAAAGGCAGGACAGGCCATGGAGAACTGGGAGCCTTGTTATGCTGATGGGCGGGATGTAAATTGCCAACAACCACTGGGGAGAAGTGTATGGTGTTTCCTGAAACATCTAAAAAACAAAGCAACAGAGCCTAGGGCACTGCCACTTATGGTCCTATAGCTTAGGGAAATTAAAATCAAAAAGACACAGCCACCCCAAAGTTTGGGACGCCTCTGTTTACAAGAACCTCGTTTACCATACAAGTTCAATATCACAGAAAGTGAAAAATGGATAAAGAACTTGTGGTACTCACATACAATGCAGTATCACTCAGCAATGAAATCTATGTCATCAGGCCCGTAGCAGCATAATGAGTCGATTCAGGTACGATGATTCTAACTGAAATAAGTGACACAGAAAAAGAAACATCATAAGATATCACTAATACACGGAATGTAAACTTGGCTACAGAGGAACTGCATTCCAAAACAGAACAGGGTCTCAAATTTAGAAAACCAACTTATGCTTGCTTAAGGGGAAAGGTGAGTTGGGGTGCTGCATAAAACCAGAGATTGAAATGAGCACAGATAAAGTTCCTTAAGCCAAATATGGAATACACAAGAGCTACTCCTTGCTCAACGAAGTGGACACAACACCCCATATTAAACGCCTAAGAATGTACCTGACTAGTAAGTATCTTAAAACCTATGGATTGCTATGTCTCCGAAAGAGAATCAAGCATGTGTACAGGGGCATAAACGCAGCAGTGATAGGATTGGAGAGGTTCGTGAGCAAATGAAGACCCTTTGAAGTCATATTGCATGGTACCCATTCCACGGGTTTCAACTACCCAGGTTTAAGGTATTCTTCCTTCAGCTAAAACATGCATGTGGAACCTAGAGTATGATCAACCATGTGATCGGGAGACGTGTTCAAATATGTCTCAGTTTTCGTACCCTGGTACTCGGGTGCAACATTCCAGACGCTTTACTAACACTCTCCCCACTTGGAGAGTCAGTCCCTTTAACCTCCTGTTTGGCCCAGTTTGCAATTTCTGTGGAAGATGAACAGGAATAGCGAGATCCAATGAGAGACTAGCTGGAGGTGTCTGGATAGGCAAATTTAACTCTCATTTCCCACCAGGAAGAGGAATTAACCAAAGGCTCAGCGTGCCGTGCCAGAACCAGATTAGGGCCTGAAGCCATCCTGCGGTGTTGTGGCCAGGTCACAAGAAAGCGAGTTGAAGAAAGGAGCTCAGGGGCACTGTAATTCACAAACCTGCAGAGTTATAAATGACAGCTATCGTCCAAAAATATACTGAAGTAAGGCTGCCAAGAGGACTTGAAAGCGGGGCAGAATTGCAGGAAACCGATTTCAGGAGGTAGACTGGAATTGCATTGAAAGCATAGGAAAAGAGGCAGAACGTCCACAATGATGCACTTGGCCAAAAAGGGCGTATGCGTTATTTCCTGAATATATTCAGGAAAAAACGCATACGCCCTTTTTGGCCAACCAAGCAAACTTGCAAAGGAAATCTGCACTACAATGAAGTCTCACTTCCCCCCGGTCAAAAGGGCCATCTGAAAAAAGTGTAAATCCAGAAAGGCAGGACAGGCCATGGAGAACTGGGAGCCTTGTTATGCTGATGGCCGGGATGTAAATTGCCAACAACCACTCGGGAGAAGTGTATGGGGTTTCCTGAAACATCTAAAAAACAAAGCAACAGAACCTAGGGCACTTCCACTTATGGTCCTATTGCTTAGGGAAATTAAAATCAAAAAGACACAGCCACCCCAAAGTTTGGGACGCCTCTGTTTACAAGAACCCCGTTTACAGTACAAGTTCAACATCGCAGAAAGTGAAAAATGGATAAAGAGGTTGTGGTATTTACTTACAAAGCAATATCACTCAGCAATGAAATCTATGTCATCAGGCCCGTAGCAGCACAATGAGTGGATTAGGGTATGATGATTCTAACTGAAATAAGTCACACAGAAAAAGAAACATCATAAGATATCAGTAATACACGGAATGGAAACTTGGCTACACAGGAACTGAATTACAGAACAGAACAGGGTCTCAAACTTAGAAAACCAACTTATGCTTGCTTAAGGGTAAAGGTGAGTTGGGGTGCTGCATAAAACCAGAGATTGAAATGAGCACAGATAAAGTTCCTTAAGCCAAATATGGAATAGACAAGAGCTACTCCTTGCTCAACGAAATGGACTCAACACCGCATATTAAACGCCTAAGAATGTACCTGACTAGTAAGTATCTTAAAACCTATGGATTGCTATGTCTCCGAAAGAGAATCAAGCATGTGTACAGGGGCATAAATGCAGCAGTGATAGGATTGGAGAGGTTCGTGAGCAAATGAAGACCCTTTGAAGTCATATTGCATGGTACCCATTCCACGGGTTTCAACTACCCAGGTTTAAGGTATTCTTCCTTCAGCAAAACATGCATGTGGAACCTAGAGTATGATCAACCATGTGATCGGGAGACGTGTTCAAATATGTCTCAGTTTTCGTACCCTGGTACTCGGGTGCAACATTCCAGACGCTTTACTAACACTCTCCCCACTTGGAGAGTCAGCCCCTTCAACCTCCTGTTTGGCCCAGTTTGCAATTTCTGTGGAAGATGAACAGGAATAGCGAGAACCAATGAGAGACTAGCTGGAGGTGTCTGGATGGGCAAATTTAACTCTCATTTCCCACCAGGAAGAGGAATTAACCAAAGGCTCAGCGTGCCGTGCCAGAACCAGATTAGGGCCTGAAGCCATCCTGCGGTGTTGCGGCCAGGTCACAAGAAAGCGAGTTGAAGAAAGGAGCTCAGGGGCACTGTAATTCACTAACCTGCAGAGTTATAAATGACAGCTATCGTCCAAAAATAGACTGAAGTAAGGCTGCCAAGAGGACTTGAAAGCGGGGCAGAATTGCAGGAAACCGATTTCAGGAGGTAGACTGGAATTGCATTGAAAGCATAGGAAAAGAGGCAGAACGTCCACAATGATGCACTTGGCCAAAAAGGGCGTATGCGTTTTTTCCTGAATATATTCAGGAAAAAACGCATACGCCCTTTTTGGCCAACCAAGCAAGCTTGCAAAGGAAATCTGCACTACAATGAAGTCTCACTTCCCCCCGGTCAAAAGGGCCATCTGAAAAAAGTGTAAAATCCAGAAAGGCAGGACAGGCCATGGAGAACTGGGAGCCTTGTTATGCTGATGGGCGGGATGTAAATTGCCAACAACCACTGGGGAGAAGTGTATGGTGTTTCCTGAAACATCTAAAAAACAAAGCAACAGAGCCTAGGGCACTGCCACTTATGGTCCTATAGCTTAGGGAAATTAAAATCAAAAAGACACAGCCACCCCAAAGTTTGGGATGCCTCTGTTTACAAGAAACTCGTTTACCATACAAGTTCAATATCACAGAAAGTGAAAAATGGATAAAGAACTTGTGGTACTCACGTACAATGCAGTATCACTCAGCAATGAAATCTATGTCATCAGGCCCGTAGCAGCATAATGAGTCGATTCAGGTACGATGATTCTAACTGAAATAAGTGACACAGAAAAAGAAACATCATAAGATATCACTAATACACGGAATGTAAACTTGGCTACAGAGGAACTGCATTCCAAAACAGAACAGGGTCTCAAATTTAGAAAACCAACTTATGCTTGCTTAAGGGGAAAGGTGAGTTGGGGTGCTGCATAAAACCAGAGATTGAAATGAGCACAGATAAAGTTCCTTAAGCCAAATATGGAATACACAAGAGCTACTCCTTGCTCAACGAAGTGGACACAACACCCCATATTAAACGCCTAAGAATGTACCTGACTAGTAAGTATCTTAAAACCTATGGATTGCTATGTCTCCGAAAGAGAATCAAGCATGTGTACAGGGGCATAAACGCAGCAGTGATAGGATTGGAGAGGTTCGGTGAGCAAATGAAGACCCTTTGAAGTCATATTGCATGGTACCCATTCCACGGGTTTCAACTACCCAGGTTTTAGGTATTCTTCCTTCAGCTAAAACATGCATGTGGAACCCAGAGTATGATCAACCATGTGATCGGGAGACGTGTTCAAATATGTCTCAGTTTTCGTACACTGGTACTCGGGTGCAACATTCCAGACGCTTTACTAACACTCTCCCCACTTGGAGAGTCAGTCCCTTTAACCTCCTGTTTGGCCCAGTTTGCAATTTCTGCGGAAGATGAACAGGAATAGCGAGAACCAATGAGAGGCTAGCTGGAGGTGTCTGGACGGGCAAATTTAACTCTCATTTCCCACCAGGAAGAGGAATTAACCAAAGGCTCAGCGTGCCGTGCCAGAACCAGATTAGGGCCTGAAGCTATCCTGCGGTGTTGAGGCCAGCTCAAAAGAAAGCGAGTTGAAGAAAGGAGCTCAGAGACACTGTAATTCACAAACCTGCAGAGTTATAAATGACAGCTATCGTCCAAAAATAGACTGAAGTAAGGCTGCCAAGAGGACTTGAAAGCGGGGCAGAATTGCAGGAAACCGATTTCAGGAGGTAGACTGGAATTGCATTGAAAGCATAGGAAAAGAGGCAGAACGTCCACAATGATGCACTTGGCCAAAAAGGGCGTATGCGTTTTTTCCTGAATATATTCAGGAAAAAACGCATACGCCCTTTTTGGCCAACCAAGCAAGCTTGCAAAGGAAATCTGCACTACAATGAAGTCTCACTTCCCCCCGGTCAAGAGGGCCATCTGAAAAAAGTGTAAAATCCAGAAAGGCAGGACAGGCCATGGAGAACTGGGAGCCTTGTTATGCTGATGGGCGGGATGTAAATTGCCAACAACCACTCGGGAGAAGTGTATGGTGTTTCCTGAAACATCTAAAAAACAAAGCAAGAGAGCCTAGGGCACTGCCACTTATGGTCCTATAGCTTAGGGAAATTAAAATCAAAAAGACACAGCCACCCCAAAGTTTGGGACGCCTCTGTTTACAAGAACCTCGTTTACAGTACAAGTTCAACATCACAGAAAGTGAAAAATGGATAAAGAAGTTGTGGTATTTACTTACAAAGCAATATCACTCAGCAATGAAATCTATGTCATCAGGCCCTTAGCAGCACAATGAGTGCATTCAGGTATGATGATTCTAACTGAAATAAGTCACACAGAAAAAGAAACATCATAAGATATCAGTAATACATAGAATGGAAACTTGGCTACACAGGAACTGAATTACAGAACAGAACAGGGTCACAAACTTAGAAAACCAACTTATGCTTGCTTAAGGGTAAAGGTGAGTTGGGGTGCTGCATAAAACCAGAGATTGAAATGAGCACAGATAAAGTTCCTTAAGCCAAATATGGAATAGACAAGAGCTACTCCTTGCTCAACGAAATGGACTCAACACCGCATATTAAACGCCTAAGAATGTACCTGACTAGTAAGTATCTTCAAACCTATGGATTGCTATGTCTCCGAAAGAGAATCAAGCATGTGTACAGGGGCATAAACGCAGCAGTGATAGGATTGGAGAGGTTCGTGAGCAAATGAAGACCCTTTGAAGTCATATTGCATGGTACCCATTCCACGGGTTTCAACTACCCAGGTTTAAGGTATTCTTCCTTCAGCTAAAACATGCATGTGGAACCTAGAGTATGATCAACCATGTGATTGGGAGACGTGTTCAAATATGTCTCAGTTTTCGTACCCTGGTACTCGGGTGCAACATTCCATACGCTTTACTAACACTCTCCCCACTTGGAGAGTCAGTCCCTTTAACCTCCTGTTTGGCCCAGTTTGCAATTTCTGTGGAAGATGAACAGGAATAGCGAGATCCAATGAGAGACTAGCTGGAGGTGTCTGGATGGGCAAATTTAACTCTCATTTCCCACCAGGAAGAGGAATTAACCAAAGGCTCAGCGTGCTGTGCCAGAACCAGATTAGGGCCTGAAGCCATCCTGCGGTGTTGTGGCCAGGTCACAAGAAAGCGAGTTGAAGAAAGGAGCTCAGGGGCACTGTAATTCACAAACCTGCAGAGTTATAAATGACAGCTATCGTCCAAAAATAGACTGAAGTAAGGCTGCCAAGAGGACTTGAAAGCGGGGCAGAATTGCAGGAAACCGATTTCAGGAGGTAGACTGGAATTGCATTGAAAGCATAGGAAAAGAGGCAGAACGTCCACAATGATGCACTTGGCCAAAAAGGGCGTATGCGTTATTTCCTGAATATATTCAGGAAAAAACGCATACGCCCTTTTTGGCCAACCAAGCAAGCTTGCAAAGGAAATCTGCACTACAATGAAGTCTCACTTCCCCCCGGTCAAAAGGGCCATCTGAAAAAAGTGTAAAATCCAGAAAGGCAGGACAGGCCATGGAGAACTGGGAGCCTTGTTATGCTGATGGCCGGGATGTAAATTGCCAACAACCACTCCGGAGAAGTGTATGGTGTTTCCTGAAACATCTAAAAAACAAAGCAACAGAACCTAGGGCACTTCCACTTATGGTCCTATAGCTTAGGGAAATTAAAATCAAAAAGACACAGCCACCCCAAAGTTTGGGACGCCTCTGTTTACAAGAACCCCGTTTACAGTACAAGTTCAACATCGCAGAAAGTGAAAAATGGATAAAGAGGTTGTGGTATTTACTTACAAAGCAATATCACTCAGCAATGAAATCTATGTCATCAGGCCCTTAGCAGCACAATGAGTGGATTAGGGTATGATGATTCTAACTGAAATAAGTCACACAGAAAAAGAAACATCATAAGATATCAGTAATACACGGAATGGAAACTTGGCTACACAGGAACTGAATTACAGAACAGAACAGGGTCTCAAACTTAGAAAACCAACTTATGCTTGCTTAAGGGTAAAGGTGAGTTGGGGTGCTGCATAAAACCAGAGATTGAAATGAGCACAGATAAAGTTCCTTAAGCCAAATATGGAATAGACAAGATCTACTCCTTGCTCAACGAAATGGACTCAACACCGCATATTAAACGCCTAAGAATGTACCTGACTAGTAAGTATCTTAAAACCTATGGATTGCTATGTCTCCGAAAGAGAATCAAGCATGTGTACAGGGGCATAAACGCAGCAGTGATAGGATTGGAGAGGTTCGTGAGCAAATGAAGACCCTTTGAAGTCATATTGCATGGTACCCATTCCACGGGTTTCAACTACCCAGGTTTAAGGTATTCTTCCTTCAGCTAAAACATGCATGTGGAACCTAGAGTATGATCAACCATGTGATCGGGAGACGTGTTCAAATATGTCTCAGTTTTCGTACCCTGGTACTCGGGTGCAACATTCCAGACGCTTTACTAACACTCTCCCCACTTGGAGAGTCAGCCCCTTCAACCTCCTGTTTGGCCCAGTTTGCAATTTCTGTGGAAGATGAACAGGAATAGCGAGAACCAATGAGAGACTAGCTGGAGGTGTCTGGATGGGCAAATTTAACTCTCATTTCCCACCAGGAAGAGGAATTAACCAAAGGCTCAGCGTGCCGTGCCAGAACCAGATTAGGGCCTGAAGCCATCCTGCGGTGTTGCGGCCAGGTCACAAGAAAGCGAGTTGAAGAAAGGAGCTCAGGGGCACTGTAATTCACAAACCTGCAGAGTTATAAATGACAGCTATCGTCCAAAAATAGACTGAAGTAAGGCTGCCAAGAGGACTTGAAAGCGGGGCAGAATTGCAGGAAACCGATTTCAGGAGGTAGACTGGAATTGCATTGAAAGCATAGGAAAAGAGGCAGAATGTCCACAATGATGCACTTGGCCAAAAAGGGCGTATGCGTTTTTTCCTGAATATATTCAGGAAAAAACGCATACGCCCTTTTTGGCCAACCAAGCAAGCTTGCAAAGGAAATCTGCACTACAATGAAGTCTCACTTCCCCCCGGTCAAGAGGGCCATCTGAAAAAAGTGTAAAATCCAGAAAGGCAGGACAGGCCATGGAGAACTGGGAGCCTTGTTATGCTGATGGGCGGGATGTAAATTGCCAACAACCACTCGGGAGAAGTGTATGGTGTTTCCTGAAACATCTAAAAAACAAAGCAACAGAGCCTAGGGCACTTCCACTTATGGTCCTATAGCTTAGGGAAATTAAAATCAAAAAGACACAGCCACCCCAAAGTTTGGGACGCCTCTGTTTACAAGAACCCCGTTTACAGTACAAGTTCAACATCGCAGAAAGTGAAAAATGGATAAAGAAGTTGTGGTATTTACTTACAAAGCAATATCACTCAGCAATGAAATCTATGTCATCAGGCCCTTAGCAGCACAATGAGTGGATTAGGGTATGATGATTCTAACTGAAATAAGTCACACAGAAAAAGAAACATCATAAGATATCAGTAATACACGGAATGGAAACTTGGCTACACAGGAACTGAATTAAAGAACAGAACAGGGTCTCAAACTTAGAAAACCAACTTATGCTTGCTTAAGGGTAAAGGTGAGTTGGGGTGCTGCATAAAACCAGAGATTGAAATGAGCACAGATAAAGTTCCTTAAGCCAAATATGGAATAGACAAGATCTACTCCTTGCTCAACGAAATGGACTCAACACCGCATAATAAACGCCTAAGAATGTACCTGACTAGTAAGTATCTTAAAACCTATGGATTGCTATGTCTCCGAAAGAGAATCAAGCATGTGTACAGGGGCATAAACGCAGCAGTGATAGGATTGGAGAGGTTCGTGAGCAAATGAAGACCCTTTGAAGTCATATTGCATGGTACCCATTCCACGGGTTTCAACTACCCAGGTTTAAGGTATTCTTCCTTCAGCTAAAACATGCATGTGGAACCTAGAGTATGATCAACCATGTGATCGGGAGACGTGTTCAAATATGTCTCAGTTTTCGTACCCTGGTACTCGGGTGCAACATTCCAGACGCTTTACTAACACTCTCCCCACTTGGAGAGTCAGCCCCTTCAACCTCCTGTTTGGCCCAGTTTGCAATTTCTGTGGAAGATGAACAGGAATAGCGAGAACCAATGAGAGACTAGCTGGAGGTGTCTGGATGGGCAAATTTAACTCTCATTTCCCACCAGGAAGAGGAATTAACCAAAGGCTCAGCGTGCCGTGCCAGAACCAGATTAGGGCCTGAAGCCATCCTGCGGTGTTGCGGCCAGGTCACAAGAAAGCGAGTTGAAGAAAGGAGCTCAGGGGCACTGTAATTCACAAACCTGCAGAGTTATAAATGACAGCTATCGTCCAAAAATAGACTGAAGTAAGGCTGCCAAGAGGACTTGAAAGCGGGGCAGAATTGCAGGAAACCGATTTCAGGAGGTAGACTGGAATTGCATTGAAAGCATAGGAAAAGAGGCAGAATGTCCACAATGATGCACTTGGCCAAAAAGGGCGTATGCGTTTTTTCCTGAATATATTCAGGAAAAAACGCATACGCCCTTTTTGGCCAACCAAGCAAGCTTGCAAAGGAAATCTGCACTACAATGAAGTCTCACTTCCCCCCGGTCAAGAGGGCCATCTGAAAAAAGTGTAAAATCCAGAAAGGCAGGACAGGCCATGGAGAACTGGGAGCCTTGTTATGCTGATGGGCGGGATGTAAATTGCCAACAACCACTCGGGAGAAGTGTATGGTGTTTCCTGAAACATCTAAAAAACAAAGCAAGAGAGCCTAGGGCACTGCCACTTATGGTCCTATAGCTTAGGGAAATTAAAATCAAAAAGACACAGCCACCCCAAAGTTTGGGACGCCTCTGTTTACAAGAACCTCGTTTACAGTACAAGTTCAACATCGCAGAAAGTGAAAAATGGATAAAGAAGTTGTGGTATTTACTTACAAAGCAATATCACTCAGCAATGAAATCTATGTCATCAGGCCCTTAGCAGCACAATGAGTGGATTCAGGTATGATGATTCTAACTGAAATAAGTCACACAGAAAAAGAAACATCATAAAGTATCAGCAATACATGGAATGTAAACTTGGCTACACAGGAACTGAATTACAGAACAGAACAGGGTCTCAAATTTAGAAAAGCAACTTATGCTTGCTTAAGGGGAAAGGTGAGTTGGGGTGCTGCATAAAACCAGAGATTGAAATGAGCACAGATAAAGTTCCTTAAGCCAAATATGGAATAGACAAGAGCTACTCCTTGCTCAACGAAATGGACTCAACACCCCATATTAAACGCCTAAGAATGTACCTGACTAGTAAGTATCTTAAAACCTATGGATTGCTATGTCTCCAAAAGAGAATCAATCATGTGTACAGGGGCATAAACGCAGCAGTGATAGGATTGGAGAGGTTCGGTGAGCAAATGAAGACTTTTGAAGTCATATTGCAAGGTACCCATTCCACGGGTTTCAACTACCCAGGTTTAAGGTATTCTTCCTTCAGCTAAAACATGCATGTGGAACCTAGAGTATGATCAACCATGTGATCGGGAGACGTGTTCAAATATGTCTCAGGTTTCGTACCCTGGTACTCGGGTGCAACATTCCAGACGCTTTACTAACACTCTCCCGACTTGGAGAGTCAGTCCCTTTAACCGCCTGTTTGGCCCAGTTTGCAATTTCTGTGGAAGATGAACAGGAATAGCGAGAACCAATGAGAGACTAGCTGGAGGTGTCTGGACGAGCAAATTTAACTCTCATTTCCCACCAGGAAGAGGAAATAACCAAAGGCTCAGCATGCCATGCCGGAACCAGATTAGGGCCTGAAGCCATCCTGCGGTGTTGTGGCCAGGTCAAAAGAAAGCGAGTTGAAGAAAGCTCAGGGGCACTGTAATTCACAAACCTGCAGAGTTATAAATGACAGCTATCGTCCAAAAATAGACTGAAGTAAGACTGCCAAGAGGACTTGAAAGCGGGGCAGAATTGCAGGAAACCGATTTCAGGAGGTAGACTGGAATTGCATTGAAAGCATAGGAAAAGAGGCAGAACGTCCACAATGATGCACTTGGCCAAAAAGGGCGTATGCGTTTATTCCTGAATATATTCAGGAAAAAACGCATACGCCCTTTTTGGCCAACCAAGCAAGCTTGCAAAGGAAATCTGCACTACAATGAAGTCTCACTTCCCCCCGGTCAAAAGGGCCATCTGAAAAAAGTGTAAAATCCAGAAAGGCAGGACAGGCCATGGAGAACTGGGAGCCTTGTTATGCTGATGGGCAGGATGTAAATTGCCAACAGACACTGGGGAGAAGTGTGTTGTGTTTCCTGAAACATCTAAAAAACAAAGCAACAGAGCCTAGGGCACTTCCACTTATGGTCCTATAGCTTAGGGAAATTAAAATCAAAAAGTCACAGCCACCCCAATGTTTGGGACGCGTCTGTTTACAAGAACCTCATTTACCGTACAAGTTCAACATCGCAGAAAGTGAAAAATGGATAAAGAAGTTGTGGTATTTACTTACAAAGCAATATCACTCAGCAATGAAATCTGTGTCATCAGGCCCTTAGCAGCACAATGAGTGGATTCAGGTATGATGATTCTAACTGAAATAAGTCACACAGAAAAAGAAACATCATAAGATATCAGTAATACACGGAATGTAAACTTGGCTACACAGGAACTGAATTACAGAACAGAACAGGGTCTCAAATTTAGAAAACCAACTTATGCTTGCTTAAGGGGAAAGGTGAGTTGGGGTGCTGCATAAAACCAGAGATTGAAATGAGCACAGATAAAGTTCCTTAAGCCAAATATGGAATAGACAAGAGCTACTCCTTGCTCAACGAAATGGACTCAACACCGCATATTAAACGCCTAAGAATGTACCTGACTAGTAAGTATCTTAAAACCTATGGATTGCTATGTCTCCGAAAGAGAATCAAGCATGTGTACAGGGGCATAAATGCAGCAGTGATAGGATTGGAGACGTTCGTGAGCAAATGAAGACCATTTGAAGTCATATTGCATGGTACCCATTCCACAGGTTTCAACTACCCAGGTTTAAGGTATTCTTCCTTCAGCTAAAACATGCATGTGGAACCTAGAGTATGATCAACCATGTGATCGAGAGACGTGTTCAAATATGTCTCAGTTTTCGTACCCTGGTACTCGGGTGCAACATTCCAGACGCTTTACTAACACTCTCCCCACTTGGATAGTCAGTCCCTTTAACCTCCTGTTTGGCCCAGTTTGCAATTTCTGCGGAAGATGAACAGGAAGAGCGAGAACCAATGAGAGACTAGCTGGAGGTGTCTGGACGGGCAAATTTAACTCTCATTTCCCACCAGGAAGAGGAAGTAACCAAAGGCTCAGCGTGCTGTGCCAGAACCAGATTAGGGCCTGAAGACATCCTGCGGTGTTGCGGCCAGGTCACAAGAAAGCGAGTTGAAGAAAGGAGCTCAGGGGCACTGTAATTCACAAACTTGCAGAGTTATAAATGACAGCTATCGTCCAAAAATAGACTGAAGTAAGGCTGCCAAGAGGACTTCAAAGCGGGGCAGAATTGCAGGAAACCGATTTCAGGAGGTAGACTGGAATTGCATTGAAAGCATAGGAAAAGAGGCAGAACGTCCACAATGATGCACTTGGCCAAAAAGGGCGTATGCGTTTTTTCCTGAATATATTCAGGAAAAAACGCATACTCCCTCTTTGGCCAACCAAGCAAGCTTGCAAAGGAAATCTGCACTACAATGAAGTCTCACTTCTCCCCGGTCAAAAGGGCCATCTGAAAAAAGTGTAAAATCCAGAAAGGCAGGACAGGCCATGGAGAACTGGGAGCCTTGTTATGCTGATGGGCGGGATGTAAATTGCCAACAGACACTCGGGAGAAGTGTATGGTGTTTCCTGAAACATCTAAAAAACAAAGCAACAGAGCCTAGGGCACTTCCACTTATGGTCCTATAGCTTAGGGAAATTAAAATCAAAAAGACACAGCCACCCCAAAGTTTGGGACGCCTCTGTTTACAAGAACCTCGTTTACCGTACAAGTTCAATATCACAGAAAGTGAAAAATGGATAAAGAATTTGTGGTACTTACGTACAATGCAGTATCACTCCGCAATGAAATCTATGTCATCAGGCCTGTAGCAGCATAATGAGCGGATTCAGGTACGATGATTCTAACTGAAATAAGTCAAACAGAAAAAGAAACATCATAAGATATCACTAATACACGGAATGTAAACTTGGCTACACAGGAACTGAATTCCAAAACAGAACAGGGTCTCAAATTTAGAAAAGCAACTTATGCTTGCTTAAGGGGAAAGGTGAGTTGGGGTGCTGCATAAAACCAGAGATTGAAATGAGCACAGATAAAGTTCCTTAAGCCAAATATGGAATAGACAAGAGCTACTCCTTGCTCAACGAAATGGACTCAACACCCCATATTAAACGCCTAAGAATGTACCTGACTAGTAAGTATCTTAAAACCTATGGATTGCTATGTCTCCAAAAGAGAATCAAGCATGTGTACAGGGGCATAAACGCAGCAGTGATAGGATTGGAGAGGTTCGGTGAGCAAATGAAGACCCTTTGAAGTCATATTGCAAGGTACCCATTCCACGGGTTTCAACTACCCAGGTTTAAGGTATTCTTCCTTCAGCTAAAACATGCATGTGGAACCTAGAGTATGATCAACCATGTGATCGGGAGACGTGTTCAAATATGTCTCAGGTTTCATACCCTGGTACTCGGGTGCAACATTCCAGACGCTTTACTAACACTCTCCCGACTTGGAGAGTCAGTCCCTTTAACCGCCTGTTTGGCCCAGTTTGCAATTTCTGCGGAAGATGAACAGGAATAGGGAGAACCAATGAGAGACTAGCTGGAGGTGTCTGGACGGGCAAATTTAACTCTCATTTCCCACCAGGAAGAGGAAATAACCAAAGGCTCAGCATGCCATGCCGGAACCAGATTAGGGCCTGAAGCCATCCTGCGGTGTTGTGGCCAGCTCAAAAGAAAGCGAGTTGAAGAAAGTTCAGGGGCACTGTAATTCACAAACCTGCAGAGTTATAAATGACAGCTATCGTCCAAAAATAGACTGAAGTAAGACTGCCAAGAGGACTTGAAAGCGGGGCAGAATTGCAGGAAACCGATTTCAGGAGGTAGACTGGAATTGCATTGAAAGCATAGGAAAAGAGGCAGAACGTCCACAATGATGCACTTGGCCAAAAAGGGCGTATGCGTTTTTTCCTGAATATATTCAGGAAAAAACGCATACGCCCTTTTTGGCCAACCCAGCAAGCTTGCAAAGGAAATCTGCACTACAATGAAGTCTCACTTCCCCCCGGTCAAAAGGGCCATCTGAAAAAAGTGTAAAATCCAGAAAGGCAGGACAGGCCATGGAGAACTGGGAGCCTTGTTATGCTGATGGGCAGGATGTAAATTGCCAACAGACAATGGGGAGAAGTGTGTTGTGTTTCCTGAAACATCTAAAAAACAAAGCAACAGAACCTAGGACACTTCCACTTATGGTCCTATAGCTTAGGGAAATTAAAATCAAAAAGACACAGCCACCCCAATGTTTGGGATGCGTCTGTTTACAAGAACCTCATTTACCGTACAAGTTCAACATCGCAGAAAGTGAAAAATGGATAAAGAAGTTGTGGTATTTACTTACAAAGCAATATCACTCAGCAATGAAATCTGTGTCATCAGGCCCTTAGCAGCACAATGAGTGGATTCAGGTATGATGATTCTAACTGAAATAAGTCACACAGAAAAAGAAACATCATAAGATATCAGTAATACACGGAATGGAAACTTGGCTACACAGGAACTGAATTACAGAACAGAACAGGGTCTCAAATTTAGAAAACCAACTTATGCTTGCTTAAGGGGAAAGGTGAGTTGGGGTGCTGCATAAAACCAGAGATTGAAATGAGCACAGATAAAGTTCCTTAAGCCAAATATGGAATAGACAAGAGCTACTCCTTGCTCAACGAAATGGACTCAACACCGCATATTAAACGCCTAAGAATGTACCTGACTAGTAAGTATCTTAAAACCTATGGATTGCTATGTCTCCGAAAGAGAATCAAGCATGTGTACAGGGGCATAAATGCAGCAGTGATAGGATTGGAGACGTTCGTGAGCAAATGAAGACCATTTGAAGTCATATTGCATGGTACCCATTCCACAGGTTTCAACTACCCAGGTTTAAGGTATTCTTCCTTCAGCTAAAACATGCATGTGGAACCTAGAGTATGATCAACCATGTGATCGAGAGACGTGTTCAAATATGTCTCAGTTTTCGTACCCTGGTACTCGGGTGCAACATTCCAGACGCTTTACTAACACTCTCCCCACTTGGAGAGTCAGTCCCTTTAACCTCCTCTTTGGCCCAGTTTGCAATTTCTGCGGAAGATGAACAGGAATAGCGAGAACCAATGAGAGACTAGCTGGAGGTGTCTGGACGGGCAAATTTAACTCTCATTTCCCACCAGGAAGAGGAAGTAACCAAAGGCTCAGCGTGCTGTGCCAGAACCAGATTAGGGCCTGAAGACATCCTGCGGTGTTGCGGCCAGGTCACAAGAAAGCGAGTTGAAGAAAGGAGCTCAGGGGCACTGTAATTCACAAACTTGCAGAGTTATAAATGACAGCTATCGTCCAAAAATAGACTGAAGTAAGGCTGCCAAGAGGACTTGAAAGCGGGGCAGAATTGCAGGAAACCGATTTCAGGAGGTAGACTGGAATTGCATTGAAAGCATAGGAAAAGAGGCAGAACGTCCACAATGATGCACTTGGCCAAAAAGGGCGTATGCGTTTTTTCCTGAATATATTCAGGAAAAAACGCATACGCCCTCTTTGGCCAACCAAGCAAGCTTGCAAAGGAAATCTGCACTACAATGAAGTCTCACTTCTCCCAGGTCAAAAGGGCCATCTGAAAAAAGTGTAAAATCCAGAAAGGCAGGACAGGCCATGGAGAACTGGGAGCCTTGTTATGCTGATGGGCAGGATGTAAATTGCCAACAGACACTGGGGAGAAGTGTGTTGTGTTTCCTGAAACATCTAAAAAACAAAGCAACAGAGCCTAGGGCACTTCCACTTATGGTCCTATAGCTTAGGGAAATTAAAATCAAAAAGACACAGCCACCCCAATGTTTGGGACGCCTCTGTTTACAAGAACCTCGTTTACCGTACAAGTTCAACATCGCAGAAAGTGAAAAATGGATAAAGAAGTTGTGGTATTTACTTACAAAGCAATATCACTCAGCAATGAAATCTGTGTTATCACGCCCTTAGCAGCACAATGAGTGGATTCAGGTATGATGATTCTAACTGAAATAAGTCACACAGAAAAAGAAACATCATAAGATATCAGTAATACACGGAATGTAAACTTGGTTACACAGGAACTAAATTCCAAAACAGAACAGGGTCTCAAATTTAGAAAACCAACTTATGCTTGCTTAACGGGAAAGGTGAGTTGGGGTGCTGCGTAAAACCAGAGATTGAAATGAGCACAGATAAATTTCCTTAAGCCAAATACGGAATAGACAAGAGCTACTCCTTGCTCAACGAAATTCATTCAACACCGCATATTAAACGCCTAAGAATGTACCTGACTAGTAAGTATCTTAAAACCTATGGATTGCTATGTCTCCAAAAGAGAATCAAGCATGTGTACAGGGGCATTAACGCAGCAGTGATAGGATTGGAGAGGTTCGGTGAGCAAATGAAGACCCTTTGAAGTCATATTGCATGGTACCCATTCCACGGGTTTCAAGTACCCAGGTTTAAGGTATTCTTCCTTCAGCTAAAACATGCATGTGGAACCTAGAGTATGATCAACCATGTGATCGGGAGACGTGTTCAAATATGTCTCAGTTTATGTACCCTGGTAATCGGGTGCAACATTCCAGATGCTTTACTAACACTCTCCCGACTTGGAGAGTCAGTCCCTTTCACCTCCTGTTTGGCCCAGTTTGCAATTTCTGCGGAAGATGAACAGGAATAGGGAGAACCAATGAGAGACTAGCTGGAGGTGTCTGGACGGGCAAATTTAACTCTCATTTCCCACCAGGAAGAGGAATTAACCAGAGGCTCAGCGTGCCGTGCCGGAACCAGATTAGGGCCTGAAACCATCCTGCGGTGTTGCAGCCAGGTCACAAGAAAGCGAGTTGAAGAAAGGAGCTCAGGGGCACTGTAATTCACAAACCTGCAGAGTTATAAATGACAGCTATCGTCCAAAAATATACTGAAGTAAGGCTGCCAAGAGGACTTGAAAGCGGGGCAGAATTGCAGGAAACCGATTTCAGGAGGTAGACTGGAATTGCATTTCAAGCATAGGAAAAGAGGCAGAACGTCCACAATGATGCACTTGGCCAAAAAGGGCATATGCGTTTTTTCCTGAATATATTCAGGAAAAAACGCATACGCACTTTTTGGCCAACCAAGCAAGCTTGCAAAGGAAATCTGCACTACAATGAAGTCTCACTTCCCCCGGTCACAAGGGCCATCTGAAAAAAGTGTAAAATCCAGAAAGGCAGGACAGGCCATGGAGAACTGGGAGTATTGTTATGCTGATGGGCGGGATGTAAATTGCCAACAGACACTCAGGAGAAGTGTATGGTGTTTCCTGAAACATCTAAAAACCAAAGCAACAGAGCCTAGGGCACTTCCACTTATGGTCCTATAGCTTCGGGAAATTAAAAGCAAAAAGACAGAGCCACCCCAAAATTTGGGACACCTCTGTTTACAAGACCTCGTTTACCGTACAAGTTCAATATCACAGAAAGTGAAAAATGGATAAAGAACTTGTGGTACATACGTACAATGCAGTATCACTCAGCAGTGAAATCTATGTCATCAGGCCCATAGCAGCATAATGAGTGGATTCAGGTACGATGATTCTAACTGAAATAAGTCACACAGAAAAAGAAACATCATAAGATATCACTAATACACGGAATGTAAACTTGGCTACACAGGAACTGAATTCCAAAACAGAACAGGGTCTCAAATTTAGAAAACCAACTTATGCTTCCTTAAGGGGAAAGGTGAGTTGGGGTGCTGCATAAAACCAGAGATTGAAATGAGCACAGATAAAATTCCTTAAGCCAAATATGGAATAGACAAGAGCTACTCCTTGCTCAATGAAATGGACTCAACACCCCATATTAAACGCCTAAGAATGTACCTGACTAGTGAGTATCTTAAAACCTATGGATTGCTATGTCTCCAAAAGAGAATCAAGCATGTGTACAGGGGCATAAACGCAGCAGTGATAGGATTGGAGAGGTTCGGTGAACAAATGAAGACCCCTTGAAGTCAAATTTCATGGTACCCATTACACGGATCTCAACTCTGCAGGTTTAAGGTTTTCTTCCTTCAGCTAAAACATGCATGTGGAACCCAGAGTATGATCAACCGTGTGAACGGGAGACGTGTTCAAATATGTCTCAGTTTTCCTCCCCTGGTTCTCAGATGCAACATTCCAGACGCTTTACTAACACTCTCCCCACTTGGAGAGTCAGTCCCTTTAACCTCCTGTTTGGCCCAGTTTGCAATTTCTGCGGAAGATGAACAGGAATAGCGAGAACCAATGAGAGACTAGCTGGAGGTGTCTGAACGGGCAAATTTAACTCTCATTTCCCACCAGGAAGAGGAATTAACCAAAGGCTCAGCATGCCGGGCCGGAACCAGATTAGGGCCTGAAGCCATCCTGCGGTGTTGCGTCCAGCTCACAAGAAAGCGAGTTGAAGAAAGGAGCTCAGGGGCACTGTAATTCACAAACATGCAGAGTTATAAATGACAGCTATCGTCCAAAAATATACTGAAGTAAGGCTGCCAAGAGGACTTGAAAGCGGGGCAGAATTGCAGGAAACCGATTTCAGGAGGTAGACTGGAATTGCATTGAAAGCATAGGAAAAGAGGCAGAACGTCCACCATGATGCACTTGGCCAAAAAGGGCGTATGTGTTTTTTCCTGAATATAGTCAGGGAAAAACGCATACACACTTTTTGGCCAACCAAGCAAGCTTGCAAAGGAAATCTGCACTACAATGAAGTCTCACTTCCCCCCGGTCAAAAGGGCCATCTGAAAAAAGTGTAAAATCCAGAAAGGCAGGACAGGCCATGGAGAACTGGGAGCCTTGTTATGCTGATGGGCGGGATGTAAATTGCCAACAGACACTTGGGAGAAGTGTATGGTGTTTCCTGAAACATCTAAAACCAAAGCAACAGAGCCTAGGACACTTCCACTTATGGTCCTATAGTTTAGGGAAATTAACATCAAAAAGACACAGCCACCCCAAAGTTTGGGATGGCTCTGTTTACAAGAACATCATATACGGTACAAGTTCAATATCGCAGAAAGTGAAAAATGGATAAAGAACTTGTGGTACTTACGTACAATGCAGTATCACTCAGCAATGAAATCTATGTCATCAGGCCCGTAGCAGCATAATGAGTGGATTCAGGTACGATGATTCTAACTGAAATAAGTCACACAGGAAAAGAAACATCATAAGATATCACTAATACACGGAATGTAAACTTGGCTACACAGGAACTGCATTCCAAAACAGAACAGGGTCTCAAATTTAGAAAACCAACTTATGCTTGCTTAAGGGGAAAGGTGAGTTGGGGTGCTGCATAAAACCAGAGATTGAAATGAGCACAGATAAAGTTCTATAAGCCAAATATGGAATAGACAAGAGCTACTCCTTGCTCAACGAAATGGACTCAACACCCCATATTCAACGCCTAGGAATATACCTGACTAGTAAGAATCATAAAAGCTATGGAATTGTATATCTCTGTAAGAGAATCAAGAGTGTGTACAGCGGCATTAAAGCAGTGAAAATCAGCTAAATCCCATATTAAAAATAAATTTCTTAAACAAAACACAATGACAGTGATATAGAGAGCAATACTTAAGTAATTCATTCAAGGCTTCTGATGCAACCTGCATTTACCATATCTACACCCAGAGCTGGGTGACACATAAGGATGGACACTTGGGGCTCATAAGATTGGTGAGGTTCGGTGAGCAAATGCAGACCCTTTGAAGTCATATTGCATGGTACCCATTCCACGGGTCTCAACTCTCCAGGTTTAAGGGATTCTTCCTTCAGCTAAAACATGGATGTGGAACCCAGAGTATGATCCACCGTATGATCGAGAAATGTGTTCAAATGTGTCTCACTTTTCATTCCCTGGTAGTCGGGTGCAACATTCCAGACGCTTTACTAACACTCTCCTCACTTGGAGAGTGAGTGCCTTTAACCTCCTGTTTGGCCCAGTTTCCAATTTCTGCGGAAGATGAACAGGAACAGGGAGAACCAATGAGAGACTAGCTGGAGGTGTCTGGACGGGTAAATTTAACTCTCATTTCCCACAAGGAAGAGGAATAAACCAAAGGCTCAGCATGCCATGCCGGAACCAGATTAGGGCCTGAAGCAATCCTGCGGTGTTGTGGCCAGCTCACAAGAAAGCGAGTTGAAGAAAGGAGCTCAGGGGCACTGTAATTCACAAACCTCCAGATTTATAAAAGACAGCTATAGTCCGAATATATACTGAAGTAGGGCTGCCAAGAGGACTTGAATGCGGGGCAGAATTGCAGGAAACCGATTTCAGGAGGAATCGGAATTGGATTGCATTTAAAACACAGGAAAAGAGGCAGAACGTCGACAATGATGCACTTGGCCAAAAAGGGCGTATGCGTTTTTTCCTGAATATATTCAGGAAAAAACGCATACGCCCTTTTTGGCCAACCAAGCAAGCTTGCAAAGGAAATCTGCACTACAATGAAGTCTCACTTCCCCCCGGTCAAAAGGGCCATCAGAAAAAAGTGTAAAATCCAGAAAGGCAGGACAGGCCATGTAGAACTGGGAGCCTTGTTATGCTGATGGGCGGGATGTAAATTGCCAACAGACACTCGGGAGAAGTGTATGGTGTTTCCTGAAACATCTAAAAACCAAAGCAACAGAGCCTAGGGCACTTCCACTTATGGTCCTATAGCTTAGGGAAATTAAAATCAAAAAGACACAGCCACACCAAAATTTGGGACGGCTGTTTTTACAGGAATCTCTTCTGTGGCACAAGTTAAATATCCCAGAGAGCAAATAATGGATAAAGAAGTTGCGGTACTTCTGTACAACAGAATACCACTCAGCAATGAAATCTATGTCACCAGGCCCGTACCAGCATAATGAGTGGATTGAGGCACGATGATTCTAAGTGAAATAAGTCACACAGAAAAAGAAACATCATAAGGTATCACTAATACACGGAATGTGAACTTGGCTACACATGAACTGAATTACAAAACAGAACAGGGCCTCAAATTTAGAAAACCAACTTATGCTTGCTTAAGGGGGAAGGTCAGTTGGGGTGCTGCATAAAAGCAGAGTTTGAAATTAGCACAGATACCGTTCCATAAGCCAAATATGTAATAGACAAGAGCTACCCCTTGCTCAACGAAATGGATTCAACAATGAGGTATCACCTCACACCTGGTAGAATAGGCATCATTGAAAATCTACAAACAAAAATTGCTGGATAGGGTGTGGAGAAAAGGAACCCTCTTCCACTATTGTTGGGAATATAAATTGATACAGTCATTATGGAGAACAATATGGAATTTCTTAAGAAACTAACAATAGAATTAACATATGATACAGCAATCCCTGTACTGGACATATACCCAGACAAAACCATAAATCAAAAAGAGTCATTCACCGCAATGTTCATTGCATCACTATTTACAATATCGAGGTAATGGAAGCAACCTAAATGCCCACGGACAGACGAATGCATAAAGCTGTGGTACATATATAAAATGGAATATTACTAAGCCATGAAAAGGAATGAAATTGTGTCATTTGTAGAGACGTCAATGGATCTAGAGACTGTCATACAGAGTGAAGTAAGTCAGAAAGAGAAAAACAAATCCTGTATATTCATGCATATATGTGGAACCTAGAAAAACTGTACAGATTAACCATTTTGCAAGGCATAAATAGAGCAACAGATGTAGACAACAAACGTATGGACAACAAGGGGGGAAAGCTGTTGGGGGGGTGGTGGTGGGAGGAGTTGAGAGACTGGGATTGGCATGTATACATTTATATGTATAAAATAGATAACCAATAAGAACCTGCTGTATAAAAATATAAAATAAAATTCAAAATTAAAAAGAAATAAAATTTAAAAAATAAAACAGAAAAAACAATTATTCCCTGCACATACATGTATTTATATGAATAAATTATTTCCATGCTTATATCTGTAAATACAAAAAAGAGGAATAAAATCTACCTTGAACCAAAAACGAAAAAGAGAAAAAAAACACAGAACCCACCAGTTACACAGAGGAAAACCGTATCAGGGCACTTGCTCCAGTTGTAAACAATTCTGAAGTTGGTCAGTGGTGGGGAATCGTCTCCCATTCAGCCAGCAGCCCCCACGCAACAAGCGTCCTCATTGCAAAGCTGGGGCACCGTGCCGAGGCATCTGTGAGTAAACGTGAGCTGAGCCCCAGGCCAGTTGCTGCTGAACTATTCCCACCCGTCCCAGGTAAAACACCTGAATATATACAAGGACTTGAAAGCCTAGAGGAAGGGCCATAGAGCCACACGAGTGACAGCATGCCGGCCGACTTGGTGCCTGCAGGCCAGCCAGGATGGTCCTGGTCCTGGGTGCTCTTCTGGAAGATTTCCATTTCCCTGCCTGAGATACCCGTCCTGTCCCTGCCCCCACTGCTTTTTTCCTTCCTCACCTCTGCCCAGGGAGAAATTCCAGCAGCAGGTATGGGTGACACACCCTCTTCTTTAGCAGGTGGCAGCCTGGCAACTGCTGCAGAAAGTCCAGCAGAGCCCCACTCACACTGGGCCACCCACAAAGCCGTGGCCTCTCACTCCCTCCCACCAGCCCAGCCCCGAGACTGCTGACAGGGCAGAGAAAATGGCGTCAGGCACGGCTGCAGGGGCTCTTGCTGCCTGGAGTGGTATTTATATTGATCTCAACCCAGGCACACCTGGGGAGGGCTGGCCGGCACGGTAAGGCTGCCCAGGTCAGCCAATCATCACCCCTCAGGGGCTCACAGTTGCAGAAAATGGAACTTGCTGAACCGGCCAGGTCCAAGGAACAGGTGTGGGCTCCTGAGAGTCAGGATAGACAAGGGGCTGCAGCTTTGGCTTGTTTTCTAATCATTTTA
This sequence comes from Stenella coeruleoalba, assembly GCF_951394435.1. Classification (NCBI taxonomy): domain Eukaryota; kingdom Metazoa; phylum Chordata; class Mammalia; order Artiodactyla; family Delphinidae; genus Stenella; species Stenella coeruleoalba. The sequence goes on along the minus strand of NW_027646161.1, from coordinate 41,500 downwards.
TCTGGCCCATGAGTGGGAGACAACTTCAAGAAAACCCTCTCCTAATGAGAGGAACCCAGGAGTCAGGGAGAGGAGGGGTGGGTGGTGGTTGGAGACAGAGGCCTGGTGCCCCGGGTGCAGTGGAACTCTCTGGAAGACCAGGTGGAGGGAGGCCTCACGGAGTGATGCCCAGGGTCACAGACCTGTCGCAGCTGCTGTTTGTTAGTTCAAGTCCTGCTCTGAGGTGCTCTGTGTCAGCTCTGAGCGACAGGTGAGCTGGGGGTGCTCTGCAATGAGGGCTATGTGCACGGTTCCTGTGTGCCCAGCCCTGCCACGGTACCTGCAAGGGTAGCTCTGTATCCTGGGAGGGGCCTGACCACGAGAGCCCCGTGGGCTGGGGTGGGGGTGGGGTACCTGCCCAGGTGAGCTCCATATTCTGGGATTGGTCTGACCACGAGAGCCCCATGGGCTGCTGGGGACTTGGTAAAGGATGTCAGGACAGTCAGTGAAGCCACCGAGGATATACCTCCAGTTGCTCCTAATTCCTACACCCTGCTGGTCATTCTACCAACCACCAGGACATGGTATTCTGTATTAGTCTTCAATGATGCCTTCTTTTGTATTCCATTCGTCCCAGAGTCACAAGAAATTTTGGCTTGTGAGTGGCAGGACTCAACATACAACTAAAACAATACTTCCGGGCCGTCTGGCCCCAAGGGTGCAAAAATTCCCACACCATCTTTGGGGAAAGCTTAGCTAAAGACCTAAAAGTTCTACCTCTGGAAAAGGAAACCCTCCTTCAATATGCAGACGACATTCTGATCACCAGCCCTACTAAGGAGGCCTCTGAACTACCAAGCCAATAAAGGATAGAAGTTGTCCAAGAAAAAGCTCAAATATCACAGACTGCGGTGACCTGCCTGGGCTTCATTCTCACAGAAGGTCAGAGAAGCCCATCCCAGGAAAGGGAAGAAACCATTTTCAGCCTTATCCCTTTCTAAAACTAGAAGACAGCTTAGGGGTTCCTGGGGAGGCCAGGGTTTGCTGCTTCTGGATCCCTAACTACAGTCTACTAGCTGGGCCTCTATATGAAACACTGAAAGGAAACGATGATGATCCTTTTGAATAGAATCCAGAAGTGGCCTTTCAAGAATGGAAAGAGCAGTCAATTCAGACCCTTGCCCTGGAACTCCCTAATTTAGCTAAACCCTTTGACCTTTACATTCCCAGTGAAAGGTGAATCGCCATTGGAGAATTAGTGCAAAAACTGGGACCACTTGAAATGGAACAATGCAAGAATGCCATCCAGGTAGGATAAACTACGGTCACTAAGGGGCTTGGCCCACTGCCACATCTGGCCAAGATACTGGCGGTATCTAAAAACCTGGAAATCAGCAGCCCAAAAGGCCACCTCCCTCCTAAGGGAAAAGGACCCCACGTGGTGATCCTAACCACCAACCATGCCCTGAAGTTGCAGGGTTCGCTCCGTGGGCACACCGACCTCGAGTGAGGAGGCCCTCCAACTCCAACATCCAGAGAGATAACCGGGGGCAACAGGGCACCATGACGACTCATGTGAACATCACTTGACCTGGAGTTTCTCTCATAAAACAACAAGAGTGTGTCCCAAAAGAGTAGACTACTGCTTGCAGGACTTACTGCACCCAGAGGGGAGCTAATAATCTTGGCGGGGGAACAGTATACCACACTGTCACCATAGAAAAGCCTACAGACACCGTGATGATGGTGGCCAATAAGACCGGCTGGACTCCTGTTTACTTCAAAAGGCTGTTGACTCAGTAGCCATCATGGTCCTTGATCACCACTGACCCTGGACTGTCTGGGAGTTGAGCGGGCAGGGCTCTGACACCTGGTGCTGTTTGTACGTTAATTCAGGGGCCTAATTGAAGAAAGCGCAGACTACTGGTCAGAGCATCTAGGCTGGCAGAGACGGTCAGCCTAAGGTGGCCGAACAAATGTGGGGCGGGGTGAAACCGGCCCCCACAGCGTCTCTGCACATCTCTTTCCTGGACCCTTAAAGGTCATTAGAATCTATAACACTTCCAATGCTGGTGCTCAGGTGGACGAGCAGGGAGGCAGGGGTCCTGGGGACAATCAACGTCACCGGGAGGCTGCTGGGGAGAAGCTCTGACCCTCGCCCCAGGGTATGAGGGCTCCCAACTCAGCACTCAGCAGTTACAGAAGAAGGGTCTGCACCCTCAGCACTCCAAGAATGAGGAACGGGACAAAAGGCAGAGGAGGGGTTTGTCCCCAGCAAAGCCCATTAAAAATCCCTGGGAGATAAAAATAGAATCTGGGCAATAAAGTCAAGTCTAACCTTTTTTATCCTTTGTGCTTTGTCTAATTTCACGTGCTCCTAGGGTCCCGCATGCAGAGCTTCCACACCCGGCACTTCAGACCAGATTTCCTAGTGCAGAATGGTTGGGTCGACACCTCAGCTCCTGGGGCCCAGTGCAGACTCCACGATATAGAGCCTGAGCTACAGCCAACCCGGCCCTCGAGAGCTCCGCCACCTCCCTCCCTCCCACTGACTCTGACAGGATCTCTACACAGCAGCCCAGCCCACAGCCCACGGGGTAGTGCATGCTCTCACCTCTCCATTCTCTGATCAAAATATAAAGTTTCCTTTGCTTGTGAACCAAACTCAGTCTCGATCTGTTGGCCCCAATGACACTGGGCAGGGGGACACTTGTTGGGGTCCACTCTGGAGGATCAGTAACAGAAATTGAGACTATTGTAACCTCAATGAACAGATGTGTGAGCCAAACTGTAGTTAACATAGAACAGTGTATAAGGCTCGGGTAAAATAAGATGTTTTTAACACTTCCATTTGATATTTCCATCACTTTTTATAAGCAAGTTCAGTGAAAAGGTTTGTCTTATTTGTCAGGTCAATATTAGAGAAACGAAGTGATTTCTTTCCAAGGATGTACAGCTAATAATCTTGGTTAAACCTTCAATCTTGTTTTAAATGCTTTTCCATTGAAAATGATACCTCTCTTTCAGCTCCCCCATTTCTGAGAAGTATAAAATCTTATAATTTATTATTACCAAAGGGGAAAGGTGGGAGGAGGGATAAATTAACAGTTTGGAATGAACACATACACACTGCTATGTATAAAATAGATCATCAACAAGGAACTACTGTATAGCACAGGGAACTACACTCAACATTTTGCAATAACCTATAAGGGGAAATAATCTGAAAAAGAATAGATATTTTTATTGACATCATCTATCAATGACAGTTAAAGTGTAGCCTAAGGGAAGCTGGTGGTGAGTGCTTCTGACCCTGAAGACTTCAATCATCTAAAGTTTGGACTCTGCCTACTTCCCAAGGCCCTTAATGAACATATGTGTAGCCGTAGCTTAAAAACTTCCCCAGTTTGGGTTTCGGGGAGACACTGATTTTGAAAAAGCCCTGGTGTTCTCCTTACATGAATGGGACTCTTCCTACTGCTAAAACATGTCTGTCACACCCAGAGGATGGTATACCGTCTGATCGGGAAGAGTTTGGAAAAGGCATCTCATCTCCTCATCTCCTGGTGCTCGGGTTCACCCCTCCAGCGTCTTTACTAACAGTCTCCCCACTTGGAGATGTCAGCACTGTCAACATCCTGTTGCGTACAGTTTGGAATTTGTCCAGAGGATGAAGCGGAAGGATGAGGAACAATGAGAGACAAGTCCTAGGTGTTCAGACAGGCACATGTCACTCTAATTTCCAATCAGGAAGACGAATTGACCAAAGGCTAGGGTTGCCCATGGAAACAGTATAGGGCTTGAGGAAATCCCGCTGCTTTGTGGCCAGTTCCCATAAACACGAGTTGAACAATGGAACTCAGGGGCAGTAAAATTCACAAAACTGCAGAGTTGAAAATATCCATCACTGAAAAATGTCTTGAGGAAAGTCAGAGAAAAGGACTTGTAAGCAAGGGAGAATGGCAGGAAAGGGATTTGAGGAGGTAGAAAGGACTCGCCATTAAGCACAAGAAAAGGAGCTGAACATTGCCAACATTGCAGTTGGCCAAAAAGGGTGTATGCGTTCTTTTCTGTATATATTCAAGAAAAGGGCATACACTTTTTTAGCCAACCAAACAGGTGGGCACTGGAAGTCAATACTACAAAAGATATCACTTCGCATCGGTCAGAAGAGCCATCCTCATAAAGCGTAAACAACAGAAATGCAGGACAGGGCAACGAGAAGAGGGAGCCCTGTGAGACTTATAGTGGAAATGTATATTGCCAACGGCCATTCTGGAGAAGTGTATTGTGTTTACTAAAGCATCTAAAAAATGAGCTACAGAGCATAGGGCACTTGCACTCATGGGCGTATATCTTGGGAAAAACAAAAATCGAGAGGACACAGGCACCCCAATGTTTACCCCCTCTCTGTTTAAAAGATCCTCGACTAGGATATAACTTAAATGTCTCTGGAGGGAAAAAATGGATAGAGATGTGGTACTTAGGTAGAGTGGAATATTATTCAGCCTGGAAATCAATGAAATATGGCCAGTTGTAACAACTCCGGAGGAGTTACGTATGATCATTCTAAGTGACAGAATTCAAAAAGAAAAAGACACATATCATAAGATATCACTTAAAGGTGGAATCCAAAATGGCTACACATGAAATAAATTACAAAACAAAAACATAGTCAAATATGTAGAAAACACGCATAAGGCTGCTAAACGGGAAAGGTGGGGAGGGGTGAGGCATCATCCAGGAGGTTGAAATTAGCAAAGATACCATTCCAAATACCAAACTGATAATCAACAAGGCCTACACGGTAGCTAAAAGAACTGCACTCAGCACACTCAAGTCACCGGAAAAGAATATATACGACTGGTAAGAATCTGAAAAAGAATTTATTGATGTCTCTCTGTACGTGAATCAAGTGGATGTACAGCAGCAAGAAACAGAGCTTTGAAAATCAGCTGTAACCAATATAGTAATAAATTGAAAAAACTAAACGACAGAGAGACAGAGAAAACCTCTTACAACTTTTCCTCAGGGACGGTGATGCAACATGGATTGAACGCATCTAGACCCACAGCAGGATGAGACATAAGGCTGGAAACTGTTTGCGCTAAGAGAAATGTGAGGTTGGGTGAGGAAATGCACACCCTTTAAAGTAATACTACCTGGTACCCATTCAATGGGTCCCAAATCTGCAGGTTCAAGGGATCTTCCTACAGCTAAAACATGCATGGAAAACCCAGAGGACTGTACACCATGTGATCGGGAGATGTGTCTAAAATGCACCTCATTTATCCTCTCCTGGTGCTCCTGTTCACCATTCCAGCCACGCTACTTAGAATCTCCCCACTTGGAGAATCAGCACATTTAAACTTCTGTTTCACACATTTTGCAAATTGTGAGGAGGATGAACGGGAAGAGGGGGAACCAATGAGACAAGAGTTGTAGGGGTTTGGACGGGCACATATCACTCTAATTTCCCATTAAGAATAAGAATTAAAGAAAGGCTCAGCCTGCCTCGCCGGAGCCAAAATAGGGCCTGAAGCAATCCTGCGGGTTTGAGGCCAGCTCACAAAAGAGCAACTTAAAAAATGGAGCTCAGGGTCACTGCAATTCACAAACCTGCAGAGTTATAAATGAAAACTAACGTCCAAAAATATGTTGAGGTAAGGCAAAGAAGAGGATCTGAATGCAAGACAGAATTGCAAGAAACAGATTTCAAGAGATCGATTGGACTCGTCTTTAACGCACATGAAAAGCGGCAGAATTTCGACAATGATGCAGTTGGCCCAAAAGGGCGTATGCGTTTTTTCCTGATTATATCCAGGAAAAAACGCATACGCACTTTATGGGCAACGAAGCAAGCAAGCAATGCAAATGTGCACAACAAAGAAGTCTCACTTCCCACCGGTCAAAAGGGCCATCCTAAAAAATTGTAAAAACCAGAAATGCAGGACAGGCCATGGAGAACAGGGAGCCTTTATACGCTGATGGGCAGTGTGTGAACTGCCGAGAGCCACTCTGGAGAAGTGTATGGTGGTTCCTAAATCATCTAAAAAACAGAGCTACAGAGCATAGGACACTTCCAATCATGGGAGTATATCTAGGGAAGTCTAAAAATCAACAAGACACAAGCACACCACAGTTTAGGGCTACTCTGTTTACAAGAACCTCAACTTCAGTACACCTTAAATATCCCAGGAAAGAGAACAATGGATAAAGAAGATGTGGTACTTATGTACAATGGAATATCTCTTCACCATGAAATCAATGTAATAAGGCTAGTAGAAGGATAAAGAGTGGATTTAGGTCCGATAATACTACTTGAAATAAGTCAAACAGAAAAAGAAACATATCATAAGATATCACTTATAGAGGGAGGGTAAATATGGCTGCACAAGAAATGAATTACAGAACAGAACAGTGTCTCACATTTAGAAAACACACTTATGTCAGCTTAAGGGGAAAGGAGAGGTGGGGTGATGCATAAAACCAGAGTTTGAAATTAGCACAGATACCGTTCAATAAACCAAATAGGTATTAGACAAGATCTACACCTTGCTCAATGAACAGGCCTCAACACACCCTATACACCGCAGAGAAATATATCTGAGGAATAAGAATCTTAAAACCCATGTATTGATATATCTCCATAAGGGAATCAAGTGTGTGCAGAGCGGCACAAACACAGCAGTGAAAAGGAGCTAAACCCCATTATAGAAATAAATTTTAAAAACAAAACGCTGAAACAATGAAAGAGAGAAAAATTCTTACAAAATTCGCTCAGGGGCTGTGATGCAACCTGGATTGACCACATATAAACCCACAGCTGGATAAGACATAAGGCTGGACACTTGGGGCTGACAGGATTGGTGAGCTTTGGTGAGCAACTGCCGAAAGTTTAATGCAATACTTCATGCTACTCAGTCCAAGGGTCCCAACACTCCAGGTTGAAGGGAATCTTCCTACAGCTAAACCATGCTTGGGAAACCCAGCGACTGGTATACCATATGATCGGGAAAGGTTTCTAAAACGCACCTCATTTTTCCACTCCTGGGGCTCCGGATCGACATTCCAGCCGCTTTACTAACAACATCCCCACATGGAGTCAATGCCTTTAAGTTCTGGTATCGCAGTCTGCAGTTAGTGCAGAGGATGAATGGGAATAGGGAGAACCAGTGAGAAACTAGCTGTAGCGGTTTCAATGGGCACATGTCACTCTAATATCACATCAGTAAGAAGAATTAAACAAAGGCACAGCAAGGTGCCCCAGAAGAAAAATAGGGCTCAAGGAATCCTGTGGTTATGGGGCAAGACCAAAAAAATAAGAGCTAAAAAATGGAGCTAAGGGCCACTGCAATTCAAAAACCTGCAGAGTTATAAAGGCCAACTATTTTTAAAAAATATATTGAGGTAAGGCTATGAAGAGGCATTGAAAGCAAGGCAGAATTGCAGGAAACCGATTTCAGGAGGTAGACTGGAATTGCATTGAAAGCATAGGAAAAGAGGCAGAACGTCCACAATGATGCACTTGGCCAAAAAGGGCGTATGCGTTTTTTCCTGAATATATTCAGGAAAAAATGCATACGCCCTTTTTGGCCAACCAAGCAAACTTGCAAAGGAAATCTGCACTACAATGAAGTCTCACTTCCCCCCGGTCAAAAGGGCCATCTGAAAAAAGTGTAAAATCCAGAAAGGCAGGACAGGCCATGGAGAACTGGGAGCCTTGTTATGCTGATGGGCAGGATGTAAATTGCCAACAGACACTGGGGAGAAGTGTGTTGTGTTTCCTGAAACATCTAAAAAACAAAGCAACAGAGCCTAGGGCACTTCCACTTATGGTCCTATAGCTTAGGGAAATTAAAATCAAAAAGACACAGCCACCCCAAAGTTTGGGACGCCTCTGTTTACAAGAACCTCGTTTACAGTACAAGTTCAACATCGCAGAAAGTGAAAAATGGATAAAGAACTTCTGGTATTTACTTACAATGCAGTATCACTCAGCAATGAAATCTATGTCATCAGGCCCATAGCAGCATAATGAGTGGATTCAGGTACGATGATTCTAACTGAAATAAGTCACACAGAAAAAGAAACATCATAAGATATCACTAATACACGGAATGTAAACTTGGCTACACAGGAACTGCATTCCAAAAGAGAACAGGGTCTCAAATTTAGAAAACCAACTTATGCTTGCTTAAGGGGAAAGGTGAGTTGGGGTGCTGCATAAAACCAGAGATTGAAATGAGCACAGATAAAGTTCCTTAAGTCAAATATGGAATAGACAAGAGCTACTCCTTGCTCAACGAAATGGACTCAACACCGCATATTAAACGCCTAAGAATGTACCTGACTAGTAAGTATCGTAAAACCTATGGATTGCTATGTCTCCAAAAGAGAATCAAGCGTGTGTACAGGGGCATAAACGCAGCAGTGATAGGATTGGAGAGGTTCGGTGAGCAAATGAAGACCCTTTGAAGTCATATTGCATGGTACCCATTACACGGGTCTTAACTCTCCAGGTTTAAGGTATTCTTCCTTCAGCTAAAACATGCATGTGGAACCCAAGTATGATCAACCATGTGAACGGGAGACGTGTTCAAATATGTCTCAGTTTTCCTCCCCTGGTACTCGGGTGCAACATTTCAGACGCTTTACTAACACTCTCCACACTTGGAGAGTCAGTGCCTTTAACCTCCTGTTTGGCCCAGTTTGCAATTTCTGCGGAAGATGAACAGGAATAGCGAGAACCAATGAGAGACTAGCTGGAGGTGTCTGAAAGGGCAAATTTAACTCTCATTTCCCACCAGGAAGAGGAATTAACCAAAGGCTTAGCGTGCCGTGCCGGAACCAGATTAGGGCCTGAAGCCATCCTGCGGTGTTTCGGCCAGCTCACAAGAAAGCGAGTTGAAGAAAGGAGCTCAGGGGCACTGTAATTCACAAACCTGCAGAGTTATAAATGACAGGTATCGTCCAAAAATAGACTGAAGTAAGGCTGCCAAGAGAACTTGAAAGCGGGGCAGAATTGCAGGAAACCGATTTCAGGAGGTAGACTGAAATTGCATTGAAAGCATAGGAAAAGGGGCAGAACGTACACAATGATGCACTTGGCCAAAAAGTGCGTATGCATTTTTTCCTGAATATATTCAGGAAAAAACGCATACGCCCTTTTTGGCCAACCAAGCAAGCTTGCAAAGGAAATCTGCACTACAATGAAGTCTCACTTCCCCCCCCCCCCCGGGTCAAAAGGGCCATCTGAAAAAGTGTAAAATCCAGAAAGGCAGGAAGGGCCATGGAGAACTGGGAGCCTTGTTATGCTGATGGGCGGGATGTAAATTGCCAACAGACACTCAGGAGAAGTGTATGGTGTTTCCTGAAACATCTAAAAAACAAAGCAACAGAGCCTAGGGCACTTCCACTTATGGTCCTATAGCTTAGGGAAATTAAAATCAAAAAGACACAGCCACCCAAAATTTGGGACGCCTCTGTTTACAAGAACCTCGTTTACAGTACAAGTTCAACATCACAGAAAGTGAAAAATGGATAATGAAGTTCTGGTATTTACTTACAAAGCAATATCACTCAGCAATGAAATCTGTGTCATCAGGCCCTTAGCAGCACAATGAGTGGATTCAGGTATGATGATTCTAACTGAAATAAGTCACACAGAAAAAGAAACATCATAAGATATCAGTAATACACGGAATGTAAACTTGGCTACACAGGAACTGAATTACAGAACAGAACAGGGTCTCAAATTTAGAAAACCAACTTATGCTTCCTTAAGGGTAAAGGTGAGTTGGGGTGCTGCATAAAACCAGAGATTGAAATGAGCACAGATAAAGTTCCTTAAGCCAAATATGGAATAGACAAGAGCTACTCCTTGCTCAACGAAATGGACTCAACACCGCATATTAAATGCCTAAGAATGTACCTGACTAGTAAGTATCTTAAAACCTATGGATTGCTATGTCTCCGAAAGAGAATCAAGCATGTGTACAGGGGCATAAACGCAGCAGTGATAGGATTGGAGAGGTTCGGTGAGCAAATGAAGACCCTTTGAAGTCATATTGCATGGTACCCATTACACGGGTTTCATATACCCAGGTTTAAGGTATTCTTCCTTCAGCTAAAACATGCATGTGGAACCTAGAGTATGATCAACCTTGTGATCGGGAGACGTGTTCAAATATGTCTCAATTTTCGTACCCTGGTTGTCGGGTACAACATTCCAGACGCTTTACTAACACTCTCCCCACTTGGAGAGTCAGTCCCTTTAACCTCCTGTTTGCCCCAGTTTGCAATTTCTGCGGAAGATGAACAGGAATAGCGAGAACCAATGAGAGACTAGCTGGAGGTGTCTGGACGGGCAAATTTAACTCTCATTTCCCACCAGGAAGAGGAATTAACCAAAGGCTCAGCGTGCCGTGCCGGAACCAGATTAGGGCCTGAAGCCATCCTGCGGTGTTTCGGCCAGCTCACAAGAAAGCGAGTTGAAGAAAGGAGCTCAGGGGCACTGTAATTCACAAACCTGCAGAGTTATAAATGACAGCTATCGTCCAAAAATAGACTGAAGTAAGGCTGCCAAGAGGACTTGAAAGCAGGGCAGAATTGCAGGAAACCGATTTCAGGAGGTAGACTGGAATTGCATTGAAAGCATAGGAAAAGAGGCAGAACGTCCACAATGATGCACTTGGCCAAAAAGGGCGTATGTGTTTTTTCCTGAATATATTCAAGAAAAAACGCATATGCCCTTTTTGGCCAACCAAGCAAGCTTGTAAAGGAAATCTGCACTACAATGAAGTCTCACTTCCCCCAGGTCAAAAGGGCCATCTGAAAAAAGTGTAAAATCCAGAAAGGCAGGAGGGGCCATGGAGAACTGGGAGCCTTGTTATGCTGATGGGCGGGATGTAAATTGCCAACAACCACTCGGGAGAAGTGTATGGTGTTTCCTGAAACATCTAAAAAACAAAGCAACAGAGCCTAGGGCACTGCCACTTATGGTCCTATAGCTTAGGGAAATTAAAATCAAAAAGACACAGCCACCCCAAAGTTTCGGACACCTCTGTTTACAAGAACCTCGTTTACAGTACAAGTTCAACATCGCAGAAAGTGAAAAATGGATAAAGAAGTTGTGGTATTTACTTATAAAGCAATATCACTCAGCAATGAAATCTATGTCATCAGGCCCTTAGTATCACAATGAGTGGATTCAGGTATGATGATTCTAACTGAAATAAGTCACACAGAAAAAGAAACATCATAAGATATCAGTAATACACGGAATGTAAACTTGGCTACACAGGAACTGAATTACAGAACAGAACAGGGTCTCAAATATAAGAAACCAACTTATGCTTGCTTAAGGGGAAAGGTGAGTTGGGGTGCTGCATAAAACCAGAGATTGAAATGAGCACAGATAAAGTTCCTTAAGTCAAATATGGAATAGACAAGAGCTACTCCTTGCTCAACGAAATGGACTCAACACCGCATATTAAACGCCTAAGAATGTACCTGACTAGTAAGTATCTTAAAACCTATAGATTGCTATGTCTCTGAAAGAGAATCAAGCATGTGTACAGGGGCATAAACGCAGCAGTGATAGGATTGGAGAGGTTCGGTGAGCAAATGAAGACCCTTTGAAGTCATATTGCATGGTACCCATTCCACGGGTTTCAACTACCCAGGTTTTAGGTATTCTTCCTTCAGCTAAAACATGCATGTGGAACCCAGAGTATGATCAACCATGTGATCGGGAGACGTGTTCAAATATGTCTCAGTTTTTCTCCCCTGGTACTCAGGTGCAACATTCCAGACGCTTTACTGACACTCTCCCCACTTGGAGAGTCAGCGCCTTTAACCTCCTGTTTGGCCCAGTTTGCAATTTCTGCGGAAGATGAACAGGAATAGCGGGAAGCAATGAGAGGCTAGCTGGAGGTGTCTGGACGGGCAAATTTAACTCTCATTTCCCACCAGGAAGAGGAAATAACCAAAGGCTCAGCGTGCCGTGCCGGAACCAGATTAGGGCCTGAAGCCATCCTGCGGTGTTGCGGCCAGCTCAAAAGAAAGCGAGTTGAAGAAAGGAGCTCAGGGGCACTGTAATTCACAAACATGCAGAATTATATATGACAGCTATCGTCCAAAAATAGACTGAAGTAAGGCTGCCAAGAGGACTTGAACGCGGGGCAGAATTGCAGCAAACCGATTTCAGGAGGTAGACTGGAATTGCATTGAAAGCATAGGAGAAGAGGCAGAACGTCCACAATGATGCACTTGGCCAAAAAGGGCGTATGCGTTTTTTCCTGAATATATTCAGGAAAAAACGCATACGCCCTTTTTAGCCAACCAAGCAAGCTTGCAAAGGAAATCTGCACTACAATGAAGTCTCACTTCCCCCCGGTCAAAAGGGCCATCTGAAAAAAGTGTAAAATCCAGAAAGGCAGGACAGGCCATGGAGAACTGGGAGCCTTGTTATGCTGATGGGCGGGATGGAAATTGCAAACAGACACTTGGGAGAAGTGTATGGTGTTTCCTGAAACGTCTAAAAAACAAAGCAACAGAACCTAGGGCACTTCCACTTATGGTCCTATAGCTTAGGGAAATTAAAATCAAAAAGACACAGCCACCCCAAAGTTTGGAACGGCTCTGTTTACAAGAACCTCATTTAAAGTACAAGTTCAACATCGCAGAAAGTGAAAAATGGATAAAGAAGTTGTGGTATTTACTTACAAAGCAATATCACTCAGCAATGAAATCTGTGTCATCAGGCCCTTAACAGCACAATGAGTGGATTCAGGTATGATGATTCTAACTGAAATAAGTCACACAGAAAAAGAAACATCATAAGATATCAGTAATACACGGAATGGAAACTTGGCTACACAGGAACTGAATTACAGAACAGAACAGGGTCTCAAATTTAGAAAACCAACTTATGCTTGCTTAAGGGTAAAGGTGAGTTGGGGTGCTGCATAAAACCAGAGATTGAAATGAGCACAGATAAAGTTCCTTAAGTCAAATATGGAATAGACAAGAGCTACTCCTTGCTCAACGAAATGGACTCAACACCGCATATTAAACGCCTAAGAATGTACCTGACTAGTAAGTATCTTAAAACCTATGGATTGCTATGTCTCCGAAAGAGAATCAAGCATGTGTACAGGGGCATAAACGCAGCAGTGATAGGATTGGAGAGGTTCGTGAGCAAATGAAGACCCTTTGAAGTCATATTGCATGGTACCCATTCCACGGGTTTCAACTACCCAGGTTTAAGGTATTCTTCCTTCAGCTAAAACATGCATGTGGAACCTAGAGTATGATCAACCATGTGATCGGGAGACGTGTTCAAATATGTCTCAGTTTTCGTACCCTGGTACTCGGGTGCAACATTCCAGACGCTTTACTAACACTCTCCCCACTTGGAGACTCAGTCCCTTTAACCTCCTGTTTGGCCCAGTTTGCAATTTCTGTGGAAGATGAACAGGAATAGCGAGAACCAATGAGAGACTAGCTGGAGGTGTCTGGATGGGCAAATTTAACTCTCATTTCCCACCAGGAAGAGGAATTAACCAAAGGCTCAGCGTGCCGTGCCAGAACCAGATTAGGGCCTGAAGCCATCCTGCGGTGTTGCGGCCAGGTCACAAGAAAGCGAGTTGAAGAAAGGAGCTCAGGGGCACTGTAATTCACAAACCTGCAGAGTTATAAATGACAGCTATCGTCCAAAAATATACTGAAGTAAGGCTGCCAAGAGGACTTGAAAGCGGGGCAGAATTGCAGGAAACCGATTTCAGGAGGTAGACTGGAATTGCATTGAAAGCATACGAAAAGAGGCAGATCGTCCACAATGATGCACTTGGCCAAAAAGGGCGTATGCGTTTTTTCCTGAATATATTCAGGAAAAAACGCATACGCACTTTTTGGCCAACCAAGCAAACTTGCCATGGAAATCTGCACTACAATGAAGTCTCACTTCTCCCCGGTCAAAAGGGCCATCTGAAAAAAGTGTAAAATCCAGAAAGGCAGGACAGGCCATGGAGAACTGGGAGCCTTGTTATGCTGATCGGCGGGATGTAAATTGCCAACAGACACTCAGGAGAAGTGTATGGTGTTTCCTGAAACATCTAAAAAACAGAGCAACAGAGCCTAGGGCACTTCCACTTATGGTCCTATAGCTTAGGGAAATTAAAATCAAAAAGACACAGCCACCCCAAAGTTTGGGACGCCTCCGTTTACAAGAACCTCATTTACCGTACAAGTTCAATATCACAGAAAGTGAAAAATGGATAAAGAACTTGTGATACTTACCTACAATGCAGTATCACTCAGCAATGAAATCTATGTCATCAGGCCCGCAGCAGCACAATGAGTGGATTCAGGTACGATGATTCTAACTGAAATAAGTCACACAGAAAAAGAAACATCATAAGATATCACTAATACACGGAATGTAAACTTGGCTACACAGGAACTTCATTCCAAAACAGAACAGGGTCTCAAATTTAGAAAACCAACTTATGCTGGCTTAAGGGGAAAGGTGAGTTGGGGTGCTGCATAAAACCAGAGATTGAAATGAGCACAGATAAAGTTCCTTAAGCCAAATATGGAATAGACAAGAGCTACTCCTTGCTCAACGAAATGGACACAACACCGCATATTAAACGCCTAAGAATGTACCTGACTAGTAAGTATCTTAAAACCTATGGATTGCTATGTCTCCAAAAGAGAATCAAGTGTGTGTACTGGGTCATAAGCGCAGCAGTGATAGGATTGGAGAGGATCGGTGAGCAAATGAAGACCCTTTGAAGTCATATTGCATGGTACCCATTACACGGGTCTTAACTCTCCAGGTTTAAGGTATTCTTCCTTCAGCTAAAACATGCATGTGGAACCCAGAGTATGATCAACCATGTGAACGGGAGTCGTGTTCAAATATGTCTCAGTTTTCGTACCCTGGTACTCGGGTGCAACATTCCAGACGCTTTACTAACACTCTACCGACTTGGAGAGTCAGTCCCTTTAACCTCCTGTTTGGCCCAGTTTGCAATTTCTGCGGAAGATGAACAGGAATAGCGAGAACCAATGAGAGACTAGCTGGAGGTGTCTGGACGGGCAAATTTAACTCTCATTTCCCACCAGGAAGAGGAATTAACCAAAGGCTCAGCGTGCCGTGCCGGAACCAGATTAGGGCCTGAAGCCATCCTGCGGTGTTGCGGCAAGCTCAAAAGAAAGCGAGTTGAAGAAAGGAGCTCAGGGGCACTGTAATTCACAAACCTGCAGAGTTATAAATGACAGCTATTGTCCAAAAATAGACTGAAGTAAGGCTGCCAAGAGGACTTGAAAGCGGGGCAGAATTGCAGGAAACCGATTACAGGAGGTAGACTGGAATTGCATTGAAAGCATAGGAAAAGAGGCAGAACGTCCACAATGATGCACTTGGCCAAAAAGGGCGTATGCGTTTTTTCCTGAATATATTCAGGAAAAAACGCATACGCCCTTTTTGGCCAACCAAGCAAGCTTGCAAAGGAAATCTGCACTACAATGAAGTCTCACTTCCCCCCGGTCAAAAGGGCCATCTGAAAAAAGTGTAAAATCCAGAAAGGCAGGACAGGCCATGGAGAACTGGGAGCCTTGTTATGCTGATGGGCGGGATGTAAATTGCCAACAACCACTCGGGAGAAGTGTATGGTGTTTCCTGAAACATCTAAAAAACAAAGCAACAGAGCCTAGGGCACTGCCACTTATGGTCGTATAGCTTAGGGAAATTAAAATCAAAAAGACACAGCCACCCCAAAGTTTGGGACACCTCTGTTTACAAGAACCTCGTTTACAGTACAAGTTCAACATCGCAGAAAGTGAAAAATGGATAAAGAAGTTGTGGTATTTACTTACAAAGCAATATCACTCAGCAATGAAATCTGTGTCATCAGGCCCTTAGTATCACAATGAGTGGATTCAGGTATGATGATTCTAACTGAAATAAGTCACACAGAAAAAGAAACATCATAAGATATCAGTAATACACGGAATGTAAACTTGGCTACACAGGAACTGAATTACAGAACAGAACAGGGTCTCAAATTTAGAAAACCAACTTATGCTTGCTTAAGGGGAAAGGTGAGTTGGGGTGCTGCATAAAACCAGAGATTAAAATGAGCACAGATAAAGTTCCTTAAGTCAAATATGGAATAGACAAGAGCTACTCCTTGCTCAACGAAATGGACTCAACACCGCATATTAAACGCCTAAGAATGTAACTGACTAGTAAGTATCTTAAAACCTATAGATTGCTATGTCTCTGAAAGAGAATCAAGCATGTGTACAGGGGCATAAACGCAGCAGTGATAGGATTGGAGAGGTTCGGTGAGCAAATGAAGAGCCTTTGAAGTCATATTGCATGGTACCCATTCCACGGGTTTCAACTACCCAGGTTTTAGGTATTCTTCCTTCAGCTAAAACATGCATGTGGAACCCAGAGTATGATCAACCATGTGATCGGGAGACGTGTTCAAATATGTCTCAGTTTTCCTCCCCTGGTACTCAGGTGCAACATTCCAGACGCTTTACTGACACTCTCCCCACTTGGAGAGTCAGCGCCTTTAACCTCCTGTTTGGCCCAGTTTGCAATTTCTGCGGAAGATGAACAGGAATAGCGGGAAGCAATGAGAGGCTAGCTGGAGGTGTCTGGACGGGCAAATTTAACTCTCATTTCCCACCAGGAAGAGGAAATAACCAAAGGCTCAGCGTGCCGTGCCGGAACCAGATTAGGGCCTGAAGCCATCCTGCGGTGTTGCGGCCAGCTCAAAAGAAAGCGAGTTGAAGAAAGGAGCTCACGGGCACTGTAATTCACAAACCTGCAGAGTTATAAATGACAGCTATCGTCCAAAAATAGACTGAAGTAAGGCTGCCAAGAGGACTTGAACGCGGGGCAGAATTGCAGCAAACCGATTTCAGGAGGTAGACTGGAATTGCATTGAAAGCATAGGAGAAGAGGCAGAACGTCCACAATGATGCACTTGGCCAAAAAGGGCGTATGCGTTTTTTCCTGAATATATTCAGGAAAAAACGCATACGCCCTTTTTAGCCAACCAAGCAAGCTTGCAAAGGAAATCTGCACTACAATGAAGTCTCACTTCCCCCCGGTCAAAAGGGCCATCTGAAAAAAGTGTAAAATCCAGAAAGGCAGGACAGGCCATGGAGAACTGGGAGCCTTGTTATGCTGATGGGCGGGATGTAAATTGCCAACAACCACTCGGGAGAAGTGTATGGTGTTTCCTGAAACATCTAAAAAACAAAGCAACAGAACCTAGGGCACTTCCACTTATGGTCCTATAGATTAGGGAAATTAAAATCAAAAAGACACAGCCACCCCAAAGTTTGGAATGGCTCTGTTTACAAGAACCTCGTTTACAGTACAAGTTCAACATCGCAGAAAGTGAAAAATGGATAAGGAAGTTGTGGTATTTACTTACAAAGCAATATCACTCAGCAATGAAATCTGTGTCATCAGGCCCTTAGCAGCACAATGAGTGGATTCAGGTATGATGATTCTAACTGAAATAAGTCACACAGAAAAAGAAACATCATAAGATATCAGTAATACACGGAATGTAAACTTGGCTACACAGGAACTGAATTACAGAACAGAACAGGGTCTCAAATTTAGAAAACCAACTTATGCTTGCTTAAGGGGAAAGGTGAGTTGGGGTGCTGCATAAAACCAGAGATTGAAATGAGCACAGATAAAGTTCCTTAAGCCAAATATGGAATAGACAAGAGCTACTCCTTGCTCAACGAAATGGACTCAACACCGCATATTAAACGCCTAAGAATGTACCTGACTAGTAAGTATCTTAAAACCGATAGATTGCTATGTCTCCGAAAGAGAATCAAGCATGTGTACAGGGGCATAAACGCAGCAGTGATAGGATTGGAGAGGTTCGGTGAGCAAATGAAGAGCCTTTGAAGTCATATTGCATGGTACCCATTCCACGGGTTTCAACTACCCAGGTTTTAGGTATTCTTCCTTCAGCTAAAACATGCATGTGGAACCCAGAGTATGATCAACCATGTGATCGGGAGACGTGTTCAAATATGTCTCAGTTTTCCTCCCCTGGTACTCAGGTGCAACATTCCAGACGCTTTACTGACACTCTCCCCACTTGGAGAGTCAGCGCCTTTAACCTCCTGTTTGGCCCAGTTTGCAATTTCTGCGGAAGATGAACAGGAATAGCGGGAAGCAATGAGAGGCTAGCTGGAGGTGTCTGGACGGGCAAATTTAACTCTCATTTCCCACCAGGAAGAGGAAATAACCAAAGGCTCAGCGTGCCGTGCCGGAACCAGATTAGGGCCTGAAGCCATCCTGCGGTGTTGCGGCCAGCTCAAAAGAAAGCGAGTTGAAGAAAGGAGCTCACGGGCACTGTAATTCACAAACCTGCAGAGTTATAAATGACAGCTATCGTCCAAAAATAGACTGAAGTAAGGCTGCCAAGAGGACTTGAACGCGGGGCAGAATTGCAGCAAACCGATTTCAGGAGGTAGACTGGAATTGCATTGAAAGCATAGGAGAAGAGGCAGAACGTCCACAATGATGCACTTGGCCAAAAAGGGCGTATGCGTTTTTTCCTGAATATATTCAGGAAAAAACGCATACGCCCTTTTTAGCCAACCAAGCAAGCTTGCAAAGGAAATCTGCACTACAATGAAGTCTCACTTCCCCCCGGTCAAAAGGGCCATCTGAAAAAAGTGTAAAATCCAGAAAGGCAGGACAGGCCATGGAGAACTGGGAGCCTTGTTATGCTGATGGGCGGGATGTAAATTGCCAACAACCACTCGGGAGAAGTGTATGGTGTTTCCTGAAACATCTAAAAAACAAAGCAACAGAACCTAGGGCACTTCCACTTATGGTCCTATAGATTAGGGAAATTAAAATCAAAAAGACACAGCCACCCCAAAGTTTGGAATGGCTCTGTTTACAAGAACCTCGTTTACAGTACAAGTTCAACATCGCAGAAAGTGAAAAATGGATAAGGAAGTTGTGGTATTTACTTACAAAGCAATATCACTCAGCAATGAAATCTGTGTCATCAGGCCCTTAGCAGCACAATGAGTGGATTCAGGTATGATGATTCTAACTGAAATAAGTCACACAGAAAAAGAAACATCATAAGATATCAGTAATACACGGAATGGAAACTTGGCTACACAGGAACTGAATTACAGAACAGAACAGGGTCTCAAATTTAGAAAACCAACTTATGCTTGCTTAAGGGGAAAGGTGAGTTGGGGTGCTGCATAAAACCAGAGATTGAAATGAGCACAGATAAAGTTCCTTAAGCCAAATATGGAATAGACAAGAGCTACTCCTTGCTCAACGAAATGGACTCAACACCGCATATTAAACGCCTAAGAATGTACCTGACTAGTAAGTATCTTAAAACCGATAGATTGCTATGTCTCCGAAAGAGAATCAAGCATGTGTACAGGGGCATAAACGCAGCAGTGATAGGATTGGAGAGGTTCGGTGAGCAAATGAAGACCCTTTGAAGTCATATTGCATGGTACCCATTACACGGGTTTCAACTACCCAGGTTTTAGGTATTCTTCCTTCAGCTAAAACATGCATGTGCAACCCAGAGTATGATCAACCATGTGATCGGGAGACGTGTTCAAATATGTTTCAGTATTCCTCCCCTGGTACTCGGGTGCAACATTCCAGACGCTTTACTAACACTCTCCCCACTTGGAGAGTCAGCGCCTTTAACCTCCTGTTTGGCACAGTTTGCAATTTCTGCGGAAGATGAACAGGAATAGCGAGAAGCAATGAGAGGCTAGCTGGAGGTGTCTGGACGGGCAAATTTAACTCTCATTTCCCACCAGGAAGAGGAAATAACCAAAGGCTCAGTGTGCCGTACCGGAACCAGATTAGGGCCTGAAGCCATCCTGCGGTGTTGCGGCCAGCTCAAAAGAAAGCGAGTTGAAGAAAGGAGCTCAGGGGCACTGTAATTCACAAACCTGCAGAGTTATAAATGACAGCTATCGTCCAAAAATATACTGAAGTAAGGCTGCCAAGAGGACTTGAAAGCAGGGAAGAATTGCAGGAAACCGATTTCAGGAGGTAGACTGGAATTGCATTGAAAGCATAGGAAAAGAGGCAGAACGTCCACAATGATGCACTTGGCCAAAAAGGGCGTATGCGTTTTTTCCTGAATATATTCAGGAAAAAACGCATACGCCCTTTTTGGCCAACCAAGCAAGCTTGCAAAGGAAATCTGCACTACAATGAAGTCTCACTTCCCCCCGGTCAAAAGGGCCATCTGAAAAAAGTGTAAAATCCAGAAAGGCAGGACAGGCCATGGAGAACTGGGAGCCTTGTTATGCTGATGGGCGGGATGGAAATTGCCAACAGACACTTGGGAGAAGTGTATGGTGTTTCCTGAAACGTCTAAAAAACAAAGCAACAGAACCTAGGGCACTTCCACTTATGGTCCTATAGCTTAGGGAAATTAAAATCAAAAAGACACAGCCACCCCAAAGTTTGGAACGGCTCTGTTTACAAGAACCTCATTTAAAGTACAAGTTCAACATCGCAGAAAGTGAAAAATGGATAAAGAAGTTGTGGTATTTACTTACAAAGCAATATCACTCAGCAATGAAATCTGTGTCATCAGGCCCTTAACAGCACAATGAGTGGATTCAGGTATGATGATTCTAACTGAAATAAGTCACACAGAAAAAGAAACATCATAAGATATCAGTAATACACGGAATGGAAACTTGGCTACACAGGAACTGAATTACAGAACAGAACAGGGTCTCAAATTTAGAAAACCAACTTATGCTTGCTTAAGGGTAAAGGTGAGTTGGGGTGCTGCATAAAACCAGAGATTGAAATGAGCAGAGATAAAGTTCCTTAAGTCAAATATGGAATAGACAAGAGCTACTCCTTGCTCAACGAAATGGACTCAACACCGCATATTAAACGCCTAAGAATGTACCTGACTAGTAAGTATCTTAAAACCTATGGATTGCTATGTCTCCGAAAGAGAATCAAGCATGTGTACAGGGGCATAAACGCAGCAGTGATAGGATTGGAGAGGTTCGGTGAGCAAATGAAGACCCTTTGAAGTCATATTGCATGGTACCCATTACACGGGTCTTAACTCTCCAGGTTTAAGGTATTCTTCCTTCAGCTAAAACATGCATGTGGAACCTAAGTATGATCAACCATGTGAACGGGAGACGTGTTCAAATATGTCTCAGTTTTCCTCCCCTGGTACTCGGGTGCAACATTCCAGACGCTTTACTAACACTCTCTCCACTTGGAGAGTCAGCGCCTTTAACCTCCTGTTTGGCCCACTTTGCAATTTCTGCGGAAGATGAACAGGAATAGCGAGAACCAATGAGAGGCTAGCTGGAGGTGTCTGGACGGGCAAATTTAACTCTCATTTCCCACCAGGAAGAGGAAATAACCAAAGGCTCAGCGTGCCGTGCCGGAACCAGATTAGGGCCTGAAGCCATCCTGCGGTGTGGCGGCCAGCTCAAAAGAAAGCGAGTTGAAGAAAGGAGCTCAGGGGCACTGTAATTCACAAACCTGCAGAGTTATAAATGACAGCTATCGTCCAAAAATAGACTGAAGTAAGGCTGCCAAGAGGACTTGAAAGTGGGGCAGAATTGCAGGAAACCAATTTCAGGAGGTAGACTGGAATTGCATTGAAAGCATAGGAAAAGAGGCAGAACGTCCACAATGATGCACTTGGCCAAAAAGGGCGTATGCGTTTCTTCCTGATTATATTCAGGAAAAAACGCATACGCCCTTTTTGGCCAACCAAGCAAGCTTGCAAAGGAAATCTGCACTACAATGAATTCTCACTTCCCCCTGGTCAAAAGGGCCATCTGAAAAAAGTGTAAAATCCAGAAAGGCAGGACAGGCCATGGAGAACTGGGAACCTTGTTATGCTGAAGGACGGGATGTAAATTGCCAACAACCTCTCCGGAGAAGTGTATGGTGTTTCCTGAAACATCTAAAAAACAAAGCAACAGGGCTTAGGGCACTTCCACTTATGGTCCTATAGCTTAGGGAATTTAAAATCAAAAAGACACAGCCACCCCAAAGTTTCGAACAGCTCTGTTTACAAGAACCTCGTTTACAGTACAAGTTCAACATCGCAGAAAGTGAAAAATGGATAAAGAAGTTGTGGTATTTACTTACAAAGCAATATCACTCAGCAATGAAATCTGTGTCATCAGGCCCTTAACAGCACAATGAGTGGATTCAGGTATGATGATTCTAACTGCAATAAGTCACACAGAAAAAGAAACATCATAAGATATCAGTAATACACGGAATGGAAACTTGGCTACACAGAAACTGAATTACAGAACAGAACAGGGTCTCAAATTTAGAAAACCAACTTATGCCTGCTTAAGGGTAAAGGTGAGTTGGGGTGCTGCATAAAACCAGAGATTGAAATGAGCACAGATAAAGTTCCTTAAGTCAAATATGGAATAGCCAAGAGCTACTCCTTGCTCAACAAAATGGACTCAACACCGCATATTAAACGCCTAAGAATGTACCTGACTAGTAAGTATCTTAAAACCTATGGATTGCTATGTCTCCGAAAGAGAATCAAGCATGTGTACAGGGGCATAAACGCAGCAGTGATAGGATTGGAGAGGTTCGTGAGCAAATGAAGACCCTTTGAAGTCACATTGCATGGTACCCATTCCACGGGTTTCAACTACCCAGGTTTAAGGTATTCTTCCTTCAGCTAAAACATGCATGTGGAACCTAGAGTATGATCAACCATGTGATCGGGAGACGTGTTCAAATATGTCTCAGTTTTCGTACCCTGGTACTCGGGTGCAACATTCCAGACGCTTTACTAACACTCTCCCCACTTGGAGAGTCAGTCCCTTTAACCTCCTGTTTGGCCCAGTTTGCAATTTCTGTGGAAGATGAACAGGAATAGCGAGAACCAATGAAAGACTAGCTGGAGGTGTCTGGATGGGCAAATTTAACTCTCATTACCCACCAGGAAGAGGAATTAACCAAAGGCTCAGCATGCCGGTCCGGAACCAGATTAGGGCCTGAAGCCATCCTGCGGTGTTGTGGCCAGCTCAAAAGAAAGTGAGTTGAAGAAAGGAGCTCAGGGGCACTGTAATTCACAAACCTGCAGAGTTATAAATGACAGCTATCATCCAAAAATATACTGAAGTAAGGCTGCCAAGAGGACTTGAATGTGGGGCAGAATTGCAGGAAACCGATTTCAGGAGGTAGACAGGAATTGCATTGAAAGCATAGGAAAAGAGGCAGAACGTCCACAATGATGCACTTGGCCAAAAAGGGCGTATGCGTTTTTTCCTGAATATATTCAGGAAAAAACGCATACGCCCTTTTTGGCCAACCAAACAAGCTTGCAAAGGAAATCTGCACTGCAATGAAGTCTCACTTCCCCCCGGTCAAAAGGGCCATCTGAAAAAAGTGTAAAATCCAGAAAGGCAGGACAGGCCATGGAGAACTGGGAGCCTTGTTATGCTGATGGGCGGGATGTAAATTGCCAACAGACACTCGGGAGAAGTGTATGGTGTTTCCTGAAACATCTAAAAAACAAAGCAACAGAGCCTAGGGCACTGCCACTTATCGTCCTATAGCTTAGGGAAATTAAAATCAAAAAGACACAGCCACCCCAAAGTTTGGAACGGCTCTGTTTACAAGAACCTCGTTTACAGTACAAGTTCAACATTGCAGAAAGTGAAAAATGGATAAAGAAGTTGTGGTATTTACTTACAAAGCAATATCACTCAGCAATGAAATCTGTGTCATCAGGCCCTTAGCAGCACAATGAGTGGATTCAGGTATGATGATTCTAACTGAAATAAGTCACACAGAAAAGGAAACATCATAAGATATCAGTAATACACGGAATGGAAACTTGGCTACACAGGAACTGAATTACAGAACAGAACAGGGTCTCAAATTTAGAAAACCAACTTATGCTTGCTTAAGGGGAAAGGTGAGTTGGGGTGCTGCATAAAACCAGAGATTGAAATGAGCACAGATAAAGTTCCTTAAGCCAAATATGGAAGAGACAAGAGCTACTCCTTGCTCAACAAAATGGACTCAACACCGCATATTAAACGCCTAAGAATGTACCTGACTTGTAAGTATCTTAAAACCTATGGATTGCTATGTCTCTGAAAGAGAATCAAGCATGTGTACAGGGGCATAAACGCAGCAGTGATAGGATTGGAGAGGTTCGGTGAGCAAATGAAGAGCCTTTGAAGTCATATTGCATGGTACCCATTCCACGGGTTTCAACTACCCAGGTTTAAGGTATTCTTCCTTCAGCTAAAACATGCATGTGGAACCTAGAGTATGATCAACCATGTGATCGGGAGACGTGTTCAAATATGTCTCAGTTTTCGTACCCTGGTACTCGGGTGCAACATTCCAGACGCTTTACTAACACTCTCCCCACTTGGAGAGTCAGTCCCTTTAACCTGCTGTTTGGCCCAGTTTGCAATTTCCGTGGAAGATGAACAGGAATAGCGAGAACCAATGAGAGACTAGCTGGAGGTGTCTGGATGGGCAAATTTAACTCTCATTTCCCACCAGGAAGAGGAAATAACCAGAGGCTCAGCGTGCCGTGCCGGAACCAGATTAGGGCCTGAAGCCATCCTGCGGTGTTGCGGCCTGCTCAAAAGAAAGCGAGTTGAAGAAAGGAGCTCAGGGGCACTGTAATTCACAAACCTGCAGAGTTATAAATGACAGCTATCGTCCAAAAATACACTGAAGTAAGTCTGACAAGAGGACTTGAAAGCGGGGCAGAATTGCAGGAAACCGATTTCAGGTGGGAGACTGGAATTGCATTGAAAGCATAGGAAAAGAGGCAGAACGTCCACAATGATGCACTTGGCCAAAAAGGGCGTATGCGTTTTTTCCTGAATATATTCAGGAAAAAACGCATACGCCCTTTTTGGCCAACCAAGCAAGCTTGCAAAGGAAATCTGCACTACAATGAAGTCGCACTTCCCCCCCGGTCAAAAGGGCCATCTGAAAAAAGTGTAAAATCCAGAAAGGCAGGACAGGCCATGGAGAACTGGGAGCCTTGTTATGCTGATGGGCGGGATGTAAATTGCCAACAACCACTCAGGAGAAGTGTATGGTGTTTCCTGAAACATCTAAAAAACAAAGCAACAGAAACTAGGGCACTTCCACTTATGGTCCTATAGCTTAGGGAAATTAAAATAAAAAAGACACAGCCACCCTAAAGTTTGGAACGGCTCTGTTTACAAGAACCTCGTTTACAGTACAAGTTCAACATCGCAGAAAGTGAAAAATGGAGAAAGAAGTTGTGGTATTTACTTACAAAGCAATATCACTCAGCAATGAAATCTGTGTCATCAGGCCCTTAGCAGCACAATGAGTGGATTCAGGTATGATGATTCTAACTGAAATAAGTCACACAGAAAAAGAAACATCATAAGATATCAGTAATACACGGAATGTAAACTTGGCTACACAGGAACTGAATTACAGAACAGAACAGGGTCTCAAATTTAGAAAACCAACTTATGCTTGCTTAAGGCTAAAGGTGAGTTGGGGTGCTGCATAAAACCAGAGATTGAAATGAGCACAGATAAAGTTCCTTAAGCCAAATATGGAATAGACAAGAGCTACTCCTTGCTCAACGAAATGGACTCAACACCGCATATTAAACGCCTAAGAATGTACCTGACTAGTAAGTATCTTAAAACCTATAGATTGCTATGTCTCCGAAAGAGAATCAAGCATGTGTACAGGGGCATAAACGCAGCAGTGATAGGATTGGAGAGGTTCGTGAGCAAATGAAGGCCCTTTGAAGTCATATTGCATGGTACCCATTCCACGGGTTTCAACTACCCAGGTTTAAGGTATTCTTCCTTCAGCTAAAACATGCATGTGGAAACTAGAGTATGATCAACCATGTGATCGGGAGACGTGTTCAAATATGTCTCAGTTTTCGTACCCTGGTACTCGGGTGCAACATTCCAGACGCTTTACTAACACTCTCCCCACTTGGAGAGTCAGTCCCTTTAACCTGCTGTTTGGCCCAGTTTGCAATTTCCGTGGAAGATGAACAGGAATAGCGAGAACCAATGAGAGACTAGCTGGAGGTGTCTGGATGGGCAAATTTAACTCTCATTTCCCACCAGGAAGAGGAATTAACCAAAGGCTCAGCATGCCGTGCCGGAACCAGATTAGGGCCTGAAGCCATCCTGCGGTGTTGCGGCCTGCTCAAAAGAAAGCGAGTTGAAGAAAGGAGCTCAGGGGCACTGTAATTCACAAACCTGCAGAGTTATAAATGACAGCTATCGTCCAAAAATAGACTGAAGTAAGTCTGCCAAGAGGACTTGAAAGCGGGGCAGAATTGCAGGAAACTGATTTCAGGAGGTAGACTGGAATTGCATTGAAAGCATAGGAAAAGAGGCAGAACGTCCACAATGATGCACTTGGACAAAAAGTGCGTATGCGTTTTTTCCTGAATATATTCAGGAAAAAACGCATACGCCCTTTTTGGCCAACCAAGCAAGCTTGCAAAGGAAATCTGCACTACAATGAAGTCTCACTTCCCCCCCGGTCAAAAGGGCCATCTGAAAAAAGTGTAAAATCCAGAAAGGCAGGACAGGCCATGGAGAACTGGGAGCCTTGTTATGCTTATGGGCGGGATGTAAATTGCCAAGAACCACTCAGGAGAAGTGTATGGTGTTTCCTGAAACATCTAAAAAACAAAGCAACAGAACCTAGGGCACTTCCACTTATGGTCCTATAGCTTAGGGAAATTAAAATAAAAAAGACACAGCCACCCTAAAGTTTGGAACGGCTCTGTTTACAAGAACCTCGTTTACAGTACAAGTTCAACATCGCAGAAAGTGAAAAATGGAGAAAGAAGTTGTGGTATTTACTTACAAAGCAATATCACTCAGCAATGAAATCTGTGTCATCAGGCCCTTAGCAGCACAATGAGTGGATTCAGGTATGATGATTCTAACTGAAATAAGTCACACAGAAAAAGAAACATCATAAGATATCAGTAATACACGGAATGTAAACTTGGCTACACAGGAACTGAATCACAGAACAGAACAGGGTCTCAAATTTAGAAAACCAACTTATGCTTGCTTAAGGGGAAAGGTGAGTTGGGGTGCTGCATAAAACCAGAGATTGAAATGAGCACAGATAAAGTTCCTTAAGCCAAATATGGAATAGACAAGAGCTACTCCTTGTTCAACGAAATGGACTCAACACCGCATATTAAACGCCTAAGAATGTACCTGACTAGTAAGTATCTTAAAACCTATAGATTGCTATGTCTCTGAAAGAGAATCAAGCATGTGTACAGGGGCATAAATGCAGCAGTGATAGGATTGGAGAGGTTCGGTGGCAAATGAAGACCCTTTGAAGTCATATTGCATGGTACCCATTACACGGGTTTCAACTACCCAGGTTTTAGGGATTCTTCCTTCAGCTAAAACATGCATGTGGAACCCAGAGTATGATCAACCATGTGATCGTGAGACGTGTTCAAATATGTCTCAGTTTTCCTCCCCTCGTACTCGGGTGCAACATTCCAGACGCTTTACTAACACTCTCCCGACTTGGAGAGTCAGTCCCTTTAACCTCCTGTTTGGCCCAGTTTGCAATTTCTGCGGAAGATGAACAGGAATAGTGAGAACCAATCAGAAGCTAGCTGGAGGTGTCTGGACGGGCAAATTTAACTCTCATTTCCCACCAGGAAGAGGAAATAACCAAAGGCTCAGTGTGCCGTACCGGAAGCAGATTAGGGCCTGAAGCCATCCTGCGGTGTTGCGGCCAGGTCACAAGAAAGCGAGTTGAAGAAAGGAGCTCAGGGGCACTGTAATTCACAAACCTGCAGAGTTATAAATGACAGCTATCGTCCAAAAATATACTGAAGTAAGGCTGCCAAGAGGACTTGAAAGCGGGGCAGAATTGCAGGAAACCGATTTCAGGAGGTAGACTGGAATTGCATTGAAAGCATAGGAAAAGAGGCAGAACGTCCACAATGATGCACTTGGCCAAAAAGGGCGTATGCGTTTTTTCCTGAATATATTCAGGAAAAAACGCATACGCCCTTTTTGGCCAACCAAGCAAGCTTGCAAAGGAAATCTGCACTACAATGAAGTCTCACTTCCCCCCGGTCAAAAGGGCCATCTGAAAAAAGTGTAAAATCCAGAAAGGCAGGACAGGCCATGGAGAACTGGGAGCCTTGTTATGCTGATGGGCGGGATGTAAATTGCCAACAACCACTCGGGAGAAGTGTATGGTGTTTCCTGAAACATCTAAAAAACAAAGCAACAGAACCTAGGGAACTTCCACTTATGGTCCTATAGCTTAGGGAAATTAAAATCAAAAAGACACAGCCACCCCAAAGTTTGGAACGGCTCTGTTTACAAGAACCTCGTTTACAGTACAAGTTCAACATCGCAGAAAGTGAAAAATGGATAAAGAAATTGTGGTACTTACTTACAAAGCAATATCACTCAGCAATGAAATCTGTGTCATCAGGCCCTTAGCAGCACAATGAGTGGATTCAGGTATGATGATTCTAACTGAAATAAGTCACACAGAAAAAGAAACATCATAAGATATCAGTAATACACAGAATGTAAACTTGGCTACACAGGAACTGAATTACAGAACAGAACAGGGTCTCAAATTTAGAAAACCAACTTATGCTTGCTTAAGGGGAAAGGTGAGTTGGGGTGCTGCATAAAACCAGAGATTGAAATGAGCACAGATAAAGTTCCTTAAGTCAAATATGGAATAGACAAGAGCTACTCCTTGCTCAACGAAATGGACTCAACACCGCATATTAAACGCCTAAGAATGTACCTGACTAGTAAGTATCTTAAAACCTATGGATTGCTATGTCTCCGAAAGAGAATCAAGCATGTGTACAGGGGCATAAACGCAGCAGTGATAGGATTGGAGAGGTTCGGTGAGCAAATGAAGACCCTTTGAAGTCATATTGCATGGTACCCATTACACGGGTCTTAACTCTCCAGGTTTAAGCTATTCTTCCTTCAGCTAAAACATGCATGTGGAACCCAAGTATGATCAACCATGTGAACGGGAGACGTGTTCAAATATGTCTCAGTTTTCCTCCCCTGGTACTCGGGTGCAACATTCCAGATGCTTTACTAACACTCTCCCCACCTGGAGAGTCAGTCCCTTTAACCTCCTGTTTGTCCCAGTTTGCAATTTCTGCGGAAGATGAACAGGAATAGCGAGAACCAATGAGAGGCTAGCTGGAGGTGTCTGGACGGGCAAATTTAACTCTCATTTCCCACCAGGAAGAGGAATTAACCAAAGGCTCAGCGTGCCGTGCCGGAACCAGATTAGGGCCTGAAGCTATCCTGCGGTGTTGCGGCCAGGTCACAAGAAAGCGAGTTGAAGAAAGGAGCTCAGGGGCACTGTAATTCACAAACCTGCAGAGTTATAAATGACAGCTATCGTCCAAAAATAGACTGAAGTAAGGCTGCCAAGAGGACTTGAAAGCAGGGCAGAATTGCAGGAAACCGATTTCAGGAGGTAGACTGGAATTGCATTGAAAGCATAGGAAAAGAGGCAGAACGTCCACAATGATGCACTTGGCCAAAAAGGGCGTATGCGTTTTTTCCTGAATATATTCAGGAAAAAACGCATACGCCCTTTTTGGCCAACCAAGCAAGCTTGCAAAGGAAATCTGCACTACAATGAAGTCTCACTTCCCCCCGGTCAAAAGGGCCATCTGAAAAAAGTGTAAAATCCAGACAGGCAGGACAGGCCATGGAGAACTGGGAGCCTTGTTATGCTGATGGGCGGGATGTAAATTGCCAACAGACACTCGGGAGAAGTGTATGGTGTTTCCTGAAACATCTAAAAAACAAAGCATCAGAGCCTAGGGCACTGCCACTTATGGTCCTATAGCTTAGGGAAATTAAAATCAAAAAGACACAGCCACCCCAAAGTTTCGAACAGCTCTGTTTACAAGAACCTCGTTTACAGTACAAGTTCAACATCGCAGAAAGTGAAAAATGGATAAAGAAGTTGTGGTATTTACTTACAAAGCAATATCACTCAGCAATGAAATCTGTGTCATCAGGCCCTTAACAGCACAATGAGTGGATTCAGGTATGATGATTCTAACTGCAATAAGTCACACAGAAAAAGAAACATCATAAGATATCAGTAATACACGGAATGTAAACTTGGCTACACAGGAACTGAATTACAGAACAGAACAGGGTCTCAAATTTAGAAAACCAACTTATGCTTGCTTAAGGGGAAAGGTGAGTTGGGGTGCTGCATAAAACCAGAGATTGAAATGAGCACAGATAAAGTTCCTTAAGCCAAATATGGAATAGACAAGAGCTACTCCTTGCTCAACGAAATGGACTCAACACCGCATATTAAACGCCTAAGAATGTACCTGACTAGTAAGTATCTTAAAACCTATGGATTGCTATGTCTCCGAAAGAGAATCAAGCATGTGTACAGGGGCATAAACGCAGCAGTGATAGGATTGGAGAGGTTCGTGAGCAAAAGAAGACCCTTTGAAGACATATTGCATGGTACCCATTCCACGGGTTTCAACTACCCAGGTTTAAGGTATTCTTCCTTCAGCTAAAACATGCATGTGGAACCTAGAGTATGATCAACCATGTGATCGGGAGACGTGTTCAAATATGTCTCAGTTTTCGTACCCTGGTACTTGGGTGCAACATTCCAGAGGCTTTACTAACACTCTCCCCACTTGGAGAGTCAGTCCCTTTAACCTCCTGTTTGGCCCAGTTTGCAATTTCTGTGGAAGATGAACAGGAATAGCGAGAACCAATGAGAGACTAGCTGGAGGTGTCTGGATGGGCAAATTTAACTCTCATTTCCCACCAGGAAGAGGAATTAACCAAAGGCTCAGCGTGCCGTGCCAGAACCAGATTAGGGCCTGAAGACATCCTGCGGTGTTGCGGCCAGGTCACAAGAAAGCGAGTTGAAGAAAGGAGCTCAGGGGCACTGTAATTCACAAATCTGCAGAGTTATAAATGACAGCTATCGTCCAAAAATATACTGAAGTAAGGCTGCCAAGAGGACTTGAAAGCGGGGCAGAATTGCAGGAAACCGATTTCAGGAGGTAGACTGGAATTGCATTGAAAGCATAGGAAAAGAGGCAGAACGTCCACAATGATGCACTTGGCCAAAAAGTGCGTATGCGTTTTTTCCTGAATATATTCAGGAAAAAACGCATACGCCCTTTTTGGCCAACCAAGCAAACTTGCAAAGGAAATCTGCACTACAATGAAGTCTCACTTCCCCCCGGTCAAAAGGGCCATCTGAAATAAGTGTAAAATCCAGAAAGGCAACAGGCCATTGAGAACTGTGAGCCTTGTTATGCTGATGGGCGGGATGTAAATTGCCAACAGACACTTGGGAGAAGTGTATGGTGTTTCCTGAAACATCTAAAAAACAAAGCAACAGAGCCTAGGGCACTTCCACTTATGGTCCTATAGATTAGGGAAATTAAAATCAAAAAGACACAGCCACCTCAAAATTTGGAACGGCTCTGTTTACAAGAACCTCGTTTACAGTACAAGTTCAACATTGCAGAAAGTGAAAAATGGATAAAGAAGTTGTGGTATTCACTTACAAAGCAATATCACTCAGCAATGAAATCTATGTCATCAGGCCGTTAGCAGCACAATGAGTGGATTCAGGTATGATGATTCTAACTGAAATAAGTCACACAGAAAAAGAAACATCATAAGATATCAGTAATACACGGAATGGAAACTTGGCTACACAGGAACTGAATTACAGAACAGAACAGGGTCTCAAATTTAGAAAACCAACTTATGCTTGCTTAAGGGTAAAGGTGAGTTGAGGTGCTGCATAAAACCAGAGATTGAAATGAGCACAGATAAAGTTCCTTAAGCCAAATATGGAATAGACAAGAGCTACTCCTTGCTCAACGAAGTGGACTCAACACCGCATATTAAACGCCTAAGAATGTACCTGACTAGTAAGTATCTTAAAACCTATGGATTGCTATGTCTCCGAAAGAGAATCAAGCATGTGTACAGGGGCATAAACGCAGCAGTGATAGGATTGGAGAGGTTCGGTGAGCAAATGAAGACCCTTTGAAGTCATATTGCATGGTACCCATTCCACGGGTTTCAACTACCCAGGTTTAAGGTATTCTTCCTTCAGCTAAAACATGCATGTGGAACCTAGAGTATGATCAACCATGTGATCGGGAGACGTGTTCAAATATGTCTCAGTTTTCGTACCCTGGTACTCGGGTGCAACATTCCAGACGCTTTACTAACACTCTCCCCACTTGGAGAGTCAGTCCCTTTAACCTGCTGTTTGGCCCAGTTTGCAATTTCCGTGGAAGATGAACAGGAATAGCGAGAACCAATGAGAGACTAGCTGGAGGTGTCTGGATGGGCAAATTTAACTCTCATTTCCCACCAGGAAGAGGAAATAACCAAAGGCTCAGCGTGCCGTGCCGGAACCAGATTAGGGCCTGAAGCCATCCTGCGGTGTTGCGGCCTGCTCAAAAGAAAGCGAGTTGAAGAAAGGAGCTCAGGGGCACTGTAATTCACAAACCTGCAGAGTTATAAATGACAGCTATCGTCCAAAAATAGACTGAAGTAAGTCTGCCAAGAGGACTTGAAAGCGGGGCAGAATTGCAGGAAACTGATTTCAAGAGGTAGACTGGAATTGCATTGAAAGCATAGGAAAAGAGGCAGAACGTCCACAATGATGCACTTGGCCAAAAAGGGCGTATGCGTTTTTTCCTGAATATATTCAGGAAAAAACGCATACGCCCTTTTTGGCCAACCAAGCAAGCTTGCAAAGAAATCTGCACTACAATGAAGTCTCACTTCCCCCCCGGTCAAAAGGGCCATCTGAAAAAAGTGTAAAATCCAGAAAGGCAGGACAGGCCATGGAGAACTGGGAGCCTTGTTATGCTTATGGGCGGGATGTAAATTGCCAAGAACCACTCAGGAGAAGTGTATGGTGTTTCCTGAAACATCTAAAAAACAAAGCAACAGAACCTAGGGCACTTCCACTTATGGTCCTATAGCTTAGGGAAATTAAAATAAAAAAGACACAGCCACCCTAAAGTTTGGAACGGCTCTGTTTACAAGAACCTCGTTTACAGTACAAGTTCAACATCGCAGAAAGTGAAAAATGGAGAAAGAAGTTGTGGTATTTACTTACAAAGCAATATCACTCAGCAATGAAATCTGTGTCATCAGGCCCTTAGCAGCACAATGAGTGGATTCAGGTATGATTATTCTAACTGAAATAAGTCACACAGAAAAAGAAACATCATAAGATATCAGTAATACACGGAATGTAAACTTGGCTACACAGGAACTGAATCACAGAACAGAACAGGGTCTCAAATTTAGAAAACCAACTTATGCTTGCTTAAGGGGAAAGGTGAGTTGGGGTGCTGCATAAAACCAGAGATTGAAATGAGCACAGATAAAGTTCCTTAAGCCAAATATGGAATAGACAAGAGCTACTCCTTGCTCAACGAAATGGACTCAACACCGCATATTAAACGCCTAAGAATGTACCTGACTAGTAAGTATCTTAAAACCTATAGATTGCTATGTCTCTGAAAGAGAATCAAGCATGTGTACAGGGGCATAAACGCAGCAGTGATAGGATTGGAGAGGTTCGGTGGCAAATGAAGACCCTTTGAAGTCATATTGCATGGTACCCATTACACGGGTTTCAACTACCCAGGTTTTAGGGATTCTTCCTTCAGCTAAAACATGCATGTGGAACCCAGAGTATGATCAACCATGTGATCGTGAGACGTGTTCAAATATGTCTCAGTTTTCCTCCCCTCGTACTCGGGTGCAACATTCCAGACGCTTTACTAACACTCTCCCGACTTGGAGAGTCAGTCCCTTTAACCTCCTGTTTGGCCCAGTTTGCAATTTCTGCGGAAGATGAACAGGAATAGTGAGAACCAATCAGAAGCTAGCTGGAGGTGTCTGGACGGGCAAATTTAACTCTCATTTCCCACCAGGAAGAGGAAATAACCAAAGGCTCAGTGTGCCGTACCGGAACCAGATTAGGGCCTGAAGCCATCCTGCGGTGTTGCGGCCAGGTCACAAGAAAGCGAGTTGAAGAAAGGAGCTCAGGGGCACTGTAATTCACAAACCTGCAGAGTTATAAATGACAGCTATCGTCCAAAAATAGACTGAAGTAAGGCTGACAAGAGGACTTGAATGCGGGGCAGAATTGCAGGAAACCGATTTCAGGAGGTAGACTGGAATTGCATTGAAAGCATAGGAAAAGAGGCAGAACGTCCACAATGATGCACTTGGCCAAAAAGGGCGTATGCGTTTTTTCCTGAATATATTCAGGAAAAAACGCATACGCCCTTTTTGGCCAACCAAGCAAGCTTGCAAAGGAAATCTGCACTACAATGAAGTCTCACTTCCCCCCGGTCAAAAGGGCCATCTGAAAAAAGTGTAAAATCCAGAAAGGCAGGACAGGCCATGGAGAACTGGGAGCCTTGTTATGCTGATGGGCGGGATGTAAATTGCCAACAACCACTCGGGAGAAGTGTATGGTGTTTCCTGAAACATCTAAAAAACAAAGCATCAGAGCCTAGGGCACTGCCACTTATGGTCCTATAGCTTAGGGAAATTAAAATCAAAAAGACACAGCCACCCCAAAGTTTCGAACAGCTCTGTTTACAAGAACCTCGTTTACAGTACAAGTTCAACATCGCAGAAAGTGAAAAATGGATAAAGAAGTTGTGGTATTTACTTACAAAGCAATATCACTCAGCAATGAAATCTGTGTCATCAGGCCCTTAACAGCACAATGAGTGGATTCAGGTATGATGATTCTAACTGCAATAAGTCACACAGAAAAAGAAACATCATAAGATATCAGTAATACACGGAATGTAAACTTGGCTACACAGGAACTGAATTACAGAACAGAACAGGGTCTCAAATTTAGAAAACCAACTTATGCTTGCTTAAGGGGAAAGGTGAGTTGGGGTGCTGCATAAAACCAGAGATTGAAATGAGCACAGATAAAGTTCCTTAAGCCAAATATGGAATAGACAAGAGCTACTCCTTGCTCAACGAAATGGACTCAACACCGCATATTAAACGCCTAAGAATGTACCTGACTAGTAAGTATCTTAAAACCTATGGATTGCTATGTCTCCGAAAGAGAATCAAGCATGTGTACAGGGGCATAAACGCAGCAGTGATAGGATTGGAGAGGTTCGTGAGCAAAAGAAGACCCTTTGAAGACATATTGCATGGTACCCATTCCACGGGTTTCAACTACCCAGGTTTAAGGTATTCTTCCTTCAGCTAAAACATGCATGTGGAACCTAGAGTATGATCAACCATGTGATCGGGAGACGTGTTCAAATATGTCTCAGTTTTCGTACCCTGGTACTTGGGTGCAACATTCCAGAGGCTTTACTAACACTCTCCCCACTTGGAGAGTCAGTCCCTTTAACCTCCTGTTTGGCCCAGTTTGCAATTTCTGTGGAAGATGAACAGGAATAGCGAGAACCAATGAGAGACTAGCTGGAGGTGTCTGGATGGGCAAATTTAACTCTCATTTCCCACCAGGAAGAGGAATTAACCAAAGGCTCAGCGTGCCGTGCCAGAACCAGATTAGGGCCTGAAGACATCCTGCGGTGTTGCGGCCAGGTCACAAGAAAGCGAGTTGAAGAAAGGAGCTCAGGGGCACTGTAATTCACAAATCTGCAGAGTTATAAATGACAGCTATCGTCCAAAAATATACTGAAGTAAGGCTGCCAAGAGGACTTGAAAGCGGGGCAGAATTGCAGGAAACCGATTTCAGGAGGTAGACTGGAATTGCATTGAAAGCATAGGAAAAGAGGCAGAACGTCCACAATGATGCACTTGGCCAAAAAGGGCGTATGCGTTTTTTCCTGAATATATTCAGGAAAAAACGCATACGCCCTTTTTGGCCAACCAAGCAAACTTGCAAAGGAAATCTGCACTACAATGAAGTCTCACTTCCCCCCGGTCAAAAGGGCCATCTGAAATAAGTGTAAAATCCAGAAAGGCAACAGGCCATTGAGAACTGTGAGCCTTGTTATGCTGATGGGCGGGATGTAAATTGCCAACAGACACTTGGGAGAAGTGTATGGTGTTTCCTGAAACATCTAAAAAACAAAGCAACAGAGCCTAGGGCACTTCCACTTATGGTCCTATAGATTAGGGAAATTAAAATCAAAAAGACACAGCCACCTCAAAATTTGGAACGGCTCTGTTTACAAGAACCTCGTTTACAGTACAAGTTCAACATTGCAGAAAGTGAAAAATGGATAAAGAAGTTGTGGTATTCACTTACAAAGCAATATCACTCAGCAATGAAATCTATGTCATCAGGCCGTTAGCAGCACAATGAGTGGATTCAGGTATGATGATTCTAACTGAAATAAGTCACACAGAAAAAGAAACATCATAAGATATCAGTAATACACGGAATGGAAACTTGGCTACACAGGAACTGAATTACAGAACAGAACAGGGTCTCAAATTTAGAAAACCAACTTATGCTTGCTTAAGGGTAAAGGTGAGTTGAGGTGCTGCATAAAACCAGAGATTGAAATGAGCACAGATAAAGTTCCTTAAGCCAAATATGGAATAGACAAGAGCTACTCTTTGCTCAACGAAGTGGACTCAACACCGCATATTAAACGCCTAAGAATGTACCTGACTAGTAAGTATCTTAAAACCTATGGATTGCTATGTCTCCGAAAGAGAATCAAGCATGTGTACAGGGGCATAAACGCAGCAGTGATA
The DNA here is from genome assembly GCF_951394435.1 of Stenella coeruleoalba. NCBI lineage: Eukaryota > Metazoa > Chordata > Mammalia > Artiodactyla > Delphinidae > Stenella > Stenella coeruleoalba. The sequence goes on along the minus strand of NW_027646161.1, from coordinate 4,648 downwards.
GGATTGGAGAGGTTCGGTGAGCAAATGAAGACCCTTTGAAGTCATATTGCATGGTACCCATTCCACGGGTTTCAACTACCCAGGTTTAAGGTATTCTTCCTTCAGCTAAAACATGCATGTGGAACCTAGAGTATGATCAACCATGTGATCGGGAGACGTGTTCAAATATGTCTCAGTTTTCGTACCCTGGTACTCGGGTGCAACATTCCAGACGCTTTACTAACACTCTCCCCACTTGGAGAGTCAGTCCCTTTAACCTGCTGTTTGGCCCAGTTTGCAATTTCCGTGGAAGATGAACAGGAATAGCGAGAACCAATGAGAGACTAGCTGGAGGTGTCTGGATGGGCAAATTTAACTCTCATTTCCCACCAGGAAGAGGAAATAACCAAAGGCTCAGCGTGCCGTGCCGGAACCAGATTAGGGCCTGAAGCCATCCTGCGGTGTTGCGGCCTGCTCAAAAGAAAGCGAGTTGAAGAAAGGAGCTCAGGGGCACTGTAATTCACAAACCTGCAGAGTTATAAATGACAGCTATCGTCCAAAAATAGACTGAAGTAAGTCTGCCAAGAGGACTTGAAAGCGGGGCAGAATTGCAGGAAACTGATTTCAAGAGGTAGACTGGAATTGCATTGAAAGCATAGGAAAAGAGGCAGAACGTCCACAATGATGCACTTGGCCAAAAAGGGCGTATGCGTTTTTTCCTGAATATATTCAGGAAAAAACGCATACGCCCTTTTTGGCCAACCAAGCAAGCTTGCAAAGAAATCTGCACTACAATGAAGTCTCACTTCCCCCCCGGTCAAAAGGGCCATCTGAAAAAAGTGTAAAATCCAGAAAGGCAGGACAGGCCATGGAGAACTGGGAGCCTTGTTATGCTTATGGGCGGGATGTAAATTGCCAAGAACCACTCAGGAGAAGTGTATGGTGTTTCCTGAAACATCTAAAAAACAAAGCAACAGAACCTAGGGCACTTCCACTTATGGTCCTATAGCTTAGGGAAATTAAAATAAAAAAGACACAGCCACCCTAAAGTTTGGAACGGCTCTGTTTACAAGAACCTCGTTTACAGTACAAGTTCAACATCGCAGAAAGTGAAAAATGGAGAAAGAAGTTGTGGTATTTACTTACAAAGCAATATCACTCAGCAATGAAATCTGTGTCATCAGGCCCTTAGCAGCACAATGAGTGGATTCAGGTATGATTATTCTAACTGAAATAAGTCACACAGAAAAAGAAACATCATAAGATATCAGTAATACACGGAATGTAAACTTGGCTACACAGGAACTGAATCACAGAACAGAACAGGGTCTCAAATTTAGAAAACCAACTTATGCTTGCTTAAGGGGAAAGGTGAGTTGGGGTGCTGCATAAAACCAGAGATTGAAATGAGCACAGATAAAGTTCCTTAAGCCAAATATGGAATAGACAAGAGCTACTCCTTGCTCAACGAAATGGACTCAACACCGCATATTAAACGCCTAAGAATGTACCTGACTAGTAAGTATCTTAAAACCTATAGATTGCTATGTCTCTGAAAGAGAATCAAGCATGTGTACAGGGGCATAAACGCAGCAGTGATAGGATTGGAGAGGTTCGGTGGCAAATGAAGACCCTTTGAAGTCATATTGCATGGTACCCATTACACGGGTTTCAACTACCCAGGTTTTAGGGATTCTTCCTTCAGCTAAAACATGCATGTGGAACCCAGAGTATGATCAACCATGTGATCGTGAGACGTGTTCAAATATGTCTCAGTTTTCCTCCCCTCGTACTCGGGTGCAACATTCCAGACGCTTTACTAACACTCTCCCGACTTGGAGAGTCAGTCCCTTTAACCTCCTGTTTGGCCCAGTTTGCAATTTCTGCGGAAGATGAACAGGAATAGTGAGAACCAATCAGAAGCTAGCTGGAGGTGTCTGGACGGGCAAATTTAACTCTCATTTCCCACCAGGAAGAGGAAATAACCAAAGGCTCAGTGTGCCGTACCGGAACCAGATTAGGGCCTGAAGCCATCCTGCGGTGTTGCGGCCAGGTCACAAGAAAGCGAGTTGAAGAAAGGAGCTCAGGGGCACTGTAATTCACAAACCTGCAGAGTTATAAATGACAGCTATCGTCCAAAAATAGACTGAAGTAAGGCTGACAAGAGGACTTGAATGCGGGGCAGAATTGCAGGAAACCGATTTCAGGAGGTAGACTGGAATTGCATTGAAAGCATAGGAAAAGAGGCAGAACGTCCACAATGATGCACTTGGCCAAAAAGGGCGTATGCGTTTTTTCCTGAATATATTCAGGAAAAAACGCATACGCCCTTTTTGGCCAACCAAGCAAGCTTGCAAAGGAAATCTGCACTACAATGAAGTCTCACTTCCCCCCGGTCAAAAGGGCCATCTGAAAAAAGTGTAAAATCCAGAAAGGCAGGACAGGCCATGGAGAACTGGGAGCCTTGTTATGCTGATGGGCGGGATGTAAATTGCCAACAACCACTCGGGAGAAGTGTATGGTGTTTCCTGAAACATCTAAAAAACAAAGCAACAGAACCTAGGGAACTTCCACTTATGGTCCTATAGCTTAGGGAAATTAAAATAAAAAAGACACAGCCACCCCAAAGTTTGGAACGGCTCTGTTTACAAGAACCTCGTTTACAGTACAAGTTCAACATCGCAGAAAGTGAAAAATGGATAAAGAAATTGTGGTACTTACTTACAAAGCAATATCACTCAGCAATGAAATCTGTGTCATCAGGCCCTTAGCAGCACAATGAGTGGATTCAGGTATGATGATTCTAACTGAAATAAGTCACACAGAAAAAGAAACATCATAAGATATCAGTAATACACAGAATGTAAACTTGGCTACACAGGAACTGAATTACAGAACAGAACAGGGTCTCAAATTTAGAAAACCAACTTATGCTTGCTTAAGGGGAAAGGTGAGTTGGGGTGCTGCATAAAACCAGAGATTGAAATGAGCACAGATAAAGTTCCTTAAGTCAAATATGGAATAGACAAGAGCTACTCCTTGCTCAACGAAATGGATTCAACACCGCATATTAAACGCCTAAGAATGTACCTGACTAGTAAGTATCTTAAAACCTATGGATTGCTATGTCTCCGAAAGAGAATCAAGCATGTGTACAGGGGCATAAACGCAGCAGTGATAGGATTGGAGAGGTTCGGTGAGCAAATGAAGACCCTTTGAAGTCATATTGCATGGTACCCATTACACGGGTCTTAACTCTCCAGGTTTAAGCTATTCTTCCTTCAGCTAAAACATGCATGTGGAACCCAAGTATGATCAACCATGTGAACGGGAGACGTGTTCAAATATGTCTCAGTTTTCCTCCCCTGGTACTCGGGTGCAACATTCCAGATGCTTTACTAACACTCTCCCCACCTGGAGAGTCAGTCCCTTTAACCTCCTGTTTGTCCCAGTTTGCAATTTCTGCGGAAGATGAACAGGAATAGCGAGAACCAATGAGACGCTAGCTGGAGGTGTCTGGACGGGCAAATTTAACTCTCATTTCCCACCAGGAAGAGGAATTAACCAAAGGCTCAGCGTGCCGTGCCGGAACCAGATTAGGGCCTGAAGCTATCCTGCGGTGTTGCGGCCAGGTCACAAGAAAGCGAGTTGAAGAAAGGAGCTCAGGGGCACTGTAATTCACAAACCTGCAGAGTTATAAATGACAGCTATCGTCCAAAAATAGACTGAAGTAAGGCTGCCAAGAGGACTTGAAAGCAGGGCAGAATTGCAGGAAACCGATTTCAGGAGGTAGACTGGAATTGCATTGAAAGCATAGGAAAAGAGGCAGAACGTCCACAATGATGCACTTGGCCAAAAAGGGCGTATGCGTTTTTTCCTGAATATATTCAGGAAAAAACGCATACGCCCTTTTTGGCCAACCAAGCAAGCTTGCAAAGGAAATCTGCACTACAATGAAGTCTCACTTCCCCCCGGTCAAAAGGGCCATCTGAAAAAAGTGTAAAATCCAGACAGGCAGGACAGGCCATGGAGAACTGGGAGCCTTGTTATGCTGATGGGCGGGATGTAAATTGCCAACAGACACTCGGGAGAAGTGTATGGTGTTTCCTGAAACATCTAAAAAACAAAGCATCAGAGCCTAGGGCACTGCCACTTATGGTCCTATAGCTTAGGGAAATTAAAATCAAAAAGACACAGCCACCCCAAAGTTTGGGACGCCTCTGTTTACAAGAACCTCGTTTACAGTACAAGTTCAACATCGCAGATAGTGAAAAATGGATAAAGAAGTTGTGGTATTTACTTACAAAGCAATATCACTCAGCAATGAAATCTATGTCATCAGACCCGTAGCAGCACAATGAGTGGATTCAGGTATGATGATTCTAACTGAAATAAGTCACACAGAAAAAGAAACATCATAAGATATCAGTAATACACGGAATGTAAACTTGGCTACACAGGAACTGAATTACAGAACAGAACAGGGTCTCAAATTTAGAAAACCAACTTATGCTTGCTTAAGGGGAAAGGTGAGTTGGGGTGCTGCATAAAACCAGAGATTGAAATGAGCACAGATAAAGTTCCTTAAGCCAAATATGGAATAGACAAGAGCTACTCCTTGCTCAACGAAATGGACTCAACACCGCATATTAAACGCCTAAGAATGTAC